>NC_090936.1:1108586489-1108916846 GCF_040938575.1 Ambystoma mexicanum | reverse complement strand
TTCATATTCCAATGAGTCATTATCAGGAGAGGCACAATGGAGGAGGCGATAGGTTGGGGTTCACACTACCACAGACAATGGAGCTTGAGACTGGTTTTGAACGGTTCCACTAATGGAGCGAAAGTGGGAGGAGGCACGGGGCATGGGGCAGATACGTGGATGAAAGAAGAAGAGCACAGAGTCTGAGAAGAAGAGTAGAGTGGGATACACTGCGTGGGGAAGAGGGGCGGGGGCAAGAATTACGGATGAGCAGAAGAACCCAGACTGAACTATCACCCAAGTGCAACCCACTACATCTTCTCCACTTGGACGTATAACACTGCTCTCAATTTATGGCCGCTGCTCTAAAACCTTGTGAAATACGAAATCAGCCAATCACTGAATAGTGCAATGCTGCATTTTTAAGTAAGCTATGCTAAGCTTTCTGATTCCTTTAAATAGGAAAATATGTCGACAAAGCCAGGAAATTGAGAGCATTTTACCATACTTTTATTTAAAATACATCTATATGTAAATGTTGCCGGTGATAGTCCTCGACGTAGACGTAGACTAGACCTTTTCTTCTAGTGGAAAAAAGAGAGGCAATCTTTTATTGGTTGTGAATCATGTCAGTCAATGCTGATCTACAAATTGGGAGAGAGGTGAGGGCGATAGAAATCTGATCTTGTCAGGGGTTGCATTTACCACAAACCAGCTGACCTTAAATGGTAGTTTACTAATATGGTGAAATGTTGTCTCACATGCAAAATGTTATTTTCTGTCTCCTCGAGAAAGTTATATTATAATTAATTACCGAAGAGGTTTCTATGCACGGATCAGGAATTCGAACCTGTGTTCTAAATGGACTTGCTTCCAAGACAAGAGCGTTGCCACTGAGCTATACTACCCGTATTACATAGTGCAAGGGTTAAATAACCTGTTCAAATTCCTAAGACAGAAGCTTACCGAAACGTCATGCTTCTCGTTTACATATCATTCTAAACTTCAAAACAGTGTATTCTTCATTATTACTGAGCCCCTTCCTTGCTCGAAGGTGGACTAAACTAGACTCTCTTTTAGGCTGTAATGAGAGCCAAACACAGCTCTGTTTGTTAGCGTCTTCGAGGTGGGCTTGTAAGGTATAAAAAAAAGGTGTGTTATTTTGCTTGGAATGGTAAATGATTATGGCATTTACTGGCACAAAGATGCAGTTATCCCTCTCGTGCAATGGTTTGAGACTTTGCCACAATTCAGACGTGTTAGTGGTAAAAAAAAAAGAGCACTGCTACCGGATTTCTGCATTCCACCTGGAATAATCTATGCCTTAAAAGCAGCTTACCCAAGGTGTCTATAAACGTGTTACATAATGTTAAATAGAATGTGTAAGTTACAGAGAGGTTTGGTTTCAATGGTTATGTGATGGTTGCAGTATTTGTAAATTTCGAAAATGTATTAAATACATGGATTTCAGCTACTAACATATTTCCACAAGGAAGACTCACAGACAAGCAACAGTCTGTGGACCTGGTTTACAAACATGTTTTCAGTCGGACGGTCCCATGTTAAAGCATGTTTGTAAATCAGGCCCGGGTGTCTCCAATGATGGTTAACTGGGGTAAGATCGAGCTCGGTGACAGGTGAGAAAAGACACTGGGGAATAGAATTCACCTTGAAGAGAGGGTCTGGCCAGTGATGTGCCCCTGGGGCCAACTTTTCAGCGTCTTTATCAACAGCACACAAGACTGCCTGGATGGAAAGTTGTGCATCTTTTCTGGTGACCAGGGACTCTTCAACAAAGTTGGTAACCTCATATGAGGTTATATTCTGAGGAATGAGAGCAATTTAAGCAAATGTGCACTAACAAAGATGCAATGTACAAACACACCAAGGCATACATTTGGGGCAGAATAATTAAGTGAGCAGTACAGGATAGAATACAGGGTGTTAAAGGTCGATGAGAAGAGGCTGGATCTTGGCCTTTTCTTATCCAGCGACCTCAGTGGTCGGTAATAGTGTGGCTAGGCAGTGTGGAGAGCTATGACAATATTGTGATGAACAGGTCAAGGCACTATGTAACCAGATTGGAAAAGCCAACTGTTTTGGCCTTACTACAGGTAGACCTATTTCCACTGTTGATACACTTTTGACATTAGAACTTTGATGTTATAGAATGTTGTTAACTTCATCCCAATACATTCAACATGCTACTACTAATCCTTACCTTTTCTTAAAAACAAAAAAAAATGACAGTCCCCTACTCCTGACATTGCAAATAAATAACAACCTATACCACAGGCATATCTACGGAATTCACCTGTGTGTTGTTACTTACAGACAGCAGTCAACAATAGAAGATGAGAAGATGTTCAAACGTGAGAAAGTGAATTTCTGTGACTTCAAATGATTCAAATCTCAGCCTAATGAGTGTTAGATGTGTTAATATGTAATAGTGGTGACATGACCCAGAAGAGCAAACTCCTGATCGCAGTTGCTTTGCCCAATGCTCTCCTGGAATAAATCAATTGGCTGCAAAGGCACACTTGAACAACGCAGTTATATTGCACCAGAAGCTGCTTAATAGGCTAATTATCCCATTACCTTTCTGAAAGTTGCTTTTGTAGGCTGAAATGACTGATGTAAATTACCTTAATGTGACAATAATATAGACACCACAGAGAATATGCCGCTGGTCAATCTAAATGGCTATCAGCATTAGTGCTTTCGCTGGAAGGGCTCACCTGTGTTTTCCAACGCAATGACTTTCCATGCTTTTTTCCCTTGTGAGGTTTTTGTTTAGTGCAGGTCCTGTGGAGAAAAGGGCAAGCCTCCCCAAATGCCACCCTTCTTGGTAGCGGAGCTCAGGCCGGGTAGCCCCTGGGGGAATTGCCAAGCTGCAGGAAAAACCATCCAAGGAAGGAAAAAACCTGTGTGATGTTATCCGTGAGTAAATTCAGATGAAAGGTTAGCTGAGGTGGTGATCCTGGCAACAAGGCAGTAAACGAGAACAAGGCTCCATAGAATATCACTCGTGAGCAGAATTCAGGCAGGATGATAAGGAGGAACCAGGACCCTAAGCAAGAGAATAGGAAGGCCAGGGGTAGGGAGGCAGGGAGGGCGAGAAAAGGCAAGGCAAGGAAGGCAACACGAGCGTTACCGAGTGCTTAGCTGGACACCATAGAACCAGCGTTGAGACACAATTTCTGCGCTCAGATTCTGCAATTAAGGATCCTGGGCTTCTGAGCTGGCGAGGAAGATCCAAGACTAGAACGCTCATCCCGCTTCATCACGGGAAGGCTGAGTGCCAATTTGGGAGTAAAAATGGTGCCTGCGACCCAGGACCGGAGTTTCCAGGAGGACCACAAGGCCCATGAGTGGCGAGGCATGACATTGGCTCCTCAAATCTGAGAAAAAAAGGTGTTAAGCCCATACACTAGCTGTACCGTCAGTTTTTATCTCACGTTTGGTGAGAAACATCACCTCTATAAACTGAAAAAACCAACTAAAAACACATGTATGATCCTGGCACATATCATTGATCTGCCTCACCTGTAGTACTTTACTCTGCAGAGACCACATGTTCATTAACACAATGATCCAGATATGAGCTAAAGTTCCTTATGGTGGTGCTCTGCACTGGAAATCCTGAGAATAGTCAAGCGAGGAGCTAGATCACCAAAGTTCATAGAGTACAGAAGAAAGTGGATGCACTTGACGGAGACATTTCAATTCTTCAAAGAAAGGGTCTTGAGATGAGACAATTCAGGAACAGGATCAGGGGCAGACAAGTGGTTTGAATTGCCACCAACAGGAGTATCAGGGGCCACAAATAAGTGATGTGTGAGACAAAGCATAGGGACATTCATACTATTAGAACTAAGAGAAAGCTGGAGATCTAGTTCTGGAAAAGACAGGGGCATTAGCAGATGTACTTGGTGGTAGGCAATTTGCTGCATTCTGCTGCTAGAGGCTAATCCAACTCCTAGAGTCTAACTATGCCAAACGCACGTTTCGGGCCCTTCACATGGCATTTCCGTGGCGATCCACACTCCCTGGAAGCGGATTTGGGAATGTTCATGAGCGTGGAGAAACTCTCAGGAAGACGTAGCGCTTCACTTTCTTCCTGAGGGTTTGCACATGGACACAGGCAATGTATGGTTCCTCTCTGCAGAGTAGTATGCTGGAGTGAGAAGACATGCAAAGTAGTAGTTATCATTGATGCATCTCCCTACCCCATACATCAAACTAGTTATATAAAAAGAGATTTATGGGTCCAACATTTTCACAGTGTAGGAGGTGGGCGGGGCAGATGTGACACTGAGGGCCCGATTCATGTAGTTTTTAGCACGGTTCAAAGTGAATTTACACTGTTGAAAAGTGACTTGCCACTGCCGACACAAACCATGATGGGAACTGTTTGAAGTGTATTTTTGCAGTGCAAAGTCAGAGCGCACCATCATGAAGGTTCGCATCTTCAGCAGAATCACCAGGTTTCCCTGTTTTTCAGTTCTCGCAATGGTGCGTCTCGATACCCCCCTGTGAATCTGCACCACATGATATACCGCTGCCACCGGAGCGCTGGCAGATGCTGCAGAAAAAACACAACAATCCTACTCCCACTTTTTTCTTCCACGCTCCACGGATGGGTAAATGAGGGCCCTAGATGGACCTGGTGAGACTCTCTATAGATTTCAGTGGCTGCAGGAGTGCACAGCCACTGTCACATTGTGTGACATTTCAAAACGCAATGTCATTGAGGATATCTGAGTGGCAGTCTGTCAGACAGTGCGGTGCTAATGGTGTCATTTACAATAAGGTGTTTCCCTGAGAAGACTATCCAGTACTATCATTACATGCCGAGAGCAGAGCCATCTTAAGCACTTTGTGGGTCCGGGCCACGGACACCTCTGGGGTCCCCCTCCAGCAAACCAAAGGAATTAAGGAATATAGAATATCTAGTGCGCCGCACCCCGTGTCACGATAACAACCCATAGCTTGATACGCTGCCTCGCAGAGATCAAAATAAGCATGCTAAACTCCCTTTCAGATACCTTACACTCTTCATTCGTGTTGTAATCAGAGTGATAAACAAGTAGCATTTCAAGGGCAACATTAGTATTCTACGACAAGGGTACTTGTTTTCAAGCATAGGTACAGCAAATATTTCATCAATAGCAGCCACGTGGAAGGTATTCTGAACATAGTATAACTACAGGACACAGATTCTATGACAAAGGTACACATAACCCGGAATAGTCAAAAGACTCAGATTAGCTGCCTCAGAAACAGCAAAAGTGCTCAAGCATGGATCCCGACGTCCAATGAGAAGCAACGATATAACTACACATACCATAGCACAGAGAGTGGATGACATATAGTGGATGACGATTTCAAGATACCAGGAAGGTGTCTGTATCCAAACAGACTGAGATGAGAAGTGGGACATGGTTTTCAAGCAGTGTTGCCATTCGAGAGCAAAGAAACAGGTGTCTGTGGTGTGTAATATATCAATGCTCACTATCATTATAGAGGAAGCAACACTATACATAGCCAGTGAAACCATGAATGAGTCTTTTTTAAAGATCATACCCTGAGAACGAAATCACTCTGAGGGGATGACGATTTTGAAAGGTTTAGGGATTTGCAATTTTGACAGGTGAGGAAATACAAGATTAACTGAGATATCCAGGATCACACATTGATTGAGAGGTGAAGCTGGGATTCATACCCACTCTGCAATTTCTGCTCTTTACCAATTTCTTTTCTAGTTTTTACCCTGAACTAAAATGATTCCATTTTACAGAACTGACTTGGAAAATATGAAAATCACATAACCCAATATAAACATTTTAAAAAACAAAACGTTATAGAAATCTATTATGCAAAATGGGAATGATTCTAGCTCATTTTCTCCATCATCAAGGGAAGTATATAAATACCAGAATACTAATGGATGTGATCTTGAAAGATTTCAGATAGGTTTCTCTTTTGTATTTAAAAGCTTTAAATACACCCCCAAACACAGGCTTGTGCAATGGTATTTAAAAACGTGCAGGAAAACATTTGGATTGTACACAAAAGCAAACTGTTTTGTTGTCACATAAGCATACCTTAAATTATGCTTGCAAGAAGCCTGCAATATCTGGTCTGCTCTCTTCTGTTTAGAACTCCTTCCACTCAAATGGCCTGCATGATAGGAACGATCAGGCCAAACAATGCCACCAATATGTGAGAAGCAAACCTTTTTATAGAAGGCAGTACAGCACTGTCAGTGATATAAGATTTGTCCAGGATCACTGCATCGGCTGCTGGCAAAGCCTGCTGGCTTTGGTTACACAGTCTGGAATTTGGATACATAGACATCTCTAACACTTTATTGTGATCATTGACGTTGCCTGCTAGGTTTTACAACTCCCCATCTAAACAAACCCATTTCTAGACCTTCATCATACTGACGCTATGTTAGTTTCTATAGCAAGCGCTATCTGGTGCAGGTACATTGGTGATGATAACACCTGGAGTGCTATAAAACAAAGTACATATACATGCAGGCGTAACAACTTTATACATTCGAAACACTGAGTCAGCCTTCCTGGAATTTGGTATTGTAATCTTGCATATGAACACATATCTCTGCAATGAGTGCCTAACACACTGAGCTATCCCCTGAACCATTGGGGCACTCACATTTATCAATATGTATTTCAACTTTGGCTATTACACTTGATCAATATTATCCCCACAGAAAGGTGAGAAATCTACAGGTTTTGTGCCATGCAAACTATGTATACCATAGTGAACATAGCATTACCTGATGAAAAGATCAGAAATAAATGTTCTTGTTAACAACAGACAGAAAATAGTTTTAGCCTTAGCACCACACCATAGAAAATCCTGAGGTGTAATACTTTATTTTGTTGACTTAGGGAAACTGACTTACTTTAATAAGGCTCCTTCTTGGGGCCCCCTCCAAGGTGGGGGCCTGGGCAAGTGCCCCTTTTGCCCTCCCATAAAGATGTCTCTGGCCGGGAGGATAGCTCAGGGGGTTTGTTTTGGAAGCGAGCCAATGCAGAGCAACACAGGACTGAATCCCGGTCTCACGCTTAGAGACTGGCCTCCGCTATTACGCGCGTTATAAAAGATTCATGGGTTTTTGAATGAATTCAATGTGCATGCTGCTAATGTATTGGCCTCTATTTCACGCTAGTCTTTCATCCTGATTTTTTTGACAGAGGATGGTTCGAGCACTGAAGAGGCTGACTTCAACTGGGATGAATACCTGGAGGAAACTGGTGCAAGTGCTGCTCCTCACACATCATTCAAGCATGTATGTTCCAAAGATGGCTTTCTCTTGATTGTTTCATTTTAATGTGTTATTCGGTCGGTGGGTGTTATGTAGCCAGATACTGTGCCATTTGCACAGTGAAAGTAACATAGCTTGGTGGGTTTGGTGTTTGCTGCTGATATCTATGCATCTCTGTGTAGAACCTGAAAGATGCTGCGCTGAGCCCACTTGAGCTAGAGTCCACTCAGCCTTTCCTTCTTCTGATGGTGACAGTCTGAGTACCACAGTGCTGGGGTATTCATAGCACATTAGCACCCTTGTCTCAAAATGTGGATGGGCTCAGCCAATCAGGTTCAAGATTTCTGAGTGAATTCTAGGCATTATTATCCTGTATTAGTCGGAAAGCCTCATCTTTGCTTGGCTGTTACTGCCTGCTCCCTCCACCCGGGCTGTAATGCCTCATTGTTATTACAACCCTATTGTGCTTCCAGTGGCATAACAGTATAAGACCATTCCCCACTTAAACATTTGGTGCGGGGCCCCTGTGATCCTTGCTACCCACAGAAATGTACAGCAATGGGTCTACCAGGGAGTCTGGTGTGTGGTGTTAGGTAGTGCTTTATGAATACTATTATAATTAGTAGTGTCTGTGTCAAAAGGTCAATATTGTCTTTGTAGTAAAACGTTTCTCATCATTCACATCTGCTCACCCATAAGCCCAATGAACTACTGTAATGGGGTAGATAAATATGCAGGTAATAGCCACCACACCTACACAGATGAGTATACAATTACAGCTTCCTATCCCTGCCCAGTAGCATCCAGGTGATAAACGATACCAGCTGAGACAGCCCTACCGCTCCAAGATTCTAGTTGTGAAAGATGGAACTAAGACCATGAAGTTGTTGTTATGAATAGAATAGATTGTGTGACAAGTGGGGTAACAGGTAGTTGCTACTATATATATATAATATTAATAGAGAATAATTAGATGACTATGCAGATACAAACAAAGTACACGTAGCTGAAACAAGTACATATAGACATGAAGAGCACATAGACATGAAGAATATTCCCACATAGGGACATGATGGACATATCCATGCAGACAGGAAGAATACTTGCGCGTAAGCACAAAGAACATACACACGTATATATGTAGCCCCTAAAACCATTAACATGTAAGAGATTCAGTACACAATATGGCGAAGAGGCTGCAGCAGGTCTCAGAATTACCAATGCCTCAGAACTCCAGATGTTGAATTTACAAACAGACATGTACTCTAGAAACTCATGTAAGGCCTAAGTAGTAGCTCACGATTAGAGCCAAGGTCAGAAACTAGGAAGGGAGTAATGGATTAACTGAATGCAGGCACGATATAACAGTTCCCTAGGACGAGAAGCGGTAGACTCCCCAGTTAATCAATTTTAATAAGAGCACAGACAACCATTGATGTCCTAGTGCACGACATCAGCAAGCCAAAAGACTTTGCATAAAGTAACTGACTAGCACCATAAGTGGCCATAAAGAACAAACACAACATGCACATTAGAATTAGCTAAAACCTTATTAAATAGAAGAACATTCACTCTCAAATAAGGTACCCATGCACGTAACTTAGATACAAGAAACACTGGCTATTCTTTATGAGCCAAACACAGGACACATGCAGAACTCCCTCAGTATGCACACAGACACAAGATGGCCCACAAGGCCAAATTCAAATGATAGGGAAGGCCTCATCACCTCAGGATTATTAGGAGTATTCTTTAATTGAAAATATGAAAGACCATGGAAGTCTCTTCCCCCACTTGTGCCTCACTCATATCTTGATGCCATGTCAAAGTGTCGAAGGTTGGTAAGCTAGATGCCAACCAATAAGAAATCCCTGTGCCACAACACCTATAATGGATGCGACCAACCAATTAACTGTCTTTATAATGATGTATTAGAAATAGTATCTGTAATAGGAAGGGTCCAGGTGGGGCCATCAGATAGGTATCCATCAATAGAGTGACTGACCCATATACATCCTATATATATAGTATAAGCCATTAACCAACCCCATTTCCCCATAGGTTTTTGTAAAAGTGTGATGTGATGATATTGATGATGTAATTATTATACATAACTTGCTTGCAATCATTGGAAAAGTGAGAGCTAGGAGATGAAATGCTTGTATGGTTTCTTTGTTTGGATTTGTTGTTTGAATAAAGCTGGGTTTTGACGTGCACTTTAGTCCTTGATCATTGAGTATTATTCTGACTAATTCTGTGATCCTGGATGCACCTTAACACTCCAGTTGTCTTTTGTGAAGGTGCACATGCTTATTTTTTCTTTTATATTTTATATGTTTCTTTATAACATTTTCATAAAGGACTATCAAAAATACATGTTTAACAAGAGGGCGTTGTCCCCAAACATAGCACTATGCACTACCGCAGCCTTCTGTAGACCCCTAAGGTAGTAATCTATGGCCTCCATGGTGTTCAATACTATGGGGGCAGTCTGTGGATTCCTCTATGCACTTCCAGCCTCCTTGTTTGACCCTATTATACCACTGGGGTTAAATAACTGAGAAAATAGACACACATACATACGCTTCTGTTTCTCTCATCCCAGCCAAACCTTTCTACAATAATATGTAAAATATATAGATAAGAACTAGGGGTTATCTTTAAACACTAATCTACCCCATCCTCTGCCTGTCCATGTGATCATGGGTCAGGTTTCCATTGGCTTTGTGCATGCTATGCTGCATTCTTCTTATGAGCGCCTCTGTGCATTAGCACCTGGAGCGTTTCAAGTCGCAAATGGAATTACCAAATAAATGTTCTTGCGCCCAAATAACCAGACAGACTCAACGAATATGGCAAAATACTACTTTATTATCAGTTCAATAAAGTAGGGATACCTGACGAACAGATTCTAGCTCACACACGCATTTCAATGACACTAAAGATGTTATACCTCAACATACAACAGCTATGACTTCATCCTATGTGGCAAACAATAAAAACTTACCGGGTGGAGAGATTGCTTTAAGGGAACGTATATACCTATAGCTTATATAAGTGTTAGAATCATCATTGATTGCCCCTTATCTCGTAGGCACATCTTGAACAACCTCTAACTACGTAAAATGCTGATAATAACATAATACCATCAGCGGATAGGCTTCTGCAACAATGTATGGTCCACCATGACAAAGGCCCTCATGATTGCTTGGCACTCTTTTCCAACCTTGGGCATTCAGCTTGTTAGCAGCACGTAAGCAACAAAACCCATGTGCAATGGAAAACATCAGACAACTGCCCTCCTTAGCTAATAGGCCTACCATCTCTCATCAGTTAGGCCCACAGCTAAGGCTTCTTCTCTGAAGATGACCTTGCTGACTATTCTCTTCCTGAGAACTTTAAAGGGAGTGAAGGCACATTGCTATCTTCTGGGGCTTTTTGAATAGGCCTGGTCTTCTGGTCTTGTACCACGTGTGAGGAGACTATGATTATGTCCATTCTGTACTTTTATTCAGTGCAATTTGATTCAATTATATTAGGTCTCTGGAGACGTGGTTGCTCCGTCTTGCATGGACTTTCTGCATCTTTGATTGTTCAATATTTGGCACTGACAATTATTCACTCCTTTACTTTAATCTATGAGAAATATGCCTTACGTACATGGCTTATCCTCTTCAACTCCTTTCGTGCCTTGCAGTTGATTCTTGTTATGGTATCCTTGAATATTTGTCCCTGCACCAGTGTGTATTACAGAGCCTGTCAGCCATGCAGCCTTGGCTTTTCTCCTCTCTAGGCTTCTCACTTACTATTATACAATGCCGACATCCATTTTCTCAACATTGCTGCTTTACTCGCGTTATATTTCCTACTTTAACATGCTTCTACATTGTCTTATCTACCTTGGGTTTATGTGTATGTACATCTACTCTATCTCTTTTTACTTATCATCTAAGTGTTTATGGTTTTCTTCATCTTTGCATTTATATTTACTTTGTCACTTTAGTCAGACCTTCATTCTCCAGATATCCATACATCAGATTTAGTTTGCCCACATATCTTCTCTTCTTCATGACATCACTTCACACCTGTCAAACTTTACTTATAGTTCTTCAATTTGCAGTGCTCTCTGTAGGCTCATGTCTACTGCATCAGTTTGGGGATAAATTCGATACGGTTGTGTGAGTGCATAACGTCTCTCATACCTTCAATGTTGTATTTGGATGATACCAGTGTCATGCACAGTGTTCTCTTGCTGTTCTTCCTATATAATGGAGGTGAGGGGGGGCTCTATAAATGACGTGTACATCTGCTTCTCTATATTCTCCACTCTGGTCGAGGGCTTGACTACCTCCTCAATTTTCTGCCCTTTTTTTCACACTGTGGTTTCTTCAGAATCCATATCTTTGTCAACCTCTCAGGTCACTTGCATTTATTATGTGTTCATTCACACTTCAGGTCATATAGCAGCATTCCCCAGTCATTGAAAAAACACCCAGCGTCCCACATAGTTCTCATGGTCCTTCGGATACTGAAACTCTGTTCCTGGGTGTACCATAGGGCTTCATTTCAGGTGCTCACGGGTGGTGTTTCAAGTCTGTGTGTGCTCATTAGCCACAGCATTCACATTGATCATTATCTTCATCCCAATAGCTTTATTCGCTGTCTGATCAAATTGTCCTATGTTTATTCTTATAAGACACAATCCCAGCAAAACACTAACACTAGCATTGCTCCCAACATTTTGAAGGCATTTGCCAACCAGGTTGGAACCCACAAGAACAGAGATGAAAACCAATCTTCATCTTCAATCTAATCTACTTCTTCTTCCATTTTCATATGCAGAATTGACATAGTTATTGCTTCTGTCAGGGTTCCATTTTTTACATTTTGGGCAGGTGTGTATATACAGCAAGAAGACCCGATCTTGGCACAACGCCTGCTTCCATTGCTGTAATTAATTCTCGGATGTACCTGTTCTGGAGGGTCATGAGTCTGAAGGCCCTCAATTCTTTTTTAATCGCATTCAATCCTTTTATTGCTGTATTACTCATTTGTAGAAGTTCCTGGTGATTGGTATTCACTTGGCATTTGCTGCAGCCTGATTTCCTGGCATGAATATAGCAGTAAATTTCACTGCTGTCGTATGAAACAATTTCTGCTCATCTGGAATCTCGTAATAAGCCTCTATTGATTTTGCAGAAAAATAGTTCCCTCTCTACTGTCGGGTGAGGTTAAGGGATCTCTTCTTCCTTTGTGCAACCATTTTTGGAAATTCGGCAATGTGGAGATCACTTTGGAGGACCACCAACACAAGATCATGTATTATCACTAGAGAACATATTCCTCCCCAATTTATAGCTAGCTTCATGTAAGCTTTGGATCCACAGGCCCAATAGTGGTCCATCAACACAGCAGTTCCTCCTTTCATTCCTGGAAAATCAATTATTTGCCTGCATCCTTATTTTCTACAACTTTGATCAGACCTCTGTTTCTGAAGCGCAGTGTCACATTTTTCATTGGCAATATGGATGCCAGTCCGTCTTCTTCTTCAACCCATGTTAGTAACTTTGAATACTTGGCCCATTCCTTAAGGCATCCATCATTTACTACTTGCACTATCTTTACAGGTGCCGTCATCAACAAGTGTCCACTGCATCCCATCATTCCTTCTTCCCATTCTGTACTTGTGGCTAATTCTTCATATACCGATAGCTGAGGTCTCTCCCAGCATCCTGGCAATCCTGGCGTTTCCCATGTGTCTGAACAATCCTGTCATTTTGTTCAACAATCCTCATCTCAACTCAGACCACTATATGGGTACAGGAGCGTTCTTCTCTTCCAATTTATCATCTTCTGTGTTTTTCTGTAAGCATCTTCATATGGGAATGTTATCTTTTACATCCATCCCCGGGTTGCCCATTTCCCTTTAAATTTTCCTCTTGTCATGCATGCTGCTAGATGGCTGAGGAACTTGATCTCTAGGTATATCTCGTGCTATACATGTTCTGGCTGTTCTCATGGCATAAGGGATGAGAGAACATACATAGCAGCACTCATCTAACGTTCTTCTCCCCAACTCACTCACGTGCTGATACCCCATGTTATTTTTTAAATGGGCTGAATTATCAGGGCATGTATTTATATCCTGATAATCTTCTCCAGCATCCATCTTAAGTTTGTTAATTTGTTGGAAATATCACGGAAAATATCACTTGTGCTTTTGTTAGGGATAGAAACAACTGTCTCATTGTTAGACACTTCACTATATTGTAAAGCATCATTTGACGAAATGCTACAATAATAAGGAAGTAAACACTACACATTGTACAAAATGTGGCTACACAAAATATTGCAAAAGAATGAATGCGTCATACTGCATTATGCGTATTCATCAGTCTTCTTGCTAGCAATGTGTATCTTATGAATTGGAAGATCCCCATTCTCTTTTAATCAGTGTTTTGTTCTTGTTATTCTTAATAACAACCAGACTTTTTTGTAACAAAAATTGTATTAGTATTGCAGTGATGATCTTGCGAATAATGGGGGCTGGCGTAGGATTTCCAAGAAAGGTAACAATATTAAAATGTCTTCTCACTAGAGCTGGGTAGGATCGAAGTATATAAGTGAAAACAGTATACAGGAATGTGTGCAATGTTATAGGCAGCATAAAGTGTTGTGTGCGTTCTTCTTTTTATTTCTTCAAAACATTGGGCCTCCTGCCAAGTTTGCCGGTCCAGAAATAAGGGTGCCGGTGACCTTGTTTCCATACCGGCAAACTATGGGTTTGCCTGCCGGAGCTGATGTGCCTGACAGCTCTGACCCTGCCGGGCACATCGGTCACGGTAGTGTATAGGGGTGTTGACCCCACCCCCCAACTGAGAACAAATAACATGATAGGCAGATCAGTGGTTCCATTTTTTAAGGTAAAAAGTGCACAGTTACGCATTGCATATTTGGGTTAAAATGACCCAGGAAGTGAAGGGTGCTTTAAATATCACACATATATCATGAATTTGTAAAAATATATTACATAAAGTGAGACATTTTTAAATAATTAATTAATGGCTCCCTGTAGGTAGCACAGTGGCAGACTGGGATACATTTCAAAATGGATGCCCAAGAACAAAATGGTGTCCACTTCTAAAGACCGGTGTGGAAAATATGACTCATGTTGATACAGTAGGAAGTCTTTGGCAGCATCTTGGAGTGAGATAATTGTGTTTGGGAGGTTGGAACTTGGCAGAAAAAGCAGACAAGACTCATGATGAGAAGGCATAATGTGTTGATGTCAAGTATGACTAATGTGGCTTGGTGAGCAGCAGATAAATCATCCAATCATAGGGAAGGGAGGGTTTTTCTCTGGCTAAAAGGACCTATTAAATATATGCTCTAACAAAGTAGTAACTTTCATGAGGATGTTGCATCATCCAAAAAAGCCTATATAAGCAGGTTGAAGGCTAAATGCTGGTGTGTGTTTTTTCAGAAGTGTCTTATAACCTCTAATATATACTGCTGTGAGAAACACACAGGCACCTGTTCTTTTGTCCCTGCTCCTTGCCTCAAAATGAATTCACAGATGCCAGAAAGCTTGATGAGAAGATATCCCCCTGATCAGTAGGCACAGCCATTACAGAAGCACCGGCACTGTTAACAACGGTGCCAGTGCTTCTGTGTTGGGGATTAACAAAACTACCAGCACCTGACTTCCCGGCCACCAGACTTGGAATCTCCCAGTGGCACTGGCAAGTCAGGTGCTGCTAATTTTTTACGGGTCTAGTGGTAACCCAACAGTAGCACTGGCAGGGTTACGGCCGGACCCGTAAATAGGCCTATTGTCTCTTTTACCTAACAGGATTAGTTCTGTGAACACTGAACAGTTTATTTGTTTCCCTTTAAACTTGGAAATGATCGAAAAGTTTGAATTGTTTTTATTTCATCTGTTCTTGGTAGCCGATCTAGAATGCATTTGTGGAACTTCTTCTCTTGCTTCACTGTCAACGGGTCCCAGACGGCTAAGGGTCTCTCACTTGTAAAGCTTTACGTCATTGAGATGCTGCCAAGCTCGTATTCTGTGGATCTTCACAGCAGTGGGGTTGACCTGCTCCAATAGATATGGTTCTTCAAAAGGGGGCTTATTCCAAGTGCAGAAAAAACACTTGATAAGCACTTGCTCCCGTGGACACAAACTAGGTGGCTTTAACAGTTTGCATGGGTTGATTGTTTGTCTGCTGTCTTCTTCAATCTTCTTCGACACTCCCTCTGATTTTTGATCTGTTGGGAAATAAAAGAAACACTAGCGGTTATATTTGTCAAATAATCATGCATCTCATCCCCTAATGTTTTGCTACACTATGGACATCCATTTCTATTCGAGTGGGAGGAGCAAAGGGTACTCTCATGGGGTGTGCAGTCACCAACTCGTCAGGGGTCAGGCGGTAATCTGAGCCAAGCTGGTTTCTCATTAGAAATAAGGTAAGGTGTAGGCAAAGTCATCTTTATCTTGGCTATCATCTCTATAAGGAGTCAATTTAAATGCTCACAAATGCCATTTGCCTGTGGGTGATAAGCAGATGAAAATGTATGTTTATGCCTAATAGAACAGTGATTTGTTCAAACCTCTCATTTACAAAATGCAGCCCATTATAAGACTGTAGGACTTCACATACACCCCATCTAGGAAACTCCTTGTGTAGGAGAAATTTGGCTGCAGATGTGGCATCGAGGTGAATGCATGGACCTGCCTCAATCCATTGGGAAAAGGGACACCCTACTACTAACAGATATCTGTAGCCATTGCATGTTTACGACATATCCACATAATCTATATGAGATGCTGAAAGGGACCATTTGGGTGGGGTGTTTCTACTTTCACTGTTCGCAAGGTATGCCATGCGTGAATCTCTGACAGACAATGCAATCCACAATAAACTATGCAACGTATCCTAATACATTTGGCGAAAGCCAGTCTTCTGCGATAATGGCAGCAAGATTCTCTTTTGTTGTATGCGCAGGATAGTTAAGCTGATCCAGCGCAACTCTCAATAGTGCTAGAGCCATAACTGGCTGTCCAGTACTCTCTTGTCTCCATATAGCCTTAGTGGGGGATAAAGAACTCCCCTGTCTTTTCCATAAATCCTGTTCTTCTTGTTGAGCTTGACCCTGCAGCCCAATTAACTGTACAATGGACAACATATTAAAGCCTTCCTTCATCATCTTACATAGTTCCAACATTTGCTTAACGCGTGCTACTTCAAAATTAGAAAAATTGGGAAAATATGCTGCTTTTTTTTCGCTTCAATGGGCCTGATCATGAGTTGGGTTGAATCCCACCGGATCACGTATTGGGCACTAACTGTTAGTCCCCATTCCCCATTGGAACCAATGGGGAATTTTCAGCGCAATTACCGTGTGGTAATACAGCCAGTGGTAATTGCACCAAAAATTGACATTTTTCCAGCATGTTTACTCCCAGCTCTGTGCTGGGGGTAAACACGCTAGGCTCTAGATTGGCCAGACACTTAACTGTGGAGGTAACACCATTACTGCATCATTTAAGGGATACTGCCCAACTATTTGTCAGGCCCAATGCCATTGGGAACACAACCCTGCGTGTACGGATGCTATCACATAGGCAGAGTCAGAGTACACTGTCATTTCCTCATCTTCATATCTCTGAAGTGAGGCGATAAGCACCACTAATTCTGCAGCCTGTGCTGAACAATGTGAATGCAATCTTGCACTTGTCACTACTTCAAATTCACCATTCTTTTTTAACATCACTATTGTCGATCACGTATGCCTTTCTCCTATCGTCTGATCAATTTTCGAAGACCCATCAATGAATAGGATTTCCCCTCTTCTACAGCGTTTTCTTTAACGTGGGGAACATCGTCATAAAACTCAGTATAGGTTGTGCAATCATGTGCATAATCCTCCTGCTCTACTAGTTCTGCTACAAATGTGGCTGGGTTCACTACTCCACATCTAACAATTTTGTTTGCTGGGTTTGAAATTATCACTTCATATCCCGACGCTCTTTGTGTAGTCACCGTGATTTTAGGTTTCTCCAAAAAGGCGAATAAGCAATGCTTGTGAAAGCAGCAGCAGATAATGCCTTTTTTTCGCAGGGATAATGCCCTCTCATTACTGGGTCTAAAATCCCACTGTAATAAGCCATTGGTGCATGTCCATGTCCTAATGTTGTCTTCTGCGTAAGGACTGCTGTCATTACCACTCCATTTGAATGTGAGAATATAATCTGGAATCCCTAACACACGGGCTGTACAAATCACTCTTTTTAACTCTTGAAATCCTTCTGTCATCTCATCTGTCCATGTTAGGTCGTCTTTGCCTATTTGTGCTTCTTTAAGTCCTTTCAAAAGTGGTCTAATAAATGTACTGTAATCAAAACCCCAGGCCCTACAATAATTACATATGCCTCAAAATGTCTGCCTTTCCCTCACTATCATAGGTCTTACATTTTCATAATCGCTTCTGCTCTCTCAGGTGTCACCTTTCTCCACTCTTGATAGATAAACTGCCCTATATATAGAACCTCTTCCTGGCACTACTATAGTTTCTCTTTATCCACTTTATATCCTTTTCCTGCCAATACTGTCATTAACTGGACTGAATATTTTCTGCATTTTTCTTTTCTTTCACTGCACACTAATATGTCATCTGCGTACTGAATTCTTGTGCTCTCAAGTTGTATGTTGTCTAGGTCCATCTGAAGGACCCTATTAAAGATCGATGGGGACTCACAGTACCCCTTTGGTAATCTTGTATGTTTCCACTGCTGATTTCTATAAGGAAAGGAAGTCAAATATTGGGATTCCTCATGAAGAGGAATTGAAAAGAAAGCATTTTTTAAATCTGATACTGTAAAATATTTAGCTGTAACTTGGATGTTACATAATATTGTAGCTTGGCTTGGAACCAGAGGAAACTCTGCCTCAACAATATTCTTTAGGGGTGTAGATCCTGAATAAATCTCCACAACCGCCCATTGATTTCTTTACAAAGTACACAGCTGTGTTACATGTGGAATCCTATGGTACCAGTTCCCCTACTGTACTAAAGTGGAAATGGTTTCAAATATACCTTCATCTGCTTCTATGAACATGGGGTACTGTTTTGCTCATGGAAATATTATTCCTGGCTTAAGCTCAATTTTAACTGCTCCTGCTCCACTCAATAGACCCACTTCATATGGACTGTTGGTCCATAACATGCTTGCCACTTTTTCTAACTCTTTCTGGAAAAATTGTTATTTCTTTCTTACCAATGCCATTCTCTGTGGTATTTCCCTATTTTCAACTTTAATCCAATAAGTAAGACTTATGTCAAGTCTGTTAGTCTATATCCTTCATCAAGAGCATCCCATGAACAACCATCCTTTCCTCCCTTACCACGGCTGCCTATAGTTCTATGGGAATAACCTGTCCTTCCTCATCATCCATAGGTATTTGTGGCCTAAACAAAAATTCATCAGGTATCCTCAGCAATTCACCTATCAATCCAGGAAGCCATGTGAACAAAATATTGACTCCATACAAAAATACTTCTGGGTCTAAAAGAACTTCTCGCAATACTTTTTGGCCTGTAAATACTAGTATACATTCTCTTAAATTCATGTAATGTATCCCTGGAATTGAACGTAATATCCGCTTTTCAGCAAATGATATTGTCATGTTAAGATTTGTCATCAAGTTTTGTCTTAATATATTAACTTGTATCTGTTGAGACTACAATAGTAGCATAGACACATCATGTTCTCCTATTGAAATTGGTAATTCATCAGTAAAAGGAAAAAACTCATAGCCCAAGAGAATCCCTGCGCATTCATGGTGATGCCCGACATTGGATACTTTCCCTCCCGCTCTGTGGGCTTTCCTATTGTGGATATACAATCATTCATGTAGCCGTAAAAGGATATCCTCCCACCACTGTCACACTACCTATCCTGGGTGTAGGTGTTTGTGGGACTCCTGTATTCGCATTCCATTGTGGTACCATCACCTATTGTGTTGGAGTATACTGTTGGGTCTGTATTTGTTGTGTTTGCATAAGCGCCTGCTGTGGTTGGCCTTGTGGCAACTGGGGTTGCAGCATAATCTGTTGTGTTTGCTGTATTTGCAGCGCATGTGTCTGAAACTGCATGAGATCTTGGGCATAATACACTGGTGGTTCTGTACTATACGGTGGAAAAAAGCCCATCCCACCCGTCTTGCTGCATGCCCCCTCTACCTCTGCACGTTCGGGCAATATTTCCTGTTCTCCCACAATTTCAGCTCTGCTGCGGCTATCCTCCATTAAATTCTCCTCCCCCTTGAGGGTTCTGAAATACTCCTCAGCATCCTCTGGGTTCATTTCCTCTACCATGTGGCCAAAAATTGTACCCACCCTGATCTACGGGGTACTCTACATTGGTTGGCTCTGTAGGCTGTAACTCTTGTGTAAACACTCCATCGCCGCTTGTCCCTGCTGTTACTTCTATAGCAAATTTCAATAATTTCTTCTGAACTAGCTTTGCTTCCTCAAGCTTCATATTCCCAACTTTTTTCTTATTCTCCTTTTGTAACAATCGACAATGACGTACAATCATCAACTGTATTTCTGGCCATGGCTTCGCTTCCATCCCTAACTGTTTTTCATCTTCCTTTGAACTGGCTCGGACAGTCCATAACATAAAATAGGATAAAATAATGCTACTGTTTTATCCCATGGTTCTTTCGTCTCAAGACGCCAACGTTCTTGAATCTCCTGAATATAGGCAACAGGATCTTCTTTCTCACCCGTTTTCTGTGTCATAATTGTGCCCATGTCTAACGTATCAGTATACTATACTCTGAGTGCCCTCCATACGTCTGCTCTGCAATTATTAAATGGCGCTCCATTGTGTGTAATTTTTATGCTGTCACACTCGCATATCCTGCTCTTCTCCAAAAGTGGTCAGCTCTCTCCCCTAAGATAGCTGCTAGTAGGCCCTTTACATTGCCCACTGCTGTCATTCCTGTTGTCATTCTTTCAAACTCATAAATCCACTTACCCGCTCCTGCATTCAAACTAGGTAACTTGCATTTTAAATTATCTTTATCCATCTGCTGCCACAGTATATATTGTGATCGTCCTCCCCCTTTCTATCATAACGGGAATTGTGTGAATCCCTTTCTGCAATCGTACCCACCTACGCTTCTTGTCTTCTGGGTGGGGCTAGTTTCTTCCCCTCGTCCTTGCAGTGGCAATTACCTCAATCTATTTACAGAAGGCAGAGATGTTTCTCCTACACTATGCAACCACCCTTGTGGTCGTTCAGGATATGATAAAGAGTTCTGATGTTGTTGCCTCTGTTTATCCTGAATCTGACCATTTTACCCCTTTTCCTACATCTGGATTTATTGAAAATCTGCATGTGCCCTCTTCTCACGCTCTCTCGTTTTCTTCCCTTTGTTCGTCTGACATCATTATACCCCAACTGGTATGGCTGTTATCCCTTTCCTCGTTATCAAGATCTAGTCTGCTTAGGGACAGCATTCTATGCCTGTGCATCATTACGTCATCCAATCTACCTCTTGTTTCTCTCGGTGGAGATCATTTAATACTCCCTCTGGTCTCATAGCCATCTTTTTTCCTCATTGGTCAATATAATGACTGATCCTTTTCCCTATGCCTTTTGCCTCATGCTCATTGGTCCATGTCAGTTCTCTAGGTATCTTGTGCAACTCCCTGTGGGGCTGTTGCAACCTTCCATCTTCCTCCCATCATTCTCGTTCTTCAACTGGTTTAACACATCTTTTAACATTGTGATTTATTTTTTCCTTCCTTTGTTCTCTGCTCCTTCTCATTTCCTTTTGCTCTTCCCTTCTTCTCTTCTTCCTCTCACCTTCTCTGCAACCTTCTTTCTTTTAATTACTGTTTCTATTTCCTCACATTTCTTCTTTCCCCCATCTTTTTTCTGTTTTACCTGCTCTTCATACCTCCTTTGTGCTTCCTTTCACTTTCTCTCTTTTTCCTTATCATCTTTGTATGCCTTTTCTCATTCCTTTTCCTCTCTTCTCTTTAACTTCAATACCCTTTCTGTCTAATGTAATTGTTTTCCCCCATCCACTCATTATATACAATTGTCACTTAACTGGCTTTATCTTTCTCTCCTTTTTTCTCTTGGTCTCTTCTTCTATCTCTACCAGTATGTCCCTTCTCTCTATACGCTCTACAGATTTACTACATCTGGACATACAATCGCCTTCTTTGGTCTTACTTTCTTATGTACTTTCTTCACTACTATAAGCGGGGGGTGCATATTTTGGATTAATATACCCCCCTGCTGCGTTTAACTCCTTCACAGGATAGAATGTGTGTTTTTAAGGGGTTGCACTATTGTCTTCAGAAGGATCAAGAAGAGTTGAGAGCGCTGCATCCTCCCCTTCATGCTGATTAAGCATCCACTTCTTCTTGGGTGTGTCTTCCCTCTGGCTCTAATATATTTTCCATAGCTCGAAAATAGCCAACCTTTTTGCAACCTCTTCTCTGTGTCCACACCATGCACGTATGTTGTCATGTGTTGCAATACTGTTCTTGATAGGGAATCCTCTTGAGGCCAAGGCATGAACATTTTAGCAGTTGTGTCTCTTAGCCAATCAACATGACATTTCCTAATCTTAGGAATTTACATTGGTAATGTTTTGCAAAGGTGTAGTAGAGGAGTGTCTTCAATGAAGACAAGTCGTTTTTAACTATCAATATTTACCAGACCTTTTATTCTGATATTACTTTAATTAATTGAATAACATCAATCAATTCAGGGAAGCACCATTAATCGCCACCCATTTCCCCAAAACAATTCTTCAAACAATTTTCAAGCCTACACAATAATATTCATTTACTTCTTTGTTATAGTTCTATCAGTCTTCACTGTCCTGATGTTTTATTATCGACCATTTAAGAATCTTTTTTTGCTATATTTTCCCTTAACTGTTACTCTCCTATGATTGGTGCCAGTTGCTTGTTTTTACGAGTCTGATAAGCAGTCAAATTATTACTACCATTCTATATTTTGAGACTACAGCCTACATTATCACATGTTCATTAACATATTCATAACCCCAACCAATGTGCACAACAATTTCTATGATCATCTTCCTTACTGTCTCTAGTAAACGTATCTCGTCTCCATTTTATCCCATTCTACCCCATTTTGGAGTGTGAAACGCATCCTTCATATCAGCCTTGCCTCAGGAATCTCTTAAAAATACCCCAACTTGGAGTGTAATATGTTCCCTTCTATCTCATTGAGAGTAAGAATTCAAGGTATATCGCTCTCTCAAACAAATCCCATTACCGTTTCCCCACTATATATATTTACACATACAATACAATCCCTCCCCTTTTATTTGACACTTTCGATGTTCTACTTATGTCCGTTGCTCAATTCGGTCCCTTTGGTATCGACTCTTCCCCAATCAACCATTTTGCCTTCAGTCCTTCGGGTGCCCCTGTCGACAGTCTTGTTTTACATGCATGATTTCTACGCTCTCCACAAGAAACTCTGCAGTCTTCTGGCTAATGCTGAAGACGTCAAGAATCCGAGAGTCTGGATCTGAACCATCCACACCGCTACCAAAATATGCAGTAGCAGCTCCAGTGTTCCAAGTGCCAACTGGGATTGCCAAATAAATTATTTCACGCCCAAATAACCGGACAAACTCAAAGAATATAGAAAAATACTACTTTATTATCAGTTCATTAAAGTAGGGAAACCTGGCAAACAAACAGATTGTAGCTCACACACTCTCATCGCATTTCAATTACACAAAAGGTTGTATACCTCAACATAAGTCAGCTACGGGGGCAAAAAACAAAAACCTACTGGTTGTAGGGATTGGTTAAGGGAACGGATATACCTATAGTTTATATAAACTATCATCTATGGCTGCCCCTTATCTGAGGCACGCCTTGAAGAACCTGTAACTATGTAAAATACTGATAAAGACATAATACCATCAGCAGATAGGCTTCTGCAAAAATATATTGTCCACAATTACATAGGCCCTCATGATTGGTTGGCACTCCCTTCCAACCTTGGACATTCGGCTTGTTACCTGCATGTAAGCAACAACACCCAGGTGCAAGGGAACAACGTCAGACAACTGCCCTCCTTAGCTAATTAGCCTACCATCTCTCATCAGTTAGGCCTTCAGCCAAGGCTTCTTCTCTGTAACTGACCTTTCTCTTCCTCTGAATTTTAAAGGGAGTAAAGGTACATTGCTATCTTCGTTTGGAGCTTTATGAATAGGCCTTGTCTTCTGGTCTTGTACCACATGTGAGGAGACCTTGAATTCGTCCATTCTGTCATTTTATTTAGTGCTATTTGATTCAATTATATTAGATGCTATTTCTCTCCTTGGCCTCTGGAGACTTGGTTGCTCCGTCTTGCCTATGCTTTCTGCATTTTTGATTGTTCAATATTGGCACTCACAATTATTCACTCCTTTACTTAATCGAAGGGAAATATGTCTTGCGCACATGGCTTATCCTCTTCGACTCCTTTCGTGCCTTGCAGTTTCTTCATTCTGCAGCCTGCAGCAAACTTGATTCTGAGCCAAGCAAATATCCTGTGTTCTTGCACAAATATGTATTCCAGCGCCTGTCAGATCTGCAGCCTTGGTTTTTTCTCCTCTCAAGGCTTTTCACTTATTATACAATGCCGACATACATTTTCTCAACATGGCTGCTTTACTCATGTTATATTTCCTACTTTTACAAGCTTCTCCATTTTCTAAACTAACTTGCGTTTCTGCGTATACACATCTACTGCATCTCTTGTTACTTACCTCCTGAGTGTATATGGTTTCTTCATCTTCGCATACATACTTACATCTTCATTCTCTAAATATCCATACATCAGGTTTAGTGCGCCCACATACTTCTCTTCTTCATGACATCACTTCACACCTGTTAGACTTTACTTATAGTTCTTCTGTGTCCAGGTGTGTCTGCAGGCTCATGTCTACCACATCAGTTCGGGGATACATTCAATACGGTTGTCTGAGTGGATAAAGTCTCTCATACCTTCAATGTGGTATTGGCATGATACCAGGTGTCATGCACAGTGTTCTCTTGCTGTTCTTTCAATATGACGGAGGTGAGGGGGTGGGTTCTATAAATGACATGTATATCTGCTTCTCTACACCTCCCTCTCTACCTCCGGTTTGTCGCACTTCCCTCACTCCTCAAGTGACAAAGCACAGTTTCTCTTTGTCCTTTCCCATTGTTTGTTATTATTTACGGCTTCCCCCTACACTTCACGATCTCACTCCTTGGTGCCAGTCTGTTGCAGTGTCAAAGTGGGCACCAAGCAAATATCCATGAAAAAGGAATCCCCGTAAGTGGACCCAGCACTGGATTTCCATGCCCTTGTGAGTGTCCACTTCTCTGCAAAAACCTGTGGATTATGTCATGGACTTTCTGCATGCTTATTTTGTTCAAAGTCCTATGATTTCATACCTGACTCCGGACACATTCAAAGATGGTTAAAATGTATTTATTCATTTATTTATGTATTCAGTTCTATGAAACTTTGCTGAAAATTATTGGCTGACCTACACCATTGCCACATTTTTTAACCAATATTTTCAACTTTATTTACTGCAAAATGCATAGTTGACCCACTGCACCTTCCCCTTGATACCCGACCCATATATACCGTACCCCCACTTACCATATGCATTTTGCGACAAAGAAAGTGGAAAAACAAATCGGCAAAAATGCATTTGAAAACTGTTGATCGTCAAAAGTGGGCTAGACCATATATTCATATATTAATTTGTTGTTGGTTTATAAGGTGCCAGCCACAATATATTGAAAGGAGCAAGGAATATACAGCAATGGGGAAAAGGAACAAGTCTTTTTCAGATCTTGGCACATTCAGGCATTTGACTGTGAAGGAAGGAGATGAAGAGCTATGGCCAAATATGTTTTTTTTACAGTATAGTTAAATAAAATAAAGATGTGGTTAATTTGAATAGGGGTAAAGACCAGGTTAATGCAAACTGGTGTGCTGTGACTCTCGGGGCATGGGATGTAATGTCTGTACTGGCACCCTCAGAGAGCCCAAGCTTGCTGGATTACATGCAGCAGAATATTTAAAGGACAGAACGTCTGGCACATGATTCATTCACAACTAGATGTAGCATGCTGCTAATGCATCTTCCAGGCTTACCTGCCCCACGCGGTGGCAAACCCACACTACTGTTTAGAAGCCATCCTCTGCCTCCTTGCATTACAAACCATTTACAAGTCTTTGTTGATAAATGGAAGACGGTTGGTAACACCTACCTAATGTCTTTAATGCACTGCGGTTGCTATTGGGAAATTATAAGCACAGAAATGATGGGGTTGGGTGTGTGAGTAAAGTACTTATATTGGGTATTGGAGTTAGGAGACTTTGGGCTATTAGCATGTAAGTCTTGTAAGCTGAATGACCCCACACGCAAACGATAAAAACAATCCCAAATAGACTAAATAATCAATGCACTGTTTGCAAGGAAAACAAAGTTTTATTGCATGCAAAAAGTATCAGACGGCAACGTAAAGCTCAACTAACAGAGGTTACCCCACCCAAAGGAGTTACATCTTTTATACCAAAAAACAGCAAGTGAACAAAACTATGCATAATGTAGATTACAATGTGACCCCACACTCCCCATTGGCTAACACCTATGTACAGTTCTAATTATCCTCTATAGTCCATTACCCTATTGGTCACAAATTATCCAAAACACATTCCCCTAAACATGTGACATGCCACATCAATATTGTGAAACATAGGAGTTGATTGACTGCCGGGTACATTGTTACCATAATACATTTCTCTAGTTAGTAAATATTCTTGATCATCATGTGATGTGAACCCCTCTGTCGGAGTCTGATCGAAGTGTGAATAGTGAGGTCAACTCTGTATTGCAATGGGCCTCATCATTATACCAGACACTGTGGCATGCACAAACAGCTCCCTGCCCTTGGAGATACATCTATTGGCATCACCTCTGCTCCTCCTGTCCCAAATCATGGTACAGCCCTAGCACATCTCCCCCTTTATCTCTGGAAACCCAGGTGCCAATGTAACGTGATCGAGGCCCCACTTTTACGCTTGAATTTTGCATATTTATTGATCTCTCCAGAGTGTGGCGCCTGCAGTTCAAATAGAATGACCGCTCTTTGGATGAGTGCAGTAGTGCTCTAAATCTTCACTAAACCTCTTGGCATCGTAGAACCCCATGCCCTGCTCACACGAATTCAACCTTCAAAAAGTGCATCCCTGCGCTTCCTCCCTGGACACAAGATTCTTTTGCCAGCTCCTTGAGTACTGCAGCTGGACTCAATGAATTATCGACACAGCACAGCTTCCTATGGCCTTGACAGCACAACTTCTCTCTGGGAGGAAGGAAGGGGGACTTATCTAAGGATCAACTGGTTAGAACCACAGCTCCATGTTAGGGCTGTTTTTCATACTTTCACAATCTGCACCCTCTAACATGCCCTAAAATCCAACATAGCAAAACTCCTGCTACCTTAGTCCCTGTACCTTGCATTTACCACAGCATTTCTCTGACTCCATCTCCCACACCTACCTGTGTTAGCTACCTACTCGCACATCCCTTAAAAACATAACACTGTATACTACTGCTAAATGCAAAATACATCACCCTACCTTTAACCTCTGCATCCGCAACGTGAATACATTGTTGTTCTTTCTGTGTGGCTATATGCTGTTTCCAATATGTGTCAAAGCTAACTACACATGGATATATATGCATTCTGCCACACCCAATGAGAGCTGCTAGCACTAGGCTGCCTGCAAATATGTTTTGCGCAGTCTACATCTCTTTGCCTGCTTGGGACATTGCACTTGCATTCCAAAACAAGCCCCTTTAGTGAATGCTCCATTAATTAACCTAGCAGCTACATTTATTCTATTGTCATCATCTGTGGGCACGCACTCTTTGCACACGTGACGTAAACTTCCCTCCAGGGGGACTAACCAGTTGTTCTACTCATACCATCCTCTTACCATCCTGTAATCTATTTCACCATTCCACTTCTCAGTCTATGTGTACATGTGTTTTGTGAGGGCAGCAGCTTTACCTGTTGTTACAGACACCAACATCATCATCATCGCACCCTTAGGCAGTGTCTTTGAGCAGCATCATAGAATAATTTGACAGGAACAAAAAAATCACACAAGAAAATACCACAATAGGAACCATCCCCTTTGCGAATCCCCAACCAAGATGGGAACGTGAGAACATTGAATCAAACCAGTCTTCAGCACTCACTCCAGTTTCTGTTTTTTTACATAGCAGTCCGCAAGTTCTGGATGGCCCATTGGCATGGCATGCGTTAGATATCCATTGCGTGCATCACTGGGGAAATGTACGTGCAGCAAGACCTTCCTATCTTCAAGCCCCCTTTCATTGTTGTAAATAAATCCAGAACATACCGATTCTGTAGCGTCATAAGACGAATGGCCTGCAATTTTGTTTTTATTGAATTGAGACCCTGTCCTGTCTGATTTGCTGTCCGGAATATCTCCCACCTAATAATCTGCAACCACTTTGCATTGGCTGCAGTTTGGATACCAGGCACAAGGAGGGAGGTAAAATATGCTTTTGTCTTTGTGAACAGATGGAACTGTTCTGGGATTTCTTTGAGCTTGTCAGTGGCGTCTTTTGACCAATAATTTAACTCTTTTGTCATCAAGCTGTTAGTGAGTGGCAAGCACGCTGATGGGGAGGTGGGTTCAGTTGCAACTGTGGGTGGCACGTTTATGACAGTCAAATGTGAGTGCGGCACTACGAGAATGGCCTAATGCAAGGTGGGAATAAACAAAGTCTCATTGCATCTTTCAAATGTGCCATTATTTGCACCTTAGTGGGCTTTTCATTCAGTTCGGTCCAGGTGAGTTTTGACACATATTTGCTCCAAGTTATACAACATTTCTGGTTGACACGTGCCACTTCATCCTCCAAGAACCCCAGAAGCCCCCCGCTGCACAGCTCACTAATCTTTTCACCCACCTGTCATTGGAGAACAACGCATATTCCAATTTCGGTAGTGGTCTTATTTGACAACGTGCTTGTCCTTTGTTTTTGAGACACTCGCTTTCATTATGTCCATTATTACTGCCTTGAACCTGCGTCCTTGAAACAGGTTGTGTATTCTGCAAAGTGCCAGGTGCACTAAACATTGGGCTATAAGTGGTGGCATTTCTTGTGTGATAAACAGTTTTAGAGTGCCTGTTGCATAGGGTATAAGGACGCAGATGTAGCAACTCTCATTTTACCTCACTCTTTCTACCTCCCACATGTGATTGTACCACATATTATCTTTTTCAGGGGGTGGTGCACATCCACAACTGTATACAAAATAACACCTTTATATTCATTATATTCAATTTCATTTTCTATTTCCCTTTTATGTATTGTCATCCCAATACTTAATGTTTCTGGGCCATCACTATACTCCCCTTTATATGCACACACCCTATGAAATTACCTCCAATAAAGGAAAGAGGAAGAGAGAAACAGAAGCATCCAACATATAAGAATATGTACATATAAGAAGTGCACTACTCCTAAATCCTGGAAGCTGTGGGGAAGAAGAAAACGTATTGTCATGATGCCCGCAGGGGTGCCTCTGTTGCAAGAATGTAACTAGAAAGGTAAATGCATTCATTTTTTAAGTCATTCTTCTTGAAGGCCTGCAGGAGGTGGTGCTTTACCATATGTTTTCTGAATATCAGACAAATGGACCCAAGATAGCAGTTCTTTTACTCGTACAGCAGACAAGGTGGCCTATACAATCTTGATTGTGTCTTGGTACTGACAGTCATTCCGTTTTCTAATGAAGGACCGCACATAGACAAAATCTACGGGGTAGATCAGAGGCGCCTGTAGAGATGTCATGTCAACCGTAGGCGTGGCAGCTGTTTCGTCTCTCCTGGGAGAAAGCTGTTGGGAGATTGCTTTTATACCTTTTGTTAAATCTCTCAAATACTTCTGATCTTCCTCCCCCAAAGTCTCAGATGCCCTTTGTGCCTCTGATGCAGTGTGTGCAGGTGTGAGTGGTGTGTGCAACCATCTCCCCATGACCAGTTCCTGGGGGGACAGGTGGTGGTCCTCACCTGGCTGGTTCTTAAGATCGAAGATAGCCAGAGGAAGACAATGCAGCATTTTCCTCCCTAACATATGGCAAAACTTTGACAATTTTTGTTTCAACAGACCATTGAAACATTCCACTTTCTCATTGGCTTGGAGGTGGTAAATCAAGCACAATTTATGTTTTATCGCTAGTAGGCATTTCATCTCTTAATAATCATTTCTTGAAAAAGTGAGTCCCATTATCTGACTTTGGGACATCACAAATCCCCCAGCGAGGAAAGACCTTGCATACTAAAAATGTAGTTGTCGATTTAGCAATTGGTTGTGTGCAAGGGCCTGCTTCAATCCAATGAGAAAATTGACATACCACAACAATAAGATAACAAGAACTACTGCACCTGTTTATCGTATCCATCTAAACTATGTGGAGCTCCCAAAAGCGTCTTGTTGGATGGGGCAATGTGTCATCTAACGTCCTGAGGGTGTGTCCGGTGCTGTAGAGGTAGCATGTAGTGCAATTTTCCATGAATTTATCAACAAATTCTTGTAGGTTGCAGAAAAAACAGTAATTGTTTGGACATATGTGGGGGTAATGCAGTTGATCAAGAGCAAGCATGAGCAATTCCTGTGGCATTACTACTTTACATGTAATGTTATGTCTCCAGATAAGAGCCATTGGTGACAGTGAGCACCCCCGTTTCACTCAAAAATCCTTCTCCTTTTTGGGTGCCTGACCTTGCAATTCAATTATAGGAGTGAGCGGGGCTGCAGTATAAGGTACTGCTAGCTGCAATTGTTGTACTGCTAACTCAGCTTATGCTGTTATGTCCGACACTTCTAAATATGCTGCTTCTTTGGCAGCCCTGGCTGGAGCATCATTACCGAGTGAAACAAAATATGTGTCCCGGGTGGTGAAATGCGCCGGTCACACCACTACTACTGATGGGTGGGATAAGGCATGCATTAATCTTTCTAGCAATACTACATGCTGCACAGGTTTCCCATCGGTCCTCTTGAAACCTCTCCTTTCCCATCTGGACAACCCTGAATGTACTATAGATGTGACGTATGGCAAATTAGAATATGTTGTTACTAGACACCCTTGAAATGCTTCTAGTGCTTTAATCAGTGCAATCAGTTCTGCTTTTTGTGCAGAATAATGAGATGGTATCCTCTTTTCAACTGCTACTTCACACTCCCCATCTATGAGGCACACCACTGGAGCACCTGTCTGCCTTTGGCTCGTCTCCAGTCGTTGATCAACCATCAATGAAGAGCACCTCTCCCTTTTTGAGTAAATCCTCCCTAGTATGAATTAGGTCATCCTCTGGACCTTTGTGTTTAACAGTCATGCACCTCCTCCCCTGCCTGAACGTACTGCAATGAATGTAGCAGGGTGCATTGTGCGACACCTTTCAATCTGAATGGAAGGATTGGATAATATGATCTCATAACCCAATGCTCTGGGTAGTGGGGTTGATTTGGACCTCTCCAGAATGCCAGAAATGCGTGCACCATATATAATGTTACTGAGCACCCCATGGTTATTGATGATGATTTTTCAATTGCAGAGGCTGCAGCTGCTAACGCCTGTTCACAAGACAATTGACCCTGCATTACTTAGTCTAAGATCCTGCTGTAATAGACCAAGGGCTTGTGTCCATTGATGTTGCCTGGGTCAACACAGCTGTCATTACTTCCCCATTGGAATGAGAGAACAAATCAAATTTCTTTGTATAATCTGGGTTGCTAACACTGGAGCTTTACTTATTGCATTCCTAAATTCTTGGAAACTTGTGATAATTTCTCCTGTCCATGTGAGTGACCTTTTAACTTCTGTGCTTCTTTAATTCCTTTCAACAAGGGCTTTGTGTTGCAAGAATAGTGAAAAATCTATGCTCTACAATGGTTACACAATCTGAGAAACTGTTGCATCTCTTTCACGGTGGTAGGCTGTGATGTGTTTTGTACTGCAGTTGCTCTCTGTGGGGTTACCTTTTTCCTGCTGAGAATATACTTTGCCCTAAATATGCCACTTCCTTCTGACAATACTACATATTGTCTTTGTCCACTTTGTGTCCGTTTTCTGCAAATATTATCAATAGTGACACTTAGTCATCTCTACACTGCTCTTCGGTGTTACTGCACACAAGGAGGTCATCTATGGTACTAATAATGGTGCTCTGAATGTGTATGTTACCCAAATCCATATGCAGTACTCTGTTAAAAATACTAGGGGACTCCACGTACCCCTGAAGGAGCCTTGTGTGTTGAAATCAATGTCCGTGATACGTAAACGCTGTGACATACTATATATCAGGGAGCAATGGATTGGAGAAAAAATGCTTTTTCAAATCAATTACAGTAGAATATGTCGCTTCAGTTGGTAAAGTGCAAAGTATTGTGGCCAGATTCGGTACTACCGGGAATTCTTCCTCCACAATGTCATTCAAAGGGCAGAGAGCCAGTTTCATTCTCCAACTTGAACCCTTCACATTCTTGACAGGATTTTCTAGCCATGTTGCCCTGCTGCCATGATGCCAAGATGGTGTCATAAATCCCTTCACCTGCCTCTCTGGATAATGGGTATTCTCGTACTTTAGGTAATACTGCACCCTGCTTCAGCTTTATGTTAACACCCACTATGCTCTTTCAATAAATTTACATTTGTGGGGGTTACTGGTCCAGCATATGCTGTGTACCTTTGCAATGTCTTCCTGTATGTGAGAATGCACTGGTCTAGCAACAAGTGCATTGTGCAGTAGTTCTCTGAGCTGAACCATGAACTGACAAAGGATACGTATTTCAAAAATAATTTCTCCATCATCGTCAACATCATTGAACAAATCCTCATCAGACAACCCCCTTAATGGCTGAGCGTGATCTATACATATAACAGTACGCCGTTCACCTCCTTCCTCATCAGTCCCTAACAATATTACCTTATCCTTTTTGATTATTGCCGTCTCTAAATCTAGTGTGAGGATGGTGGGACTTGGGGCATGTTCTTGAGAGGCTGCTGGCCTAAACAAAAACTCCACTGGCACTCTCCATATTTTCTCTTTCATTCCTGGAACCCATCCCAACAACAGTGTTACTTCAGATAGAAACACATCTGGAGGTATAGGCACCCCTCTGGTAGCACCATCAGTATAAAGTGCTTGTATTATCATAGCCGCCCTAGCATAATGTATTCCTAGTGTTGAGCACACTACAGCACCCTTAGTAAATGCAATAGTCATGTTTAGCTTGCTCAGAAGGTCCCTTCCTAGCAGGTTCACTGGGGTATCTTTTGAAAACAATAACAGGGCTACCACCTATTGGGTACCTACCTTGATGAGCAGGTCTTCAATAGATGGAGCCGACACTGCTGCTCCAGATAACCCCTGCATGTCCATTGCTTTTCCTGATAAGGGGAAGTGACCTTCCTTAATACAGGACTTTGTAGTTCCCATGTCTACCCTGATGGTGAATGTTTTACTACCTATCCTCACACCTACCTGTGGATCCTCTTCCGGGTCGGCAGTTACTGACAGGACGGGGCATGCCAGGGCTTTCTGTGGGCTGTCCTATTGAGGGATAGGTGTTTGACCCTGGGAGTTGAAAAACGCTCCCTCCTAGTACACACACTCTGGTGTAATGGGTTATTGTACCCTGTGGATGGGGGCTCTTGTCCCAGGGCTGAGATGGGACTGTGGGGCTTGCTGCTGTATGTACACCATTGTGGGATTTGGACCTGAGTTCAGCATTTGCTGGTGTGGAGGTGTCTGATACTTATATTGTGGTGATTGCCCAGGATTAGGTGCTTGTGGGGGGCCTAGGGTAATTGGGGTCATTATTTTTGATGACAGATGTTATCTAAGCACGTATGTGGCCCGCTAGGATACATTAAGGGATAATAAGAATATACTCGTCATACACTCATGCAAATTGTCCTGTGCTGCCACATGTCCAACACAGTCCACGTCCCTCAAACCACGGCCTCATTCCCCCAAATCCAGCTCCTCTTCCTCCCTGGAAACCTCTTCTTCCCCTCTGATAACCTCCCCAGTACCCTTTGGTTATCTGGGTATCCTTAACCCTCTGTCTATTCTGGTACTTGCTGGGTGTCCTGTTGGCCCTCAATGGGAGCTGGTAATCGGCACTCCTTCTACACTTAACTTCACCAACTTCTTCTGTACTAACTTCACTCTGGCCGTTTCCTGCTTCTGCCTTTTCCTGCAATGATGCACTATTATTGCCTGAATCTCAGCCCATACCTTCGCTTCTATCCCTAACACCACCTTATCTAAATCCTTTGGCACATTATTGGGTAGTTCCTTCCGTAACATATGATAAAACACTGCTATATTCTTGTCCCAGGGCTCCACTCTCTCCACCCTCTGCATTTCTTGAATCTGGTTTACATGCAATGTGGGGTCTTCATCTAACTTCATTGTATGGGCCATAATCAAATTGATGTCTGTTGTGTCTGGATATGCTGACCTTAACGTGTTTCATACTCTCATTCAATAGTCACGAAACTGTGCTCCATCATGTTTGTCATTATATATCTGTACTACTGGGTACCCTGCCTTCCTCCATATGCCATCTGCCTATACTCCTAGCAGTGCAGCCGATACACTGTCCTTGCCCCAACTGCCAATGTAATCCATGCAGTATGTTTTTCTAATATGTAGATTCATTTGCTTGCCCCGCTGTGAGTGAGGGTAATGACATCATTAAACTGTTTCTGTCTAGGTGTGGCCAGGGTAAATATTGTGCCCTCCCATGTCCCATGTATAATAACGGAAGCTGTGTTCCCGCATGATTAGCCTGGATGGTTCTCCCTCTTATCTTGCCTTTTGCTACAGGCATTCATCCTGGTTGTGTCCTAAGCTTTGGTCCCCATAGGCTCTATACCCTTAGTGTTGGTACTGGTGGTATCTCATCCTCCTGGTCATTGCCTGCTCCTCCTCTGACACCCACTCATCTTCCTCCTTTGCGATCTCTGCATTTCTATGTCAGGTGCTCTCCATACATCTGCACCTATTGTCACCTACTGTGCCGCCCTGCTCCTTTGATGCTCAAGCCAGCTTTGCTTCTGTTTTATGTGGTGCCATTTCTAATTCTCTCTGTGCACTATTTTCTACTTCCATAACCAATGGGTGTTGTGTAGCATTAGCCACTGAGCCGCGTGTCACATTCACAATAGCAGTGGGAGTTCCCTGCCTTGGGCCGGGTTGTGGTACATACTGGGAGTTGGTATAACTTGCTGCAGTTTGCAAGGGGAAACACCCATATGGAGGCTTTGTTGTGGGGACACCACTAGGTGTAGGTATGTTTGTTCTTTTGGTTCCTCTGGGGCATCTTCTAAATCCTCGAACATTCTCCAGAGTTTGAGGATACCCTGCCTACTTCTAAAGTTTCTCTCTCCATACTTCAGAGTCAGATTCATATACATATGACCCAAAACATCCTTGTTGTGTGTGCCCTCTTCCGGCCATGGCTTGTACCTTCCCCCTTTTGTTTCTTCGACCCACTTACAATGATATTTGAGAATTCTTTCCTGGTACTACAAAAGCATGGAACACATATACTTGAAAGGAGTACTCCTAACTCTTCCCACTTCTCTTCTTACCAAAAATGCTTATTTCTCAGATAGCCGATCCAGCGGCACTGTTCTACCCCACCGTCCCAATGCTGCACACACTCCCTGCATCCCCTCCCAATGTCGTCTCAACCCAAACCTCACCCCCTAGTCCCTTCCTGCTCACACACACTCACCACTACACACACTTATTCATGAAATTGGGCAACCATTGCCTGTACTACAACAATTCTAAATACACATTAAACCACAATTAGAAGCCAAAACATTGATCGAGTGATTCTAGAACCTGCTGAGCTCCTGAGCCCTGTACTTATCTCCCTATGTAACTGTTTCTTTGTACACCATGGCTGAGATGACTTCTGAACCATCACAGCCCTCCAAGAGGCAAAAAGGAGAAGAAGAGGAAGCAGCATATGGTGACAGGAGAGAGGACAAGCTGTTGGAGCTCTTGACCAAAATGACTGCTGACATTGCTGAGATTAAGGCCAAATTATTTGCTTCAGGGGAGAGATATGATGAATTGACTACCAAGATTTCCTCTGTGGAGAATCATTTAAGCGTGGTGGATGAAGAGACAAGAAGGATGGCTGAACAGATAAGGGAATTGCAAACTCAAACAGAGAAACTGAACATGAAGTGCTCTGAGCAAGAACATTTCTCAAAGAGGAATAATGTGCGCATAGCAGGTTTCCCTGAAAATATTGAACAAGGATACCCCAAAGATTTTTTGGAAACTGCTCTGATCAAAATGCTTAAGCTGGATCCAAAACCCCCTCTAGAGATTTAGAGGGCTCACAGGTCTTTGGGACCAAAGCCGGCTCTTGGGCAGAGGCCAAGACACTTCATCATTACGTTCTTGAGGGTCCCAGTGAGAGAGTTAATACTGAGAAGAGCTTGTGAGACTTAAACTAGGGGGGAAACAAAATCAGGATCTTTGGGGATCTAAGCAAAGATGTCGTGGAGAAAAGGAGAGCCATTAATGTGGCAAAGGAGAAGTCTAGGAGCAAACACAGGAAATATATGGTCTACCCGGTAATCCTGAGAGTGGTTTCAAATGGTCAAACTCACTCATTCACTGACTATTATAGTGCGGAAGCCTTTCTTTCTGATTTGGAGGTGGAGGAGCCCATGGAGGATTCAAGTATGCAGAGAAATGGATTTGTTGGGAAAAAGAAAGGATGAGCAGTAGACTACAGTGTTTTGAGTGCTGCTTCGAATGTTTATAACTTTTGTTTGATTAGTGTTAGATATTTTTCTATTATAATATAAACTTTGGTTGAAATGCTGTTAGAGCCGTTTCATATTCGTATCTGATCGGATGCACCCGGAATAGGAATGTTAAAGGAAAGAACCTAAGTTCTGCTGTTACAGTATGTGTGCAATGATGACATGCAGTTCAATGAGGAAGCCGAGGGATTGGTACGGAGCATCTAGGATGTATGGAATGGAGACATGGATACTCTGCGTCCTACAGAGTATGGGGGGGGCGTGACTGCAATACAGTGGTAAGGCGCAGCACAGGGAATGGAATGGAGACATGGACATCGATTGGCTCCCAGTCGCTCTGCGTCCTGCACAGTCAGGGGCCGTGACTAGGATGCAGTGGTAGGGCACAGCACAGCTGTTATGGTGAGGTTGCATATTAGAGCAATGCTTAATATGTCGCAGGAGTAGGTACAGGCCTGCGGAGAGGACGTGCAACGAGATGAAGATATGGGTCCAAAGTCGTCATATGTTTGATGTGTGCTGCAGAGGAAGCAGGTGCTGTCAAGTCAGACTTGCAAAGATTCATTTTATAGCTCGGGGGAGCCTAGTTTCAATTCCCTTCGAGCTGTGTTCAAGTGTGCGTACAACTGAAAAGCAGGTTTTCTACAAGCGCAATTAATACGCTGTTCAAGTTGAGGGGTCGGCTCTTGCAGAGGAATGCGACCGAGGATGCGGGAAATGTGCGCAGCTATGTATTTCAGCTGCGAGATCACCCAGTTGCTTTTACTCTTGTGGGTGACTGATGCGCAAATGGACTGCACCAAATGTTATATTTATCTAGGAACCTCAAAGCAGTATGTGACTTTTGCAATGAAGGGCGTTTCAGCGACTTTCTATGTTGACATATAAAGTTATGCGCTGCTGTCGTTGCATTGACAAATGTGCGCAATGAGTTACTAGCTGAGCATTAACAGCCTTTTCTGTGCATTCTTTATGTTGACAGTCCTGCTTTCGGTATTGGACTGCCATGTGTGAGCTGTAGCTAGCGGAGGACTGCCATGTGTGAGCTAGCGCCATGTGTGAGCTGTGGCTAGTGGAGGACTGCCCTGTGTGAGCTGTGGCTAGTGGAGGACTGCCATGTGTGAGCTGTGGCGAGTGGAGGACTGCCATGTGTGAGCTGTGGCGAGTGGAGGACTGCCATGTGTGAGCTCTGGCGAGTGGAGGACTGCCATGTGTGAGCTGTGGCGAGTGGAGGACTGCCATGTGTGAGCTGTGGCTAGTGGAGGACTGCCATGTGTGAGCTGTGGCGAGTGGAGGACTGCCATGTGTGAGCTCTGGCGAGTGGAGGACTGCCATGTGTGAGCTGTGGCTAGTGGTGGACTGCCATGTGTGAGCTGTGGCGAGTGGAGGACTGCCATGTGTGAGCTGTGGCTAGTGGAGGACTGCCATGTGTGAGATCTGGCTAGTGGAGGACTGCCATGTGTGAGCTAGCGCCATGTGTGAGCTTTGGCTAGTGGAGGACTGCCATGTGTGAGCTGTGGCTAGTGGAGGACTGCCATGTGTGAGCTGTGGCGAGTGGAGGACTGCCATGTGTCAGCTATGGCTAGTGGAGGACTGCCATGTGTGAGCTGTGGCTAGTGGTGGACTGCCATGTGTCAGCTGTGGCTAGTGGAGGACTGCCATGTGTGAGCTAGCGCCATGTGTGAGCTGTGGGGAGTGGAGGACTGCCATGTGTGAGCTGTGGCTAGTGGTGGACTGCCATGTGTCAGCTGTGGCTAGTGGAGGACTGCCATGTGTGAGCTAGCGCCATGTGTGAGCTGTGGGGAGTGGAGGACTGCCATGTGTGAGCTGTGGTTAGTGGAGGACTGCCATGTGTGAACTAGCGCCATGTGTGAGCTGTGGGGAGTGGAGGACTGCCATGTGTGAGCTGTGGCTAGTGGAGGACTGCCATGTGTGAGCTCTGGCTAGTGGAGGACTACCATGTGTGAGCTGTGGCTAGTGAAGGATTGCCATGTGTGAGCTGTGGCTAGTGGAGGACTGCCATGTGTGAGCTGTGGGGAGTGGATTGAGCTGATAGACGCTGCAGAGATAAGTTGGTAAAACTCAATGAGGATGGCGGGGGGTGGGAGTGTTATGGAAGGGATGGATAATATGGTTATATATTATAAGATGTGAGTGCGTATACACTCTCATGATGTTTGATTAACATAGAATGAAATGGGAGAATGCATATAAAATGTTTGATGTGAATAGCGTTTGACTTGGATTGAAAAATGTGATGAGTAAGGCAATGAGTTACTAGCTGAGCATTAACAGCCTATTCTGTGCATTCTTTATGTTGACAGCCTTGCTTTCGGTATTGGACTGCCATGTGTGAGCTGTGGCTAGTGGAGGACTGCCTTGTGTGAGCTGTGGCTAGTGGAGGACTGCCATGTGTGAGCTGTGGCGAGTGGAGGACTGCCATGTGTCAGCTATGGCTAGTGGAGGACTGCCATGTGTGAGCTGTGGCTAGTGGAGGACTGCCATGTGTCAGCTGTGGCTAGTGGAGGACTGCCATGTGTGAGCTAGCGCCATGTGTGAGCTGTGGGGAGTGGAGGACTGCCATGTGTGAGCTGTGGTTAGTGGAGGACTGCCATGTGTGAACTAGCGCCATGTGTGAGCTGTGGGGAGTGGAGGACTGCCATGTGTGAGCTGTGGCTAGTGGAGGACTGCCATGTGTGAGCTCTGGCTAGTGGAGGACTACCATGTGTGAGCTGTGGCTAGTGGAGGATTGCCATGTGTGAGCTGTGGCTAGTGGAGGACTGCCATGTGTGAGCTGTGGGGAGTGGATTGAGCTGATAGACGCTGCAGAGATAAGTTGGTAAAACTCAATGAGGATGGCGGGGGGTGGGGGTGTTATGGAAGGGATGGATAATATGGTTATATATTATAAGATGTGAGTGCGTATACACTCTCATGATGTTTGATTAACATAGAATGAAATGGGAGAATGCATATAAAATGTTTGATGTGAATAGCGTTTGACTTGGATTGAAAAATGTGATGAGTAAGGCAATGAGTTACTAGCTGAGCATTAACAGCCTATTCTGTGCATTCTTTATGTTGACAGCCTTGCTTTCGGTATTGGACTGCCATGTGTGAGCTGTGGCTAGTGGAGGACTGCCATGTGTGAGCTAGCGCCATGTGTGAGCTGTGGCTAGTGGAGGACTGCCATGTGTGAGCTGTGGCGAGTGGAGGACTGCCATGTGTGAGCTGTGGCTAGTGGAGGACTGCCATGTGTGAGCTAGCGCCATGTGTGAGCTGTGGCGAGTGGAGGACCGCCATGTGTGAGCTGTGGCTAGTGGAGGACTGCCATGTGTGAGCTGTGGCTAGTGGAGGACTGCCATGTGTCAGCTGTCGCTAGTGGAGGACTGCCATGTGTGAGCTAGCGCCATGTGTGAGCTGTGGGGAGTGGAGGACTGCCATGTGTGAGCTGTGGCTAGTGGAGGACTGCCATGTGTGAACTAGCGCCATGTGTGAGCTGTGGGGAGTGGAGGACTGCCATGTGTGAGCTGTGGCTAGTGGAGGACTGCCATGTGTGAGCTGTGGCGAGTGGAGGACTGCCATGTGTGAGCTCTGGCGAGTGGAGGACTGCCATGTGTGAGCTGTGGCTAGTGGAGGACTGCCATGTGTGAGCTGTGGCGAGTGGGTTGAGGTGATAGACGCTGCAGAGATAAGTTGTTATAACTCAATGAGGATGGCAGGGTGGGGGTGTTATGGAAGGGATGGATAATATGGTTATATATTATAAGATGTGAGTGCGTATACACTCTCATGATGTTAGATTAACATAGAATGAAATGGGAGAATGCACGTAAAATGTTTGATGTGAATAGCGTTTGACTTGGATTGAAACATGTGATAAGTGAGGCCCTATAATTTTAGGCAACTGTGCTTTATGTAATCGCACATTTACTTATGTTTAATGCTCATGTCAGTGTCTGGATGTAGTATATGTGCGTGTTGCATTGTATCATACCAATAGGCCATCATCTCATGTATTTTCTCTGCGGCTATGGAAACAATAGATGTGTTGTCCTGGGCAATGGTTGTACATCTGATGTAATGTTCTGTGTGCAGAATAGACGAGATGAAGGTCTACGTATTTGGGAAATTGAGATATATTAGGCTTACTTAGCAATTGCACTCGAGGTGTGGCTGGTAGCAAGTGCTGGACTAAGATGACATTTGTGATTTCGGGTGGTAAATTGATGGCTGATAATTGAGGAACATGATAATACTGATACTGCCATGGGAGTGTGCCAGCTTTTTCTTTAGGACATATGATAGTTGGTTGACCTAATGGGGGACTAATGTGTTATATATATGTTTGGAACATTAGGGAGATTTTGAGGCTACTGGGGCAAAGATGTTCATGTTATTCATGTTTATATGTAGGTAGATTCTTATTGGTTTTGTACTCTTGTTATCTTGGGGTGTATGGTTAAATTATGAAGTGATAATGGGGGAACGAGTTGGATGTATGGAATACTGTGTGGACATATATAATATGGTGTTCAGATAATCTAGGGTTGAGTAGAATAATGATGAGGATTAGTTTAAGCAACTGAATGAAAATGTGCATGTATTACATTGGGAATAGTAATGGGAGGAGGGGGGGTTAAGGGTGGTTATGTTAGGGGAAATGCAATTGTTATAACTGCAACAGACTGGATGTTTAGAGTCTGAAATATTCAAATATATAGTTTGTTCATTGTTATGAGGTATCGGATGGTATTACATTTGTGTTAACTCTGCAAATGGAAGATGAGTAATTTAGATAAGAGTCTTGGAATTGCAATAGGAGAGAACAAAATGATTTGAAATGTGGTTGACTTGGGCTTGGATTTCTGGAGGCATGGGTTGGAACACATTATGTATGGGGGGATGTGTACTCATAAAGTATATGAAGTTTGGTTTCAGATTGTACAACGATTTGAAATACATCAGGGTTTGTATTTTTCTATACTCCTACGTCCCGTCCCCTTTCCTCCATACTTATAGGACATTCCGTCCTGTGGGACGGGACCGGAGCAATTTTGTAAAAAAGCATCACATTTTTCAAAAATGTGGCCTTCTTCTCTTTTTACGCGGGGTGCCACACGTGGCCATAACCCCGCCCTCCTTAGCTCTGCCCAGCGCATCGGCCATCAGTCCTTTTCTCTGTGCGGTCGATACTGGACGCACTTGCATTTTTGGAAGATTTTTTCCTTCCAGCGTCCTTCTCTCTTGCTCCGGTTTGGCGGTCGCGTAGTAGTCCCTCTTTGCTGGTTCATGTAGAATTTCCTTCATGGTCTTCTTGCGAGCAACGCTTCGCTAGGGCGGATCCCCATCCTCTTTGTTTAGAGTGTTTGGGTCTGGATCATCGTTGGGACTCGTGTTTCTACTGCGATTCCCTCTGGGTCCGGGCACTTCAATGTCGCCTGGAGCGGTGGGAGGAGGTGTTTCAGCATGTTCCTCCTCTGCATTTTCAGAGTTTCATCGATGAGAAGAAGAGACGCCCGGTAAGTTCTTTAGTTTTTAGGGCAGCCCGGCTGGGGGACACCTTCCCGGGGTCTTCCCGGTCCGGGAGGGGCTTCATAAACTCTATTACCGGGGTTCCCCCTGAGGTGCCTTCCAGGCCTAAAAAAGGTACCAGAGTTTTCTCCGAGGGCTTCCGAAGGGGCCTGCCAGCACCAGATTATAATCCGAGGCCCCTCCTGTGGGTGCTAATTGACTGCCCTGTTCTACTGAGGCGGTGGGTACCGCAGCTTGCTTCGAGGTCTGCTTGTCTGGAGCTTCCCATACAGACACCAGGGCTTGCCCTGAGGCCTCTGTAGAGGCTTTCTGTATTGAACCAAGGTTCGAGGCACCTCTTGAGGGAGCTGTTAACAGACTCTGTTCCAAGGTTCCTCTTTCTGAGGCTAAGGTGACCGACAGAACTGAGAGACCTGTCAAGGTCTTGTCTGTGAGGTGTATTCCTCAACGTTCCCGTCTTTGCAGTGATAGCAGTTCTGTTGAGGGGGCACAGAGTGAGGTCGCAGACCGTAATTCCTCTGTTACCGGCTCTGCCGAGGTTCCTCTTCTAGAGGCTAATTTGGCTAATAGTATGTCTCAGAAACATCCTAGGCCACACAGTACCGGCTCCGCCGAGTTTCCTTGTGTCAAGGCTAAAGTCAAGGCCCCTGACCCATCCGTGGAGACTCCTGCCTCACTCACACATGTGACGCAGTTCTCCTCAGATGCTGACAAAATGGCGCCTGTTTCCACACGAACTATGGTGGCCATGTTGGATTCCTCCCTTACACCCACCCCATCGGCGTTGGGGGCTGGGAGCGTGTTTTCAGGTGAACATCGACTTCCTGGTGCGAATCCGTTTCGTCCAGTTTATGACTGGAATGCTCGGATGCCATTACCGCACACGGTCTCGCTGCCTGCTACATCTGCTCCTTTGATCTATGTTGATCCGGCTGGAGGAGGTCCTTCTTGGCAGCCCTCACCCTTACAGCCTTGTGGTTACCCCTCTCACAAGAGGCCTCTCCCCATTCCAATGCCTAAGCCTTTGTCGGAGGATGCCTTTTTCAGGAAGTTTCAGTGGCTCATGCACTCTGACCTCATGAAGAAATATTCCAGAGGGCTTTTTAGAGAAATCTGCCCTCCAGCGCCTACTCCTGTTCTGACGGTTCCAGCCGTAGCACCGTTGGTTCCTGCAGCTGTTCCACCTCTACCAGTTGGCCCACCTCCAGCCCTTCTACCCCTGCCTCCCTTGTTTCCAATAGACAAAGTCTTCGGCAGAGCCATATGTGACGCAGGTCGATCCGGACATGTCGGATGACACACAGGGGGATCAGGATAGCGAGGACCAGCCCCGTTCTGTTAGAGCGTTCCATTACCGGGTTCTGGACATGATGACTCTTCTGGATGTACAGTACCTGAGGCACCCGCTCCCCAAGAGGAGGTGCTTCATGGGGTGTTCACCTTGTCTCCTCAGGAGCGTACCGGCTTCTTCCTCCAGAGGGACGTTTTGGCAGAGGTCCGCAAGGTCTGGGATAAGCCACACTCCGGACTTCACGTTAACAAGAGGATTGACGCTCGTTATAGGCTTCACACTTCGGAAGAGGTAGCCTTAGCATCTTGTCCGCTCCCTTCCACCACAGTGGTGGCGGCTTCCACGTTACAATCCAGACCGGTTTCCGTGTCTTCTTCAGCGGCAGCCCAGGTTCTGGTGAAGGAGGACAAGTTGCTTGACTTCTTGGGGAGAAATATCTTTGCTAATTCGGCCCTGCAGTTGCACCAGGCGAATGCAGAGCTCATCTTAGCGGCGGCAAATATGAAAATGTGGAAAGGTCTATCTGAATTTGAGGAGTTCATTCCTGCGGACAAGCTGGATGATTTTAAGGGTGGCTTGTCGGATGCCAGGGTTCTGGCACAGGATATGCTCAAGGCTGCGGCTCATCATGTTGACACCTCGGCTCAGGGCCTCATGCTTGGTGTTGACACCTCTCGTCACGCTTGGCTTCATGCCACTAAGTGTTCTAAGGACGTCCAGGATAAGGTTCGTTGAAGGAGCTGTTCATTCTTCAACGGATGTGGAGCCGCCGTTCAAAGCTCAAAGAACATCATCTCAGCTTTCTATGGTTTTCAAGGGTTTCTGGATCAGAGGACAAGCAGGGTCGATCCTCCATCTGGGAACTCTCATTGGAAACAGCAGCGAGGATGATTTTTCTCTCGGTCCTCTGCCTCCTCTTCAGGATCAAGCAGTCTCTCTGCTGAGAGGTCCGCTAAATGATGTTTTTTGGCACTCGCACAAGACCCCGGGGGGAGGGCGCATTGCATCTCACTGGGAGGCGTGGCAGACCATCACGAGGATCGGTGGGTCTTGCCCATTGCTCGGGCGGGCTTCCAATTGCCCCTTCCCCCTACCCCACCCATCAATCCTCACTTCCAGTAGTCAGGGACACCCTCCCTCAGATCCAAAGTCCAGAAGCTTTTGGATATCAAGGCGGTGGAACCTGTTCCCCTAGGGGAGGGCTTCTACTCCCGTCTGTTTATGGTGCCCAAACCCAACAAGGATGGCCTGCGCACCATCCTAGACCTTTCCCAGTTCAACCATTCTCTTCCCCAAGAGAAATTCAAGATGATCACGCCCAGTCAGATAAAGTCCTCTTTACAGAAGGGTGATTGGCTCACCGTGGTGGACCTTCAGTATGTGTATATGCATATCCTCATTTGGAGTCCGCATCGGAAATACTTGCGATTTTCCATGAGGGAGGAGCATTTCCAGTTTCGTGTGCTCCTGTTTGGTCTAAGCTCTGCACTGCGTATCATCACAGCTTTTCTTCGGCTACAGGGTATCCATGTGTATCCGTATTTGGACGACTGGCTGCTGTAACGCTCACCTTGTATCCACAGGGATGCCCCTCGACTGGTCCAGAATGTTTCTGGGACACTGCACCTTCTCAGGGAATTGTGCTGCCAGGGATCCGTTCTAGAAGACAGGAAGTGGAATTTAACTACTGTTCCTTCCCTCGAACCCCCACCTCCCGGAGTTCCCCTTGCTGTTCCCCATGGGACTTCTCTCACCTTAGTTTTCGTAAAGATGCGCTCTCCGTCCTGCTGTGCTGGGCAGGGGTACGTCGTTAGTGGCACCGTTCCGCCGAGTTACTTCACTGGCGAGGGCCTGTAGTCCAGTTGGCTGCAACTCCACTACCTTTCCGGTAAGTCTTTCGTATTAAGAAAAATGTCTGTATTGATTGCTGCTCCAAATAACCTTCTCCGCCTATCTTGCAGATGCTGATGGCAGCAAGCTGATGCTGGAGGAAGAGCTCTAAAAGGTAAGGATGCGCTGAATGCGGCGCTGTGAGCGTACTTGCAAGTTGGCTAACCTGTGCTGTTGTTCCTTGCAGGTCAGAAGAATCTTGGAAGAGGAGATCGATCGAAACCCAAAGCCGATGGACGAGTTTGGGTGGCGGTGGCCTTTCCGGTGAGTTGGGTAAGTAAACTCATTTGATGTCTTGTGCACGCCCTTCTTTCCAAGGATGTTGCCGGAGGAAGATGTTGATGTCCTGGAAGACTTCGGTTGGATGGTAGCTGAAGTTGGGCAGGTAAGGGTGGCTGTGGTCCTTGTCTTCTCTCGCCTGTGCAGGCCAGGATGCTGAGCAGGACCCGGTGAACGTCACGCTGCTAGAGCAGAATAATGTGAAGTGCGTGCCTCGTGCTGGGTGTGGTTTAAATACCCAGCAGGCATCCCAGGTGCCTTCGGGGCAGGCCCCGCCCAAGGATGCTAGCCTGCTAGTTGCAGTTCCCCATTGGTCCTGGTGGGGGCAGCCATGTTTGTCCATTGCCCATTGAAAACTGTATCTGGCCTGTGAGTCTGATGCCAACGGCGCCAGGATTGACTCCAAGGGATCTGAGAGGGGCCAAATAGGACCTTTTGGGTCCCGATAACATATTGTGGTGATAAGGTCGTGACACTGCTGCGCAGTCCTTGTCCACTGATAGCCTTGAGCAGCCTTCAGTCTCTCCTCCAGCTCCTGTTCCACCTTGGGCTGTCGGTGAACTAGCGGAAATCCTCTATGACGGTCTCTCAGGACTTGATTTTCCTGGGTTGTCGTTGGAACACGATCAATTGCAGAGTGTACCTGACTGGGGACAGAATGGCGTATCTGTTGGCAACGTGCCAGGTTTTTATGCAGGCGGAGAGCATGTCGGCCTGGTGGTTCCAGAGGCTTCTGGGCCTCATGGCTTTGTGCGTGTTGGCTCTTCCTCTTGCTCGTCTCAAGATGAGGCGGATGCAGATGGCTCTTTGGAGCTCATGGCTTCAATCAGTAGATCCAGATATCCAGATTCCAAAATGATACTGGTTCCACCTTTCATGAGGACGGACCTCTTGTGGTGGTTGTCTCTCAGCAATCTGTCGGTGGGCTCTCCTTTCCCAGACCCTTGCCCACTATTGACTGTCACAACGGATTCCTCCCTTCTGGGTTGGGGTGCGACGTTGGATCATCTTCAGGTTTTCGAGCTTTGGTCACCACAGGACAGACAGCTTCATATAAATTATCTGGAGCTCCTGGCGATATTCCTGGCACTGAAAGCGTTCAAACCAGGCATTTTCAACAAGGTGGTTCGTGTCCGCACAGACAATTAGATGTCCATGTTCTATATCAACAAACAGGGGGTTACCAGGTCTGCTCCTCTTGTGGATCTTGCCATTCAGATTTGGGAATGGGCCATTCAGAATGGTATCTGGCTGGTAGCAGTACACATTCCTGGCCGGCTGAATGTCACTGCAGATGCCCTCATGCCACGAGCAGTGGTCAGCTATGAGTGGGAACTGAACACAGAGATCCTCTCTGATATTTTTCGCTGTTGAGGCACTACAGAAGTGGACCTCTTTGCTACATCGACAAACAGGAAGCTTACTTTGTATGCCTCCAGGAACGGGCTCGGAGCCTCCTCCCCTCCCTGGGAGATGCTCTCGAAATTCCATGCCACAACATGAGGGCCTATGCTTTTCCGCCCCTTCCTCTGCTGATCCATTGGGCACTTTGCAAGCTGAGGAACACAGTGAATTGCTCCTTCCTGTTCATAGCCCCTTAGTGGCTGGCCAGGTTTTGGTTTTCAGAGCTTCAGCATCTATCGGTGAGCCCGTCACTCAAGCTTCCGCTTGTTCCCGATCTGCTTCACCAGAGCGATCAGCAGCTGTGGCACCCCTCTCCAGAATCATTCAGCTCGGCGGCCTGGTGCCTGAGTTTAGATCTTTAGAGCGTTTCTGTTTTTCATGCGGATAACTTGTGCATTATTCAGGCGGGCAGGAAACCTTCAACAAGATCTCAGTATAGAAGTAAATGGCTACAGTTCTGCCACTGGTGTTTAGCTAGGCAGTTGGACCCCAGGGAGGCTACTATCGACATGGTCCTGTCTTTTGTCTCACATCTGGCAGAATTGGGCATTCATGTCTTGTCTTGCAGGATTTATTTGTCGGCTGTCGCTGCTTACCTGTCCACTGACCAGTGCTCTTTTTCACTGACGAATCCGGTCATTAAAATACACTTTGCGGGCCTATTACATCTTTACCCTCCTGTTCGCAGCCTGCATCCACGGTGGGATCTGAATGTGGTCCATACAGCCTTGTGGCATAAGCCTTTTGAGCCCATGGCTACTGCCAATTTTAAGTACCTTTCATGGAAAGTGTCCTTTTTGATTGCTGTGACTTCGGCAAGGTGTGTAAGTGAGCTTCAGGCCTTGTTGGTAGAACATCCATTCCTTACTTTTCATAAGGATAAGGTTGTCCTGTGGACTAATCCCTCCTTTCCTCCGAAGGTGGTTTCTGATTTTCATTTGAATCAGTCAATTTCATTGCCTGTCTTCTTTCCAGACCCGGCCTCAGAGGCCGAAAGGGTTCTGCACTGCCTGGACATTACAAGAGCCCTTAAGTTCTATCTGGACAGAACATCTGAGCTTAGGAAATCTTCGCAGCTTTTTGTGACCTTTGGAAATCCGCAAGGAAAGCCGGCCTCCAAAGCAACCATCTCCCGATGGATTGCTGCCTGTATTTCTGAGGCGTATACCATCCAGGGTCTTTGGGCCCCAAAGGGAATTCATGCTCATCTTATGCGGGGCAAGGCAGCTGCCGTTGCCTTCCAATGTTCTCTGGAAGACTATCGCGAAAGCGGCTACGTGGGCTTCCCCATCAGCTTTTTGTAAGCATTACTGTCTGGACCTGAGCTTCAGGGCTGATGCTCAGTTCGGTTAAGCTGTGCTTAGGAACCTGTTTCAGTAAGGAGTTTCCATCCAGCTGCAATTCCTGTGAGGAGTGCTTAGGAATTTCCCATAAGTATGGAGGAAAGGGGACGGGACGTAGGAGTATAACAAAGTTACTCACCTTAGTGACTACCTTACTCCTAGTCCATAGTCCCCTTTCCTCCAAACGCCCGCCCGTCGTCCCTTCTAATAAGTTTCCTCTGTTATTGCTTAAAGGTTTCAGACCTGGCGATAGAAAAGGACTGATGGGCGATGTGCTGGGCGGATCTAAGGAGGGCGGGGTTACGGCCACGTGTGATACCCTGTGTAAAAAGAGAAGGTCACATTTTTGAAAAATGTGATGCTTTTTTACAAAAATGCTCCGGCCCCGTCCCACAGGATGGAATGTCCCATAAGTATGGAGGAAAAGGAACTATGGACTAGGAGTAAGGTAGTCACTACGGTGAGTAACTTTATTATTTTTGTTTGTCTGAGGTCCTGTTTTTGTATGTTGTTTGTTGTCAGAGATCCCAGAAACAATAGGATAATGGGTTGGTGTGTTCAGTGCTTGGCAGTTTATAATAATGTCTGGCTCTGATATTTCCTTGTTTAGTGAGTGGTAATGTAAGGTAAAACACTAGCTCTGGTTATGATTGGGAGTAAAATACTAAAGCAGATTAGTATAATGTGGTGGGTACGCTAACAGCATTGACTTGGAATGTTAAAGGACTGAATTGCCCACGTAATCGTAGAAATATGATGGCGAGATTATGTGGGTGAAAACAGATAGTGTTTTTACAAGAAATGCATCGGATGGATGAGAATTGGCGTTTTTTGCTTAATTCTAGATATCATAAAGAACTTACAAATTGTTATTTATCTAAGTCAAGAGGAGTCGGCATACTTTTTAGCAAGGGTTTACGATTTAGAATTGATAAGTTGATAATGGACGGGGAGGGTCGAATAATTTTTTTGGACGTCCAGTCCAGTGGAAATAAAATCATGCTTGGATGTGTTTATGGTCCGTGTTTGCCGGGAAAGATGTTCTTTGATGAAATATCACAATTACTCCGTGAAATGCATAGGGAGATGGTTATTTTGGGGGGTGAATTTAATTGTGTTCGTGATTATAAAATTAATCAGACTAGTCAGTGTAGGTGCACACATTTTGATGTATGTAGGGAGTTTGCGTTTTTCTTGCAGAAGTTCAATTTGCTGGATGCATGGATGGAGTTTCATCCGTCTTCGAGGGAGTACACGTTTTATTCACCTGTACATGATATGTTTTCTAGAATTGATTATGTATTAGTCACAGATAGATTGATAGGACGATTAGTGTGAATATTAGGGAGAGAGAGATCTCAGACAATGCTCCTGTGGATTTACGCATGAATATAGATAGGGAGATGCCTACTTTTGTGAGGTGGCACCTTAAGGTGGGGGTTTTGGATGAAGAGGGGATTGAGGAGAGCATCCTAGCATCAATGGAGAGGTATTTCAAGGAGAATGAAGGGTCTGCAGAGTTTGGGATGGTAAGGAATGGTTTTAAGGCTGTGATGAGGGGGGAATTTATAAGTAAAACTGCATATCTCAGAAATAAACATTTAGGTAAATTGAGATCAATAGAGGATAGGCTGTCGAGCTTGCAACAGAAATGTGCGCAGTCAGGTAGACTAAAAAGATAGGATGGAGATGTTGCAAGCCCAAAAAAGGTTGGCGAGTAAGACAGACTTGTTGGCAGAGAAAGACCTTTTCTTTATGAAACAAACATTTTGGGAATGTTGGGACCAGAGTGGGATGCGGCTTGCTAAAAGACTAAATGGAATGGCGGAGAAATCATTTATTCAGAGCATTATGAATGAACAAGGGGATATGGTAATAAAAAATGTTGATATATGTAAACGTTTTAAGAGATTCTATGAGAAGTTCTATACAGAAGAAGTGTTTCCCTCCCAGGCGGAATTAGAGGATTTCTTTGCAGCTATAGACATTCCTAAACTGACATCGGAGGAAAGAGAGAATTTGGAAATGGAAGTTGAGATGAATGAGGTTCTGCTGGCGATTGAACAACTTAGGATAGGTGAGTACGGTGGAATCTAAGTATCCAGTAGTATCCAGGAATGGATGCTAAACCTGTGGAATTTTATAGGAAATTTAAGATTTATCTGGCACCTAGTCTATGTAAATTGTTCAATCTGTTTGTGTGAGAAGGAGAATTATGCCAGTGAATAAGCGAGGTGATGATAACTTTAGTACCAAAGGAGGGAAGAGATTGTAAAAATGGTAGCAATTATAGACCCATTTCATTGCGGAATGTGGATTTGAAAATATTTGCAAAGATTATGGCGAGTAGACTGGAAGCATGCATGTGGAAATTGGTTCATGAGTCGCAGGTGGGATTTATGAAAAACAGATTTGGGTATGACAATGTAAGAACTATGCTTGACATACTGAGTTTACAGCAGAATGAGCTATTGAGTGCGGCACTGGTCTTTATGGATGTGGAAAAGGCATTTGATAGGGTAAGTTGGAAGTATTTGAAATTTACAATGGAAAAGATGGGATTTTGGAATAGGTTTCTAGGGGTAATCAGTTGTCTTCAGGGTGGTGCAAAAGCAAGGATCTGGGTGAATAATGTGTTATATGAGGCCTTTGAACTAACTCGGGGGACAAGGCAGGGTTGTCCCCTATCGCCTTTTTTGTTCAATATCGCTTTAGAGACCTTGTTGGCCTGCATACGCAGAAAACAGAGTATCAGGGGTTTGAAGTTCGGGCATAAAGCAATTCAAGTTCTTTCGTATGCGGACGATATGGTGGTGGTTCTTGCAAATCCAGAGGAGGGTAGTGTAGCCCTGAAGAATATCTTTGACAAGGTGAGTAATCTCTCGGGGCATACGATTAATTTGGATAAGATGTAAGTATTCCCATTTACTAGGACTTGTATAAGGGATAATTTTTCGGATTGGAATTTGTTAGGCAGAATTCTCAAAAATTTGCTAATTACTCTCTACCTTAGAGGCCCCCAGGTCTTTTGCTGAACTTTGGGACTTTGTACTTTTAATTCTATGTGTTTTCTGTGTTTGTTTCTTTTGGCTATGGAGTCTAACAAACTCCATAGGCATCATCTTTTACATTGTGTCACACAGCACCTTCAGTGCAGTGCCACATGGAAGTCTTTTAGATTTCGCAAGGTTTAAATACCGTCTCTGTAATAAACTACTGTTTCCCAGAACAGTAAAGTGAAATTGACTTTACTTAGCAGTGTTCTTGCTAGACCCAGCACAACCTATCTTACAATAGAGTGCTGGAGCGGTTACTTAGTATCCTCTGTGTCTAACTGCTCATGTAAAATTTTTATGTTACCCTTTTCTCACAGAATGGCTGGTGTCAGTGGTTTCGTTTTGAACTACCTATGTTTGCATTTGCCTGGACCGTTCGCGGCTCCGGTAAAGGAACCGCGGGAGCCATATTTTTCAAAATGGCATCCAACCATCTTTGCTAAAATGGTGCCCAGTCTTCTTTTTTTACCAGGTCTTTGTAGAAAAAGGTCCTTCTAGAGAATTTCTCTGCGCGCCAAACCAGGTTTGGTTTCTTTGTTCATCTCGCCTTTGGCAGGGTTTCTGAGAGAAACCCACCTCTGCCTCCCGAGTGTCTGGGGTAGACAGGAAGTGAGGGAGGTGCCGAAACTCCCTGTGCTTGGTCTCCTTTGAGACCCAAATGCACTTTGTGGTGATTGGCTGGATGACTGTCAGGCAAGGACAGCCACCCTGCGAGGTGAGTGACATCTATGCTGAAATGAATGGGAGAGAACTGAATAAAAGGCAAGTCTTTTGGCTTGGAAGGCAGAGTTGACCACTGGACGAAGGAACCGAAGAAGAGCTTGACGAGGATGCCTGCTGCAACTCCTGGACCGTTGGTTTGCCTGGTGAAGCCCTGCTGCAGTGACTACTTGCCAAGTTCGCATCCACAGAGAAGCCCCTGCAAGGACGACTTCTCCCTTTGGGTTGTTGGGACCAATCAACTCCAAAGTAAGCCATCTGGACACCCATCTCGGAGCTGGTTGAGTTTCCAACGCGTGCTGAAGGAAACCGTATAGCCAGGGAGAGGGACACCAGATTGTGTGCGTTACCTTTAAGCTGGCATAAAGCTTTTGGAAGATCCTCCGGACTCCCACGAAGCAGGAATGACCAAGCCTGAGCCCCCTCAGCAGAGTGCAGGACCACAGAAGCAAGGACAGTCCACCTTGACAGCCAGGAACCGCGCTTATTGCTATTTGCTGTACCGCACGGAGCTGAAAAGCGAAACAGCCATAGAAAGTAAAGTTTGCTGGTTGTCAGTTTTGACAGTGCCAGTGCAGTGCAGGAGTCCCTTGACGTCCTCCCCCACGACTGAGGCCCAGGAACAGTGAGATCTGCAGAGCTGCACATGAATAGAAGTCCTCAGCTGCATCTTTTCTTCTTTATCAAGCTACTGTAAAACAAGTCTTAGACAACTTACCTCTTGATGTCGAAGTGCTTGTAACTTCCACAACTCACAAGTCTAATCAGCTTGTGGCTCTACATTTGATTCTTCTTTTCATCAAAGACTCCTAAAAACGTGTGCAAAGAGTTTTCCATTACTTACCAGAAGTGCTTTATCCTATCCAAGACTTTTGCCCATTCACTTTGGTTTAGCCTATTGAATTGAATGACTCTTCTAGTGAACTCTAAAAATATCTGCACTGCTTTGGAATATTTGTTGTCTCTTGTGTTCTAATAACCTTTGCCTTTTACTAACTTTTAAAGAGTTTCTGAATGCCAACAGCAAGGTATTAATGTCCCCAGCACCCTTGTTATGGAAGTCATTTGTGGGTGTAGGTTGTGTCTGTGGGCCATCTCAAAAGGGCCTGGTCTGATTCAGAAATTCAAAGCGTACAGTATTGAAGTATATTTGTGTGTTACTATTCTATTGCTCCCTTCTGAAGAAGGCTTTATAACTGACTGATAAATATATTATTCATTGTTATGCAAGACACCTTGAGTGTAAGAGTTTATTTGAATACCTGTAATTGTGAATCTTTGTGTGAACTCCACTACAGCTCACATTTCCCCTCTTGAGATAAGCCTGGCTGCTCAACACGCTACCAAAACTGTGTAGTACAGACGTATACCAAAGGTTGCGTTGCCTATACCTGTAGTCATAGTTGTTTGTAGTGTTCCCAGAGGGTACCGTATTCAAACTTTGCCTAACAGAATTGTGGATGGTCTGAGTCCCATGTGAAGTATTTAGGAGTCTATCTGACTAGGGATGTTAAAAAGATGGTGGAATTCAACGTAGGGAAAATAGTGGATACTTTAGAAAAAGATATTAGGAAATGGGAGCGTTTACCTATGGGGGTGCTAAAAGTGATTTATGTCATGCAGTCTTTGCCTTTGAAGTTTTTGAAAAAAATGATAGCTACTATTGCCCGAGTTTTTCAAAAATGTTTGTGGGGGGAGAAGAGGAGGCTGAAGATTCCGAAATTCATTATGATGCGTAGTACTAAACACAGGGGTTTTGGGTACTCGGATTTGGAGCAATACTATAAATGGTTTCTTTTGAAGAAAGCAGCATACTATTTGACAATGGGGAGTGAATCGGAGCCCTTTTGGATGTTGATTGGAAGGAGTAAAATGTCTGGATTTAAGTTGAGTGCTGTTGCTTCAATGGGAAGGCTACCTGGAAGGGGTAGTAACTATTGTTGCGACTAAAGATGTGCTTGTTTGATGGTTGAATATTTTTAATGTAAATGTGTATCTCAATTACAGGGCCTCAATTTGGCTTAGTGCTGGTTTGCAGATTGCCAATAAGCTCATATATTGGAGGAGTTTGGTCTCGAGAGGGGTTTTGTGCATTGGAGATGTGATACAGGAAGGTCGTATGTTAACATTTGAGGAGTTGCAGGAGACGTTTCTTCTAGCTAAGAGGGATTAGAGTAGATTTGTAACTTTAAAAACACTGTTGAGTGAGAGACTATGTTAATGAGACCGTTAGAGGAACCGTTGGGTTGCAAGATTCTCATGTCATCACCACAAATGGTAAGCACATACACTAATTTAATGCCAGCGAATTGTGCAGTTATTGATTCTGGGAAGAGAGTATTGGAGAAGTGGGAGGAGGAATTGGGATGTGAGATTACGGAGAAGAATTGGGAAGATATGTGGGTGTGGGATATAGGAGCAAGTTGGATCTTAAATTAAGACTTATTCACCTGAAAATATTAGGATGTTTGTATTGGACGCCGGTTCGTATGTGTAAGCTGGGTCTAATTGACAATGATTTGTGTTGGGTATGTGAGAAGGAGAAAGGGACACTCCTTCACATGTTGTGGTATTGTTCTCGTGTGTTGGACTTCTGGACAGGAATGTTAGACAGACTAGATACGATATTGTCCATAGGTTTTCCTAGGATGCCTCTACAGGTATTGCTTCTATCGAGGAGGGGACGATGCGAGGTTGCTCGAAGATATGAGCAGTGGATTGATAAGGTGCTTATGGTTGCGGCAAAGCAGGTGTTGATGGTATGGAAAACAAGGAAGAAACCTTGCGTGACGAATTGGATAAATTATGTATCGATGTTATCAGGGTTTGAGAGGGTGATGTTCCAAAGACAGGACAGAGGAGATAAGTATCTAGCTCTCAGGGCGCCATTTAATGAATTATATGGTAAGTATCTGAGGATTGTCTGAGTCTAGTATGTTTTATTGAATTGGTAGCGAGGATTGGGGTGTTGATCTGGGATCTTTCTGTTTGTTTGATTCTATATTTTGTGTTTTTTGTTTTTGTTTATCTGTTTGTCCGGTCTGTGGGATTGTCTTCGTATTTGTTTAGTGGTGGTGTTCTGTGTACAAAAGATTTATGACTGGGTAAATATACATAAGGAGGAGGAATTTATGTTAACTGAAAGTGATGTAGATGAACTTGGTGTACTAGATTTGTCTTGAAATGTTTACCTATGTAACATTGTGCAGTGAGAAGCATATTGTGTTGAATTGCTGAAAATTGTATTGTCAATGCTTTTGGTATTTGAAATTATTAAATAAAAGTTGGAAAAAAAAAGAAGCCAAAACGTCTTCACAATCAAAATGCACTTATTTACACAATGGTTTAGACCCTTCGTCTGTCTCCTTGCCTCGAAATGAGGGAATTTCCCCTCTGCACATCCCCTTGTGTCGGGTAGGGGGATACCTGACCCTCTCTATAGTGGACCACACCTCTACTTGTAGCGCTGCCTTCCCTCTTGAATGAGGGTATCCCTTTTCCTCTCTTCACTTTTATCTCTGTTATACTACTAAGCACATCCTCTTTCCTCTCTTCAGAGATGCTCCCTGTGGGCACTACTATAAAACCTACATATCACCACACTGTCTGCTCTCGCCACACACTCACAAACACTCAACTTCAAACCTCTTTCCCACCCGTTTTTTTCTCCCACAAAGAAGCACCCTGTGGGGTCCCCGTCAATTTGCGCCCAGCCCCAAGGAATAGGCATGCCTTCTGGCAGCAGAGGGCCTACAAACCACCTCAAATCGTGCAGGCGGGACTGGTCACTGCAGACGGGCACTGCAACCCAGAATGCGCAGTGGGAGGACCCTCAGCCTCACGGAGCATTTGGGATCATGTTGGGGTCACCAATTCTTTTAGATGAATGACCCAAAACCCAAATAATAAAAACCATGCCTTCAGTTACGTTATAAATGCCATATATCATATAATATCATATCAATCCCAAAGAGACCAAATAATGCACCGTTTGCAAGGAAAACAGTTTTACTACCTGCAGAAAAAAGTACCAGACATCTCTTAGAACCGAACTAACGCAGAGCTCGCCCCACTCAAAGGAGTTACATCTTTTATAGAGGAAAACCACAAATTAACAACACTATGCATAATACAGATTACAACATCACCCCACACTCCCCATTGGCTAACACCTATTTACAATTCTAATTATCCCCTATAGTCCATTACCCTATTGGTCACACATTATCTCAAACACATTCTCCTTAATACTTGAACTGCTAGATCATGATTGTGAAACTTAGGAGTTGTATTGACTATCAGGTACATCGTTACCATAATACATTTCTTTAGTGAGTAAATATTCTTGACCATCACGTGATGGTCAACCCTCTGTTGGATCCTGCTCAAAATGTGAATAGTGAGGGCCTTTACTCCCCCCCTGTCCCATCTCTCTCTGCACTTGTACGTCCTGAATGCTCACAAGTACTAGTAGGAGCGCCTCTTACTTTCTCTTCATTGTTATTATATTTGCCTTTCATTCCCATGCACCCTTCCCATTGCCCTGTGCGCGCATTGAAACACAGTTTACTTAATGTATATGCACCTTACAAATTCACAATAAAATTTAAATAAGATAAATAAATAATAACACAAAGCGCCTATTCATTATACCAGACACTGTGGCATGCACAAACAGCTCTCTGCCGTTGTAGATACATTTATTGGCATCACCTATGCTCCTCCCATTCGAAATCATGGTACAGCAATAGCACGTCTCACCCCTTAACTCCCTGGGAACGCAGGTGGCCATGAATGACTTGATCGAGGCACCACTCTTATGCTTCAATTTTGCATATTTATTGATCCCTAAAGTGCAGTTCAAATAGGATGGACCACACTTTGGGTGAGGGCAGTAGTGCTCTAAATCTTCACCAGGCCTCTAAGCATCGCAGAACCCCATCATCCGCTCACATAAATTCAACCTCCAAAAGATGCATTCCCTCTTCCTCCCTGGAACCAACATTCCTTTCCCAGCTCCTACGAGCTCTGAAGCTGGATTCAATTAACTATTTTCAGCACAGCATGGTTCCCTATGGCCCTGACAGCATAACCTCTCTCTGCGTTGGAAGGAAGGTGACTTGTCTCAGGATCAACTGGTCAGAACTACAGCTCAATGTTAGACCTGTTTCTCATACATCACACATTGCATCCTCTAACATGCTGAAAAATCCAACATGGTGGAACTCCTGCTACTTTAGTCAATGGACCTTGCATTTATCGGAGCCCTTCTCGGACTCCATCTCACACACCTACATATGTCAGCTACCAACTTGCACATCCCTTAAAACATAACACTGTATACTACCACAAAATGCAAAATACATCACCCTATCTTTAACCTCTGCATCTGCAACATGAATACATTGTTGCTGTTTCTGTGTGGCTATATGGTCTAAAATGTGTCAAAGCAAACTACAAATGGATACATGCATATTCTGCGACACCCCACTAGACCTGCTAGTACCAGGCTTCCTGCTAATATGTTTTGCACAGTCTAAATCTCTTAGTCTGCCTGGGATGTTGCACTTACAACCCAACAGTCTCTTGTCTGGATTTTGCTCTGTCCGGCCCAGAGCAATGAGGTATGAACACTTGCAATGTGCAGCGTGATATTGTACTTATTTACCTTCATGTCAGAACATTAGCAGGTGTCTAAAAGCAATACTGATAACATTTTCCGTGGATGGCTAAATCACAGGTAAATCACTCACAGGTAAATCACTCACCTGTGATATAGGGCATGCGTGCACTTCCCAACCTTGACTACCATCAGAGCAGACTCAACCTTTTATCCTCCATAGGTCAATACATTTGGTAATAATAACATTTATCATTTCACTCATAGAAGCACGACACATTTGGAATAAAGCACTATATGAAAGGCTGCAATAATTATTATTATTATTATTATTATTATTATTATTATTATTATTATTATTATTATTATTATTATTGTCCTATTCATTTTTTCCATGGTCATTGAAACATTCACTTTGGAACATATAAGCTCGCCCATAGGAGGGGTATACGGTGCTATCAAACCGTGTTATTCTGCTTTTGTTTGCCATATTTTCTGCATGGCAGTGAAACATTGATTGCACTATGCTAAATTAGAGCATGTGGCTAATTAGGTGGCTGGGAATCTGGGTAGAATCTGTCAGTAAGCATCCACATTCTTGTGGTGACTTCTGCGCCTGTGACAAAATTACTTCTGTTCTACTCGTAACGCACCTACTCATCTACTCATCCCCTACAAACCTACAAACCAACAGTTATCGCAGTCATCAAGGTAAAACAGACACTGGCAAGTCATATATATCCTTTGCTTTTTGTGGTAACATGGGCCATGGGTAGGCTATACTCCCCGAAGGGATATGACTGTGAGACAGTAGCATCCCAAACAGCAATATAATCAGGTTCCAAAATAAAAGAATGTCCAATCAAAGTTGTATAGAAAATATAGATTATGTAATTTAACAAATGAACTATACAGCTAACTATTAAAAACACTATGCAATTCCACCCCAGTAAAAGAAGACCTAAAATGCTGAACATATATGTGTAGGCACTATGAATTCTTTGACAGGGAGCAACTAGTCAAGCTATTCAACAATTGTATCAAAAAAGGATAAGTCTTAGTGGAAAAAGCTGCAAAAGGCACTTAGCTAGTCTCTAGGTTCTCAAATGGTAAGCCAGAGGGACAGGGTTATTTTAAGCTACCGGATTCCAATTTGAGATGGTTCAACGGTGTCGAACCAGGCTTCAAAGTGCTGTAGATGCTGGTCAAATCAGGTTGGAGTGCAGCGAGTCACATTAATCCCAGGTGGTGAGTCGATGGCGAAGTGGTTCAAGTGACTCTTAAGTGCCACTCGAAGGTGGAGTTGAGCGACACAGGTCGATGGATGACCAGGATTGGGTCAATGAACAATCGTTGTTTCTAAATGATGTGTAATGCTGGTTCAAGTCAATGAGTGATGCAACGAACCAGCGGCCTGAGTCGAGCAGCAATGCAATGTAGCATCAGTCCGATGCTTGGTTCGATGCAGCAGTTCAAAGCCATCTTCATGATATGCTGGTGCTCTATATGGACAGGTGACAGGGCCCTTCTAAGGTGATGCAGCTGGTTTGATGATGCAGCAAAAGCGGTTTGAATTTTGAATACGAGTGCCTGAGGCTGCACTGCGTGTCCTGGATTTCCGAAAGTGGTCAACACAGTTCTAATGAAGTTCCAGTTGGTTCATGTTAGGAAAGACTGGAGACCTGGCTGTTTTACCCCTCTTGATGCTTTGATAAGACTACAGGGGGTTCAGGAGCAAGGTGAGTCCTTTTAGTCTTTGCTTTCCCTGGCTATTATTGAATTCCTGCAGAAATGTCAACCCCAATGTGACCTGGGGATGGGTAGGGAGCAGAGCTTTCCTCTGCCTTGGTAGAACTGTATTCACCTCTGGCAGACGCATTGGAAATGGACTGTTCCCAAATAGTCTAAATAGGTTCTTTCTGTTGTCGTTGAAGGTCCAAAAGTGAATCAAAGCAGAAGTGGGAGACTCCCGCTTTTATAGGTAAAAGGCCACATTTGAGGAAAGGGAGCCTGCTTTATGGGGTCTAATCCCCATCCGTGAGCCAAGGGACCCTTGCCTCTTGATTTCACAACCATAGAGTCTTGTCCCTCTGGATGTGGAGCGGACAGGAAGGTGAGAAAAGCCCACATAAAAATAAGATGGAGGAGTCCTTCCTCAAATCCACTTCTGTTTTCTGACTGTTGTAACTGCACCCCTTTTCCAGCCTGCAGCATCAATATCTTTGGAATGCAGCCCCCATTTGTTTTAGAAATGGCTCCCTGAAGCCAGGCTCTCAGGTCATCTCCTGTGGGGAGATTCCAGGCCTGGCAAGGGAAGAGTTACTTTTCCTCCTGCAGAGTCAACAAAGGCATGCATCCTACATTGTCCCATTGACTGGAATGCAGACATGCAGGTGTTTGAAATTTACATAGCTCCCAAAGCTTGGTCTGAACTCATAGGGATGACACTCATATGCTACAAATCAGCCAATGCTCTAATCACTATGTGAACTACCAGCCGTTGTAAAATCTAGGTATGGCTTATTATCCTGCCACCGGGTTAGTAATTTATTATAATTATGATGGTTTTGGAAGAGAGGTGTACACCTGCATGCAACCTGGGCCCTGGATTGACTTGGCTGTCACAGCAGCTGTCAATCATAACATTTGTGACCTCTGAACCCGCTCTGTGCCGCTGGAGAGCAGAATAATGATGCAGCAGGGCACAGGTGTCCCCTGTTTTTGGCATGAAGTTTAATGAAATGGTGGTCTGGTTAGTATGTACACCATGGGGATCGCTGAGCAATAGGAACCCCAAGAGCCAAACATGCCTCAGAAGCAGTGGTGAGCAAGAGTTCTTAAACAAAGCAGTGGTGTGCGGAAGCCTTAGCTACGTTCAAGAAGTTCAGTCCTTCCCCTAAGTCAAAACCCCTCTTACCCAATCACTCCAACAATAAAAAAAGGGCGAGGAGAGTTAATAACTCTAGTTTATGCTAACAATGATGTCTCATCAGCAGGTCATCTTCAAAGCAACTCTTAAGGGGAAGCAGAGCATAGTTGGTTTGCCTCAGGCAGAAAGTCCCTTTATCTATATTAGCCAAAAAATATGTAATGGGTTGGAGGGCTACTTATTCCAAATAACCCTGTTGAAAATGACGGATGATAAAACCACTGACTCACCCACCAATAGTTTGGAAGACCACCCAAGAAAAGACAAAACAATAGAATCTGTCTAAACAAGGCAAAGCTAAGGTTTTGACAAAACAACCCCCACACTTGAAGCATGCGACATCCATGATTTTAACCAGTTCTGAGGTAAATGAGGAGACAGAGATGCCATTTGGCCATTTTTTAGAAAACTCCTTAGTAGGTGGCAGTGAAAGGGAAAAATCTCTCCCTAAACCTTGACAGCATCTGACTGATATGAATGGGAGACTACTTTACCCGTTATTGGAAGGAAAACAAGGTGCTTCCTCAACATGAACAGAGCCACTTAAGAGATATAATCAGGACTTTCCAATCTGAAATATAGCAGAAAGATTTGGATGAGCTGTTAGCGGCTGCAAGATCTCACCAGCTCCCCCACAGTAGTAGTTGCAGAATTTTGGGAAAATGTAATCCATGTATTGAGACTGAAAGTAGAGCAGAGGTTGGACCCCTCACACCATAGATGTCAGACCAAGTCAAAGATATTGCTATAGATGTATGTGAAGGAAACAAAAGTTCCATGAAGTGTGACCATCCATACAGAGCCGACGCCTCCGTGCCAGAAGGCATAATTTAGTAGTCATCAACCATTAACCCTCATTCTCACCCATTCAATAAACAATCATGTAAGACAAAACTGGCACTCAGAGGGCATCTGAGGGCATCAGAGCCTATGTGAACAAAATGCTCACTCACAGACTATAAACTCCAAGGCTTAATCACAGATCGAAACAACTTTACTTGCATCAATGAACCAAAATATTCATCAGAAGAATTGAGGAGGGGGCTTCAAGAAAAAACTATGCTCCTTGCTAATGAAAAAGCTAGACCCAGGCACTATTCAGAAGAACAAGTTCAAGTTTTTCCAGAGTTGTCAGATTTTGGTCCAGATAACTCTGATTGCATTTTGGAGGCCTATGGAAATGGCAGCCTGCAGCAGTGAATTAAAAAAGGGAACAGAGATACAAAATCGGGCACTTATCATAATTGTCTTCCGAATGAAGGGTGTTTCGTTTGCAAACCTAGAATGGAACATTCCTGCAATTTAGGCTACATATACAACAGAGCTCTTGAGAGGCAAATAGGGGTGACATACAAAGACCTCGCAACCCCTCATTTGGTTGAATAACTACAAAGCCAAGGCCCCATGGAAAGCAATACATCTCTTGCAAATAATGTAGGCTCAATCCAGTTAATTCCAAATGCCTTATTGAATGCATTGCATCCGGATAGAAGTGAATCTTAATCCCTATCTAAAACAATAAATGATGTGCACAAGTGTGTTAAGGGAGTGTGGATACAGCCTACAGCATGGGAACTCTTTACACTCCCTTTAAACACCCTTATTATTTAACTTCCTGAATGATAGTCTTTCATTGCAAATTGTCCTAACTCATTGTTTCCAAATAATACTTGATTTTGTATTAATCGTGTATGTCCAAGCCCTATATTGACCTGCTCCTTTACCCCATTTCTTTTTTATTTTTGATGCATGGTGAAAATGTATTGTTCTGGCATGAAAGACATGACACATTTATTAATAATGTGTGTTTTAGGACTAGACTGAACCTTTCGAGGGGCAGTCTGCTGCAGAGCATTGATTATGGCAAGTTGTTATCAATGGGATGAGCTGTTCTTAGTGATGGGTTTCAGGTTTGTGTCAGTGCTTTATGTATGATGCCCTTTGTGCCAGCCCTTCGGACTACAAACGCATCTGTAGGAAAGAGAATTAAGGGGGAAAAATAAGCCCCCTTTGCCGTCTTTCTTGATTTAAAAATAGCACAATGGTATGTTGCGTGGGTTAGTGAGGCTGACCCACATGGGGTTGGTCCTGGTTTACCAGGTTGGTGTACTGATGAAGTTATGAATCTGGGTTTGTGCTTATGCGTTATGACTGTTATGAATATGTATTTATTTTAATTGTATTTATTGTGTATTTGTAAGGTGCTTATACATCAAGAAATTGTGTTTCAAAGCACTCACAGGGCAAACGGGGCGGGAAATGGGAACAGAGGCAAATATAATAAAACTGATGAGCAAGTGCAGAGAGAGAGAACGGACAGTGGAAGTGGGGAAGTTCTAGGAGTTCCAGGGAGGTAAGTGCCAGTTGCGAGTAGCAGTTAAGTACCTGGCAGAGATCACTTGGTTAAGGGTGAACATGTGCCAATACATTAAGTGCAGGCCTGTGAGACAACACAAGGCATTGGGTGCCCAAAGGCAAGTGCTGGGAGACGGCGTAATGCTGAAGGCGATTGGACGGAAGGCCAGGACCCAGAAGGACACATAAGGGCCCAGGCCACCAATCTCAGCGATTGCGGGGTTTAGCATGGGAGGGAGAAGAGGAAGGAGGGGGTGAAGAGGAAAGTCTTGAGGAGCTTCCGGAATTTGAGGAGATTTGGCTCAAGATGGAGAGGAACGGGGGAGGCTGTTACAGAGGAGGGAGACAGCCAAGGAAAGAGATTGGCTCGTTGCTTAGAGAAATGCTTAATACGCAGAGAGTTGGACCCGGAGGAGTGTAGAGATCTGGAGGGAGATTATTTGGTGAGAGCAAGTTGTAGATAGCAGAGGCAAGGCCCCAGACAGCCTTGTGGATGATGCAGAGGGATTCTAATTTGATCCTTGCAGCAATCGGGAGCCAGTGGAGAGATTTTAGGGCTGGAGAGATATGGTCCCTGGGCATGAGGCCAAGGATAAGCATCGCAGCCCTATACTGGATAAGCTGGAGGGGGCAGAGAGAGGAAGAGAGTAGATTAAGGAAGAGGCTGTTGCAGTAGTCCAACCTAGAGAGTACAAGAGCTCTAGAGACATTGAGCTTCTGGGGAAAAGTGAGGAAAGGAAGGATGCCTCTGTTGAGGTGGATTTGAAAGTGGGCCTTCTTGGCAAGGTCCAGATGTGAAGGAGGAAAAAGAGAGAGGAGTCGAAGATGAGTCCAAGGTTTCTGGCTTCAAATGAAGGAGAAGGGAGAGCCCATAGAGGTTGGCCAGAGTGAAGGGAGGTAAGAGGGAGCAGGAGTCCCAGTAGGGAGGATCTCAGTCTTGCTGGCATTGACGTAGAAATCATTGGAGGCACACTAGGACTGGATAGACAGTCGGGAATGCTATAGGAAGTCGGCAGAGGACCAGAGGGAAGTTTGAAGAAGATTTGGGTGTTATCTCCATAACACTGGAAGTGCGGGAAGAAAGTGGAAATAAGGTGAGCAAGCAGAGCGTGATAGACGTTAAAGAGCCAGGGTGAAAGTGTTGGAGCCCTAGGGAACTCCACAAGTGGAAACATGGGTGAGAGAGGAGCAAGTACCCATGATAACCTGGGAAGGACAGTCCGTGAGGAAGGAGGTCAGCCAGTCAAGTGCCCGCTCCAAGATAACAAGCATATTGTGGAGCCGTTTTATGAGGATGGAGTGGTTGACTGTATCAAATGCAGGGGAGAGATCAAGTAGAATGAGATCAGCGGGAGAGTTGGAGTAAAGAGATGCAAGCAGTTCTTCATGGGTGTTCAGAAGAGCAGTTTCCATGCCTCTGGATGCTCGGAATCCAGATTGATGGTCATGTAGGCAACCAATGAGCTCAGTGAGCAGGGTCAGTTGTAGGAAGACCAGCTTCTCCAGGAGTTTCCCAAGGAAGCGAGTGATAGAGATGGGGCAGTATTTAGCTGGCCACGAGGGGTCGGCAGAAGGATTCTTCCGGAGGGGACTCACAAGGCAGTGCTTGAGGGAACAGTGGAAAGACCTGGTATCAAGAGAGTGATTGCAGAAATCAGCAAGTACAGGGGCAAGGGAGCCGATGTTGTCCTTAATAGTCCAAGAAGAACAGGGGGAGACCTGTTTGGAGGAGACGTTTGTAGAGCAGACAACATCATCATAGTGACATCATCCGATGTGATAGGAGATAAGGAGGAGAGAAAGCCTGAGAGAGGATGGGTGGCCTAGAGTGGCAGGGGAATGGGAGTAGAGGAGGGAGAAGGGGAGATAGAAAGAGTGCTCAGGATGTTCTGAGTTTTTGCAATGAAGTGGTTGGCCAATGCAGTGCAGGGGGCCTGAGAGGGAGGAGGCGAGGTGGAGACTGCAAAAGGATTGGCTAGTTCTTTGCAGATTTTTAAGAGTTCAGCTGTGTTGATGGATGCTCCAGAGACCCGAGCCTGAAAGTGGGCCCTCTTCTTGGAACAAATAGAGAGACGATATTGCCTTTGGAGAAGGCGACCGGCCATTTTGTCAGAAGACTAGCTTGAGGTCTGCAAATTCTGTTCTGCAGCTCTGCATTTGCGCTTCAGGGCTTGGAAGATCAGAGTCCTACCAAGTGTTACGTTTGGTGGCATGTTTCCTCATGACTGGGACAAGAATGTCGAGAGTGTAAGTGATGGTGAGATGGAGGTTGCTGACAGCAAAGTCAGAGGTAGTCTGCAGTGGGAGGAGAGGGGGTATGAAGGTGGATGCGAAGGCAGCAACTGACACTTGTTTCATCTGGCGGATGTCCATGAATGAGGTTGGCAGAGCTCTGGGAGGTGCTGTCAGAGGGCTGAGAAGACCCAGTTGGGAGGAGAGGAGAGGAGGGCGTGGCCTGACCAGAGAGAGGGGTGGCGAGTGGGGCAGAGAGCAAAAGATCATTGTGGATAAAGGCATCGAGAATATTTCCAGCCGAGTGGGTAGGACCATAGGGGAGAATGGAGAGGGAGAGCGAGGTGCAGAGGTCGTGAAAGAGAGCGGACACCATGATTGAGAAGTCAAGGTGGATGTTGAAATCACCCAGTAGAAGAGGTTTAGAGGAAGATGACAGGAAGGAGGAGGAGAAATTAATCCGTTTTGAGAGGAACAGTGTGATAGAGCCAGATGGCCTATAGATAGTGGCAATGGTCAGGGACGAGGTAGGAGAGATGAACAGCTTGCAGACAAGACTCTTGAAGAAGGAGTCTGGCTGGGTGGGTGTGAGGGAAGAAGGGACCCACTCAGGGAAGATGAAGGCAACCAAACTGCCAGCACGGGTAGGGTGAGGCCTAGAGATTATCTTGTAGCCATTAGGGAGAAGGGAGTCTAAAGCTGGCATTGAACCACGTCTCAGTAAGAGCGAGGATATCGAGGTCAAGGTCTTCGAGGAGAAGGCAGATGTCAGAAGAGTGTTTGATAGCAGAGCGAGCATTAAACATGGCTAGGTGAAGCAGGTCCCCGCCTTTAAAGGTGTTCTGATTGGGGCACAGGGGTGAGATACACCAGTTGGAAGAGGAGGAAGAGGGACAAAGAGAGAGGAAGAATGGGTAACAGGTGCAGGAAGAAAGTTGATTAGGGACGGCAAGCACCTGTAAAAGAGGAGGAGGTTGGGGTTGAGGACCCTGGGCCATGATAGTGCCATTGTGATAGACATTAATGATACACCTGGATGATGAGAAACTCGCCAAGAGTACTTCCCATCTAGTGCCACCATTAATGGGTGAGGATAAGAAAGGAGAGAGATTAGAGATAAAACAAATAGTTCCGAGACTTGCAGAGGGGACGGAAAAGAGGATATCAGTGACAATCTGTCTGGAAGCTGCGCTGACGTAGCGGTCTGCTAAGGGTAGAGAAGGGTAAGTGGTCAGGAAGTCTTTTTAAAAACCTTTTCCTTCCAGACGTCATTAGAGAAAGAGGATAAGTGATAGTAAAGAAGTTAGAATAGATAGGTGAGATGGTGAGTGTCATAGGAGTGGAGGAAGAGATAAGGGTAGGGGATAGAAGGATAGACTGCACGGCACAACCACAATCCCGTCTGGCGGCCTAGTAGCTAAAGAAGAGAGCAAACAGATGCGGTAGAAACACTTGGGTACAAAATTGGGAGGGAGGGTGGAGTTGTAAAAAATCACCTAGGTTTGAAACTACCAAAAAGCACACAAATGCCATGCAAAATGGAGATGTAGAGTTGTAATAATACACCTAGGTTCGAAATTACCAAAAAGCACACAAATGCAGAACTTTAAAGGTGGTATAGTGAGGCATAGGAAAAACGGCAGAAATTGGCTTAAGGTACAGCTAGGCTCAGCTTAGGCATCAGGTAGTCCAGGACCTGAAACACAGGTACTTAGAATGGGAGAGCAAAGCTCCAGGTGATGTACACTTTTGTGGAGTAACTGGCTGAATGCTGGGGAACTGTTCCATGAAGGTGTGAGGTGGTGGAGCATGAACTGTTGCGGGAAGGAGATGGGAGGCCCTCTGAGCCCTCCCAAGGCCCAGACAGGCACAGACAGGGGACCAGGAGAAGGCTTTGGAAAAGGGTGCCGGCTATCACCTGCCAATCCCTAATTGGGCAAGAATGCTGGCCCAGCCATTTGGGAGGTAGAAGGCAGGTCACAATGAGCCTTCTGGTGTGAGGACGAGGTGGTGGGAGGCGGCAGCCATCTTAAAACAGGCCACAGGAAACAAAATGCTACAGGGCCTGGCTGGGCAGATTGGCTGCACAATATGATAAAATGGCCAAGAAGGCACGAAAAATGCATCAGCCAACTGGAGATCAGACAAAGAATAAATGAATATTTTTTGTTTTTGCAAAAAATGGCAAAGTGTGCTGCAACAACACACACATGCCCAAAAAGTGCAAATATCCTGAGTGTTCTGGCTATTTCCTGTAGTGGTTCACCTGAGTGATTTATATTAATGTTTAAGGGTTATATAGAGTGCCCCGTCACCTAGAAGTATCATGGAACATGCTTCAAGGGAGACAGTACAACAAAACTACTTAACAGGGAAATAGAAATATTAAATGAGCTCAGTGAAAGGCAAGATAGTTCATCTTGAAAAGAGAAAAAGGATTACACTTGTATAGTGCTGGCACCAAAATAAAGAAGGAGCGAACCCCCATATGGGCACAACGAAAGTTTGGAAAAAACAGAAGAAACAGGACAGTAGACAGATCAGATCAGAAAGACAAGCAGTAATTCAATTTAGAACCAACAAATGAAGGTGCTGTATCATATAATGCTCAAGGAATCTGACACAGTCCCTTAAATTTAATTATTTCCAGAAATGAGAGCCTGTGACCAACCAAGCGACCACTTGCTGAACTATCTGGACATGTTTAGGATATTTTAAAGTTGTTTTTATCACATCAATACTATTAGACACAGCACAAACCTAACATTTAAGAAAAGAACATCGACACAGAAGTAAAAGCAGAAGTCATTATCATTAATAATTTTCCCAAGAGATCTAAGTTAAATATTAAATAATTGGGATAATGCTGATCCCTGGGGAAACCCACATCAATATCTCTCTTAAGTCCTGTGAATGCATCATGAAATAGACACAGATAACTGAATGCAAATTTGGATATAACTTTTATTAACTTAAAGAAGGAGGTTGGAAAAAGGCTTAACTTGCCTATGCTAAGGTGGGAGGTCCCTACCTGAATACAACTAATGATAATCGGTGTCAGGAAGTCCAAAGTAAAAACCTATATTTGACCCACATACAATGTGTAGGGATGTCAGCACCAAATAAGAAGTGTTCCAATAAACGTTCAGAGCTTTATCCAGCTCTTGGATTGAAAGAGGTTTTCCTTTCCCCAAAGTCCAAACAGTTCACTTTGCACCAGAAGGCCTCCCTTCCCCAAGCTTTCGGGTCTATCAAAGTTCCAAAACACCAAAATTCCTTAGGTTATTCAATGTTCCAGAATAATACAGTTCCTTGGGATACTTCCCTGCTCTTTGGGTCTGATTATTTTTCACAAGGTTAGAATGTTTATTTCTTAGTTTCTATTCACTCAGGTTTTTCTTGATTCAATTACCAAGTGGCTTTTCCGTAGGTGGGTGTATTCGGACTAGGCGCAGTTGTTGGACCACGCGGACCAGCCATTGCAGGTCACGCAACCGACACACCTTAGTATCTGCTCCATAAGTATTTCGCCACAATATCAACTTCATTCTTTTGCACCATTTATCATAAGCTTCCCAGTACACTCTCCTGCTAGGAAACATATTCACTAAGTCATGCTTTCTGGTTCAAAACATTTGATGCCCCTTCTGCCAGGTTTCTCTTGCATACAGGTTCTCTGCTTTTAACCATTCGTGTCTCTCAGTAATAAACAATAATATCCGCTTGAATCTTGCATGGCCCACTTGACTCTTGAAAATGCTTGTTTGCCTCTGGACAAATGTTCATCTGAAACATTCACTTATGCCTGCTTATTTGGCTCTCTTTATTCGCATTGTTTTTCATGTCCGTTCATAACCAACTTACTGTTTTTTATCACAGTTCATTACTTATGCTTATTCTGTATTTTCACCAAACTGACTTATTTCAGGAAATTCACATAATTAATGTACCTTTCTTTTATCCGCTTGTCATATACAGTAATTAGCCAATTGAAACCTGTGCCTGTACACCCCAGGACTCCCAGAGCTTCTGGGCAGACTCACTGGTGTTGCTTGACGTGTCCGATATCGGGTGTGAGGCTGCAGCACTTGTCTTGTTTCCTGGAAGTGTTGTCTGTCCTGCCGGTCCTCCCATGGCTTTGTGGACTGCTTATCTCTCGCCCGCCGATCTGTCCAATGGACCTCTCTGCTTCCGTGACCCTCCTAGCTCCTTCTCTGCTGCGGCACATTTGGTGGTGCTTCTCCAGCTCTTACCAGGCCTCTCCAGCTGCTTCTCTGGTTCAAAGGGAAGCTCCATCTTTCCTCTGCAGAGCTTTCTTGCGCCGGCCTGCTGTGCTTGCTCTACATCCCTCTCTGGCTCTTCTGGACTTCTCGTGCTTTAGCTCCACACAACGCCTCTCTCCTTCAGGCTCCTCTTCTAGCACTGGCATTTAACTATCCCGCCAGTTTGATTTGACCTTCGGCAACTAGTATGTGCAGAGGGAGTTCTGCAGTCTTTTGTCAGTCTTTGTTGCATCTTCCTCATCCCAGTACCAAAGTGGGGTTTGTTTGTGTGAGAATTAACAAAGAGCGGATGTGTAGCTCTGGTATGTCTCTTCCTCGTCCCTGACTGGTATTTACTGGAAGATATTTTAGTCAAGAAATAGGGAAGAGATTGGCAATAACCTATAAATATTGGGTTGAATAGAAAATGGAAATAGGGGATACCGTGTCTCATCGAAGGGTGTCTCATCCACAATCCGCAAATCTCCTTCACCCAGGTGATCCCCCCTCGCTTATCCACCCCCACGGTCATGATATGATAGTGGTAGCCTTTCCCTGTCCCCCTGGGAGGAGGAGTTTTTGGGTAAAGAAGTGAGGATGACCTCAGATTCCTCACAGTTCCCACCCAGGCTGAGTGTTTGGTTGACATTTCCTACTGGTCTGGTCTTTGGGGATGTCATATCGTTTTCATCTGTTGCAGTCTTGTGGGTCCTGTTTTAAGTGCTACTTGTGTTCTATTTATTCTTCTCATGTATTATTATATTGAATGTATTATATTCTTAATTCTGTTTTTTGCTAATTTTATGGACATTCTTTAAAGGAAATTCAACAAAAATAGGGTTTACCTGCTAGTTTTTGGAGTTTTAGTCAAATAAGTTCAGTCAAAAATTAAATTTGCATGGAGAGCATTTCCTTTTCTCTTCTCCTATGAGTCATATTTTATACAGATGTTTCCAATACTGCTTTCCTCTTTCCTCAATAATGAAGTCATTAAACTGAAATGCATTTAAAAGATTAAGGTGGACGCTAATGCTAAGAGTGTTCGCCACCTTAACTTCCTAGTGTATCGTACAGAACAAGATTACTTTGAACCTAAACATGAGCAGCAGTTTCATGGTTTTTTAAAATACTTTCTTTATTGCATTTTCACATGGAAAGCAATATAACATACAACTTGGTCACCAGTAGACCATAAACATACCCAAATCCCCCCCAACCCCCTGTCCCTCATTTCCCTTAAGATTCTTTTAAGCACAACAGGTAGTGTTTATTGACAATCTCTTTTAGACAATGTGATTTGGCACAGAGACGGTCCATACTTCCGGTGTTTTGGTACCACACAGCTCCACAATTGGCTTTTCATTCTCTGGGGATATGATGCCCTATTGATGCACAGTTTCATTTCTCACATGCTCTGCGCTTTCATGTTCAGATGGTGGGTCTGGTTCCTCAATTCGCTCATTTTGTTTCCAGTCCAAGTAATATTGCCTGAATGGTGGCCAGTAGTCAGTGGGTCTGCTATTAGGTGGTAGAGATTGTGCATACCGGGATTCGCGCTGCTCGCAAAAGTTCATGTACTCCAACCATCTGACAAACGTTGGGGCGGTACGTTTCCCCCCACATACTAGCTATAAGATATCTTGCCGTCACAGAGGCCATACCCAGGAGTTTTTCTCGCCACGTGGACCAGCTCCCATCAGGGCCAAGAACCTTAAAGTTGGTGTGTACTCCCAACCGGTAGCCAGTATTCCTGACATAGCCCCCGTTTTCCCCTCCCAAAGAGGGCGCACCCGTGGGCACACCTATGCCACATGGTAAAAATCAGCTGCTTCAATGTTGCACCTAATACATGTGGAGGACCTCTTTGGGTAAATTCTGTGAAATTTGGTGAGGGAATAATATACTTGGTGTAGAAACTTTTAGTGTATCAGCCTGAATCGGCTGTTTAAAGATAGGTTGCAGGTTTGGCACCCTATAAGTCTCCATTGATGGTCATTCAAACTTTCCCCCAAATAGGCCTCCCATTTAACCCTGTGGTTTAGTACGTGATTGGTCCTCCCTTCCCTAACTAGTTTATATAATGTTACAACAGCTTCTGGGATGAGAGTGGGTGTAACACGTATTGTAATGTAGTGTGGACAGGTGTGGCCCTGGGAAAATCTGTCCATTTTGAACGGAGTACCTCACTGATCCAATAATACATGAACAGAGTGGCTGCTGTCCATTCGCCCTTGGTCTGCAATGTGTCCCCATTATGAACACCCCATCCTGTACCAAATCGGCCAGTGACTGGATCCCTAATTTTTGAAAGAGGGTACAGAAAGAACTTTCGTGCGTTAGTGGTATTCCATGAATGTTGTATAATGGAAGCCCAGGTGAATATGTGGTCGATGCACCTGTCAGGTGCAAGATTTGAACCCAGGCCTTACATGTTACGGCCGTGGGTTGAACTTCTCCTCGGGATCCGGGGTTGTGTGCCCCACAACATTCCCATTATATCATCAGGGTGTGCAGCTTCCCTGGCTATCTTAAACTGAGGATAGTCTGGGGTGGTTTGTTCCCAGCCTGCTATGTATTGTATCTGGGCCGTCAGGTAATATACATAAAGGTTGGGGTATTCTTGGCCACCCTGTTCGTATGGTAAGGTGAGGGTATCGTAGGGAACTCTTGCATGTTTGCTCGCCCATGCTAGTCTAATCATCATGCTTCTAACCCGGTTCCAGAAGCCACCCGGAGGCCAAACGGGAACATTGTTAAACACGTACAATAGCTTGGGTAGCAGGACCATTTTCGCTAGGGCGATGGAAGCCGCCTGGGATACGGGTAGATGTATCCAGAACTCTACTTTTAATTCCAGTGCCTCAAGAACTCTAACGCAGTTATGAGTATAGAGATCCCCGCGTTAGTAGACATTAAGACACCCAAATATCGCATCCCATAGGGGGACCACCGGAAGTCTAGGCCAATATCTGTTTCGCACACTGCCAGGGTCAGAGGCAGTATCTCAGACTTGGTCCAGTCGATTTTAAGCCCCCGAAAGATCGCCAAACCTGGCCACCTCCCGCGTCGGGGGGTGTTCTCTTTAGTTTGTTTGACATATAATAAGATATCATCCGCATATAACGAGATGATGCGAAGGTGTGACTGAAGCCGTACCCCTCGATGTGCGTGCAGGTCTCCAATGTGGCATGCCAATGGTTCCATCACCAGGGTGAAAAGTATAGGGGAGAAGGGGCAGCCCTGCCTTATATCCCTGGATGGATATATAAGTTCTGAGGTCATCCCATTGGTATATACTGCCGCCCTGGGGGCTGTATATAACAGGTTAACCCATTGTATGAATTGTAGACCCAGGCTGGAGCATCTGAGTACCTCAAATAGAAATGGCCATTCCACTGAGTCAACTGCTTTCTCAGAGTCTAGTGCTGCTATCGCTATAGGGATATCGGGGTCAACATTGTGCATTAGTTCAAATAATCTCCTCAATTTGTGTTGAGTGGATCGGCCGGGTACAAATCCAGCTTGATCCAGGAGAACCAGAGCTGGGATATGTGGGAGTAGTCTTTCTGTTAGGATTTTCGTGGTAATCTTATTGTCAATATTAATCAGGGACAGGGGGTGGTATGAGGTACATTTCTGGGGGTCTCTATCTGATTTAAGTAATACTGTAATCAGGGCCGTTCTCCTAGATTCAGGGAGGATACCATTTGCCAAGGGGTTGTCGTACATACTTTTCAGGTTGGGGAGAAGCAGGTCTACATATGCATTATAGAATTCCACAGTGATGCCATTATTACCTGGGGCCTTACCATTCGGGAGGGAGAGAATGACTTTTCAGATTTCCTCTTCTGTGATCGGTTTATTCAATTCGCCCCCTCTCTCCGGGTCTAACCAACCTAGCGCGACCTCATCTAGGTATTGCAGCATAGTGTTGTGTGCCGCACTGGTTTGAGAAGTGTATAGTTTCTCATAGTATCCCCTAAAGGTTGCGTTAATAGAGGGCAGGTATTTAACAAGGCTGCCATCCTGATTTTCAATGGCCATGATGGGAGTCAACTGCCGTTCCTGCTTTATTGACCTGGCAAGAGTCCTGCTGGGGCAGTCCCCCTGCACATACCTTGTCGCCGCTATCGGATCCCCACGGAATCTTTCCGCCCTGATTGCGATTGACAGTATTTCTTACCTTAGGGCTTTGAGGGATGCCCTCAATTGGGTTGTGTCCTGCACCCCCTTTTGCACCTCTAGGGCTTTAATCTTGTCTTCCAGGCTCTGCATGTAGCTTCTAAGGGCCTTCAGTACTCCCCCTTCCTTAGAGATACAGCAACCTCTCATGTAGGCCTTGAAGGCCTCCCATATCACTTCTGGATCGGGACCCGAGTTTACATTTGCAGTGAAGTATGTCGGAATGTCTTGGGCTATTTCGGCTCGGAACACCAAGTCTTCAAGAGCCGTGGCTCTAAACTTCCATCGCGGTTGTTTGAGGGGGCTTGGTGGGCCGGTCATGCGCACAAGAACCGGGGAGTGGTCCGAAAGGGTGCAAGGTAATATTGAGGACTCCGTTACACTTCTCATCAGTGTAGAGGTGGCCATTATGTAGTCTATCCTAGACGAGCTGCCATGGACGCTCGAGAAGTATGTGTATTCCCGCTTGTCTGTGTGAGCTTCCCGCCACACGTCGTGCAGGTCATGTTGATGTTCTATAACGGGCCATGCCAGAGCGGCTTGAGGCAGGGACAATTGTGCAGTCGAAGCTCTATCCAGTTCCAGAGTAAGGGCCATGTTGAAATCGCCAACCCAAGTGATGCTGTATCTCAGGAATTTATAGATATATTTAGCACATGCGTGAAAAAACTTGGGCAAGTCTATATTTGATGCATATACATTTATCAATAATAGTTTTAACCCACGGATCTTCCCAGCTAATACCACACATCTCCACTCCTCGTCAGTTATTTGTATGTGGAGTCTGAAGTCTAGGGATTTGTGAATTTACGTGGCGACCCCCTGGAATGGGTGGTGTATAAGTAGTCGTATCTGTGGATTCCCAAGCCTCGCATGCGTGGAATAGGCATGTCCCGGGCCAAATGTGTCTCTTGTAGGCATAGGATCTTGATGGGGTGGTCTTCGCAATAATTACTGATCAACCTAATGTTTTTCCCATTGGTGAGGCCCCTTACATTCCATGACATTATGGACAGTACTGTAGCTCGACTATCGCCTGTGTCTAATGCGGAATTTGCAGTCATTTAGCGCTGAATGTGTCCACTGTGTTGGGAAATACAGTGCCAGACGTGTTACTGTATCATACATTGTGCCAAGCAGTAGAAGCGTCTGCGTGTGGATTGCAGCTTAGTGTCTTTTGGGTTCACTGTGAGTCGTGCCTTTTAAATGTCCTTGAAGACTTTTCCTGTCCCCCCCCACCACCCATGCCAGAAACAACCTATTGGTACCCATCCCCTCTCTTGACCCCCCCCAACATTTACATAATCAAACCAAACCACATTGTGTGCGGGTATCGGGGCATTGAGGGCGGCCCATGCACTCCATGTGACTGCAGCAATTTATGGTCTGACCAAAACCACCGATCATAGCTCCCAAGACCTAATGTAGAGCCTTGCTATAAGCAAATAAGTAGTTTACATTATAAGGAATATGGTGATACAGTCAAGGCAAGTGACGTGGCAAGGCAAGTGACGTGGCAATCCTCCTGGATCTGGTATGTTCAATGCAAATCGTTGTGCCTCCTCAGGGGTAGTAAAAACATAGTCGAGCCGTTATGTTGCATTCAAAGCTTTGCAGGGTACATCATGGAGTATCTTATGCCCTTTTTCCGGAGTGTATTTTTGACCACTTGGAAAGTTTTCCATTGATCTTAGACTGCTGGGCTAAAGTCTGGGAAGAGTCGGATCGTGGAGCCTCCCCATCTCAGCTCATCTTTTTCTTGTGATGTCCTAAGCAAGGTGTCCCTGTCCCTGTAGCAGAAGATTTTGGCTATTATTGGGCGTTCTGAGGTGCCGGGGGATAGGGGACGTGGGGCCAGAGATCTGTGAGCGCGCTCCACCATGTACATGTTTGAAAGGGTTGGATTTTCCAAAATGTCAATCAAGAGTTCCGCAAATTTCTCCATATTGTCTATTTGGGTGGACTCCGGCACCCCGAGAATGCAGATATTATTTCTCCTGGAACGGCCTTCCAGGTCCTCATTCTTGGCGTAACCTTCTTCACAGACTGTTGTAGGGCGGTCATCTCGTTCTGCAGGGTGATTATTTTGTCTTTACCCTCCCCTATTCTCTGCTCAACTTCCGTCATCCCCATGCACAGCTTGTCTATCTGAATTGCCGATATGTCTACTTTGCATGTAAGTACATCGATCTTCGCTCCCAGTTTGTCTGTGCTGTTTTTTAGTGCCAGTAGCGTTTGGTTCAGGGCTGACACATCTACCTGTTCAGCCAGTGGTGTTGGAGGAGAGGGCGTGGATGACTGTGCTTGGCCATTACGAGCAAATTGTTCCATTTTCGCCTGTTTTTGGGGTTGACCATGCTGGGGGAGGGTTGACAAGGGGTGTGCTACCCGTTCTGTTTTTGAGGTCGTGTTCTGGTGTCGTGGTGATCACTGGGCGTGGTAGTGACAAGCCTCCTTTGGGACTCCTTGACATTAGAGACCCGCGCCCAGGATCCCCACTTTGCATGTGAGGCCTGGCACTCCGGTGAGAAGGCACACCATCTTGCGCCGGCCTGCTGTGCTTGCTCTGCATCCCTCTCCGGCTCTTCTGGACTTCTCGTGCTTTAGCTCCACACAACGCCCCTCGCCTTCAGGCTCCTCTTCTGCTTCTAGCACTGGCCTTTAACTATCCCGCCAGTTTGATTTGACCTTCGGCAACTAGTATGTGCAGAGGGAGTTCTGCAGTCTTTTGTCAGTCTTTGTTGCATCTTCCTCATCCCAGTACCAAAGTAGGGTTTGTTTGTGTGAGAATTAACAAAGAGCAGATGTGTAGCTCTGGTTTGTCTCTTCCTCGTCCCTGACTGGTATTTACTGGAAGATATTTTAGTTAAGAAATAGGGAAGAGATTGGCAATAACCTATAAATATTGGGTTCAATAGAAAATGGAAATAGGGGCTACCGTGTCTCACCGAAGGGTGTCTCATCCACATTCCGCAAGTCTCCTTCACCCAGGTGATCCCCCCTCGCTTATCCACCCCCACGGTCATGATATGATAGTGGTAGCCTTTCCCTGTCCCCCTGGGAGGAGGAGTTTTTGGGTAAAGAAGTGAGGATGACCTCAGATTCCTCACAGTTCCCACCCAGGCTGAGTGTTTGGTTGACATTTCCTACTGGTCTGGTCTTTGGGGATGTCATATCGTTTTCATCTGTTGCAGTCTTGTGGGTCCTGTTTTAAGTGCTACTTGTGTTCTATTTATTCTTCTCATGTATTATTATATTGAATGTATTATATTCTTAATTCCGTTTTTTGCTAATTTTATGGACATTCTTTAAAGGAAATTTAACAAAAATAGGGCTTACCTGCTAGTTTTTGGAGTTTTAGTCAAATAAGTTCAGTCAAAAATTAAATTTGCATGGAGAGCATTTCCTTTTCTCTTCTCCTATGAGTCATATTTTATACAGATGTTTCCAATACTGCTTTCCTCTTTCCTCAATAATGAAGTCATTAAACTGAAATGCTTTTAAAAGATTAAGGTGGACGCTAATGCTAAGAGCGTTCGCCACCTTAACTTCCTAGTGTATCGTACAGAACAGGATTACTTTGAACCTAAACATGAGCAGCAGTTTCATGGTTTTTTAAAAAACTTTCTTTATTGCATTTTCACATGGAAAGCAATATAACATACAACTTGGTCACCAGTAGACCATAAACATACCCAAATCCCCCCCAACCCCCTGTCCCTCATTTCCCTTAAGATTCTTTTAAGCACAACAGGTAGTGTTTATTGACAATCTCTTTTAGACAATGTGATTTGGCACAGAGACGGTCCATACTTCCGGTGTTTTGGTACCACACAGCTCCACAATTGGCTTTTCATTCTCCGGGGATATGATGCCCTATTGATGCACAGTTTCATTTCTCACATGCTCTGCGCTTTCATGTTCAGATGGTGGGTCCGGTTCCTCAACTCGCTCATTTTGTTTCCAGTCCAAGTAATATTGCCTGAATGGTGGCCAGTAGTCAATGGGTCTGCTATTAGGTGGTAGAGATTGTGCATACCGGGATTCGCGCTGCTCGCAAAAGTTCATGTACTCCAACCATCTGACAAACGTTGGGGCGGTACATTTCCCCCACATACTAGCTATAAGATATCTTGCCGCCACAGAGGCCATACACAGGAGTTTTTTCTCACCACATGGACCAGCTCCCATCAGGGCCAAGAACCATAACGTTGGTGTGTACTCCCAACCGGTAGCCAGTATTGCTGACATAGCCCCCGTTGTCCCCTCCCAATGAGGGCGCACCCGTGGGCACACCTATGCCACATGGTAAAAATCAGCAGCTTCAATGTTGCACCTAATACATGTGGAGGACCTCTTTGGGTAAATTCTGTGAAATTTGGCGAGGGAATAATATACTTGGTGTAGAAACTTTTAGTGTATCAGCCTGAATCGGCTGTTTAAAGATAGGTTGCAGGTTTGGCACCCTATAAGTCTCCATTGATGGTCATTCAAACTTTCCCCCAAATAGGCCTCCCATTTAACCCTGTGGTTTAGTACTTGATTGGTCCTCCCTTCCCTAACTAGTTTATATAATGTTACACCAGCTTCTGGGATGAGAGTGGGTGTAACACGTATTGTAATGTAGTGTGGACAGGTGTGGCCCAGGGAAAATCTGTCCATTTTGAACGGAGTACCTCACTGATCCAATAATACATGAACAGAGTGGCTGCTGTCCATTCGCCCTTGGTCTGCAATGTGTCCCCATTATGAACACCCCATCCTGTACCAAATCGGCCAGTGACTGGATCCCTAATTTTTGAAAGAGGGTACAGAAAGAACTTTCGTGCGTTAGTGGTATTCCATGAATGTTGTATAGTGGAAGCCCAGGTGAATATGTGGTCGATGCACCTGTCAGGTGCAAGATTCGAACCCAGGCCTTACATGTTACGGCCGTGGGTTGAACTTCTCTCCTTGGGATCCGGGGTTGTGTGCCCCACAACATTCCCGTTATATCATCAGGGTGTGCAGCTTCCCTGGCTATCTTAAAGTGAGGATAGTATGGGGTGGTTTGTTCCCAGCCTGCTATGTATTGTATCTGGGCCGTCAGGTAATTTACATAAAGATTGGGGTATTCTAGGCCACCCTGTTCGTATGGTAAGGTGAGGGTATCGTAGGGAGCTCTTGCATGTTTGCTCGCCCATGCTAGTCTAATCATCATGCTTTTAACCCGGTTCCAGAAGCCACCCGGAGGCCAAACGGGAACATTGTTAAACACGTACAATAGCTTGGGTAGCAGGACCATTTTCGCTAGGGCGATGGAAGCCGCCTGGGATACGGGTAGATGTATCCAGAACTCTACTTTTAATTCCAGTGCCTCAAGAACTCTAACGCAGTTATGAGTATAGAGATCCCCGCGTTAGTAGACATTAAGACACCCAAATATCGCATCCCATAGGGGGACCACCGGAAGTCTAGGCCAATATCTGTTTCGCACACTGCCAGGGTCAGAGGCAGTATCTCAGACTTGGTCCAGTCGATTTTAAGCCCCGAAAGATCGCCAAACCTGGCCACCTCCCGCGTCGGGGGGGGGGTTCTCTTTAGTGTGTTTGACATATAATAAGATATCATCCGCATAAAACGAGATGATGCAAAGGTGTGACTGAAGCCGTACCCCTCGATGTGCGTGCAGGTCTCCAATGTGGCATGCCAATGTTTCCATCACCAGGGCGAAAAGTATAGGGGAGAAGGGGCAGCCCTGGCTTATAGCCCTGGATGGATATATAAGTTCTGAGGTCATCCCATTGGTATATACTGCCGCCCTGGGGGCCGTATATAACAGGTTAACCCATTGTATGAATTGTAGACCCAGGCTGGAGCATCTGAGTACCTCAAATAGAAATGGCCATTCCACTGAGTCAACCGCTTTCTCAGCGTCTAGTGCTGCTATCGCTATAGGGATATCGGGGTCAACATTGTGCATTAGTTCAAATACTCTCCTCAATTTGTGTTCAGTGGATTGGCCGGGTACAAATCCAGCTTGATCCAGGAGAACCAGAGCTGGGATATGTGGGAGTGGTCTTTCTGTTAGGATTTTCGTGGTAATCTTATTGTCAATATTAATCAGGGACAGGGGGTGGTATGAGGTACATTTCTGAGGGTCTCTATCTGATTTAAATAATACTGTAATCAGGGCCGTTCTCGTAGATTCAGGGAGGATACCATTTGCCAAGGGGTTGTCGTACATACTTTTCAGGTTGGGGAGAAGCAGGTCTACGTATGCATTATAGAATTCCACAGTGATGCCATTATTACCTAGGGCCTTACCATTCGGGAGGGAGAGAATGACTTTTCAGATTTCCTCTTCTGTGATCGGTTTATTCAATTTGCCCCCTCTCTCCGGGTCTAACCAACCTAGCGCAACCTCATCTAGGTATTGCAGCATAGTGTTGTGTGCCGCACTGGTTTGAGAAGTGTATAGTTTCTCTTGGTATCCCCTGAAGGTTGCGTTAATAGAGGGCAGGTCTTTAACAAGGCTGCCATCCTGATTTTCAATGGCCATGATGGGAGTCAACTGCCGTTCCTGCTTTATTGACCTGGCAAGAGTCCTGCTGGGGCAGTCCCCCTGCACATACCTCGTCGCCGCTATCGGATCCCCACGGAATCTTTCCGCCCTGATTGCGATTGACAGTATTTCTTATCTTAGGGCTTTGAGGGATGCCCTCAATTGGTCTGTGTCCTGCATCCCCTTTTGCACCTCTAGGGCTTTAATCTTGTCTTCCAGGCTCTGCATGGAGCTTCTAAGGGCCTTCAGTACTCCCCCTTCCTTAGAGATACAGCAACCTCTCACGTAGGCCTTGAAGGCCTCCCATATCACTTCTGGATCGGGACCCGAGTTTACATTTGCAGTGAAGTATGTCCGAATGTCTTGGGCTATTTCACCTCGGAACACCAAGTCTTCAAGAGCCGTGGCTCTAAACTTCCATCGCGGTTGTTTGAGGGGGCTTGGTGGGCCGGTCATGCACACAAGAACCGGGGAGTGGTCCGAAAGGGTGCAAGGTAATATTGAGGACTCCGTTACACTTCTCATCAGTGTAGAGGTGGCCATTATGTAGTCTATCCTAGACGAGCTGCCATGGACGCTCGAGAAGTATGTATATTTTCGCTTGTCCTTGTGAGCTTCACGCCACACGTTGTGCAGGTCATGTTGATGTACTATAACGGGCCATGCCAGAGCGGCTTGAGGCAGGGACAATTGTGCAGTGGAAGCTCTATCCAGTTCCAGAGTAAGGGCCATGTTGAAATCGCCAACCCAAGTGATGCTGTATCTCAGGAATTTATAGATATATTTAGCGCATGCGTGAAAAAACTTGGGCAAGTCTATATTTGATGCATATACATTTATCAATAATAGTTTTAACCCACAGATCTTCCCAGCCAATACCACACATCTCCACTCCTCGTCAGTTATTTGTATGTGGACTCTGAAGTCTAGGGATTTGTGAATTTACGTGGCGACCCCCCTGGAATGGGTGGTGTATAAGTAGCCGTATCTGTGGATTCCCAAGCCTCGCATGCGTGGAATAGGCATGTCCCGGGCCAAATTTGTCTCTTGTAGGCATAGGATCTTGATGGGGTGGTCTTCGCAATAATTACTGATCAACCTAATGTTTTTCCCATTGGTCAGGCCCCTTACATTCCATGACATTATGGACAGTACTGTAGCTCGACTATCGCCTGTGTCTAATGTGGAATTTGCAGTCATTTAGCGCTGAATGTGTCCACTGTGTTGGGAAATACAGTGCCAGACGTGTTACTGTATCATACATTGTGCCAAGCAGTAGGAGCGTCAGCGTGTGGATTGGAGCTTAGTGTCTTTTGGGTTCGCTGTGAGTCGTGCTTTTTAAATGTCCTTGAAGACTATTCATTTACATAATCAAACCAAACCACATTGTGTGCGGGTATCGGGGCATTGAGGGCGGCCCATGCACTCCATGTGACTGCAGCAATTTATGGTCTGACCAAAACCACCGATCATAGCTCTAAGACCTAATGTAGAGCCTTGCTATAAGCAAATAAGTAATTTACATTATAAGGAATATGGTGATACGGTCAAGGCAAGTGACGTGGCAATCCTCCTGCATCTGGTATGTTCAATGCAAATCGTTGTGCCACCTCAGGGGTAGTGAAAAACATAGTTGAGCCGTTGCGTTGCATTCGAAGCTTTGCAGGGTCTTATGCCCTTTTTCCAGAGTGTATTTTTGACCACTTGGAAAGTTTTCCATTGATCTTAGACTGCTGGGCTAAAGTCTGGGAAGAGTCGGATCGTGGAGCCTCCCCATCTCAGCTCATCTTTTTCTTGTGATGTCCTAAGCAAGGTGTCCCTGTCCCTGTAGCAGAAGATTTTGGCTATTATTGGGCGTTCTGAGGTGCCGGGGGATAGGGGACATGGGGCCAGAGATCTGTGAGCGCGTTCCACTATGTACATGTTTGAAAGGGTTGGATTTTCCAAAATGTCAATCAAGAGTTCCACAGATTTCTCCATATTGTCTATTTGGGTGGACTCCGGCACCCCGAGAATGCGGATATTATTTCTCCTGGAACGGCCTTCCAGGTCCTCATTCTTGGCGTAACCTTCTTCACAGACTGTTGTAGGGCGATCATCTCGTTCTGCAGGGTGATTATTTTGTCTTTACCCTCCCCTATTCTCTGCTCAACTTCCGTCATCCCCATGCACAGCTTGTCTATCTGAATTGCTGATATGTCTACTTTGCATGTAAGTGCATCGATCTTCGCTCCCAGGTTGTCTGTGCTGTTTTTTAGTGCCAGTAGCGTTTGGTTCAGGGCTGACACATCTACCTGTTCAGCCAGTGGTGTCGGAGGAGAGGGCGTGGATGACTGTGCTTGGCATTACGAGCAAATTGTTCCATTTTCGCCTGCTTTTTGGGGTTGACCATGCTGGGGGAGGGTTGACGAGGGGTGTGCTACCCGTTCTGTTTTTGAGGTCGTGTTCTGGTGTCGTGGTGATCACTGGGCGTGGTAGTGACAAGCCTCCTTTGGGACTCCTTGACATTAGGGACCCGCGCCCAGGCCCCCCACTTTGCATGTGAGGCTTGGCACTCCGGTGAGAAGGCACACCATGCGTGAATCGTGTGAAGAGATGCAGGGGCTGGCGGAACGGGCATGTCTCCTTTTCACTGCCTCGCAGTACCAGGGACTTAATGTGTCCCAAGATATTCAGGGCACAAGTCAGAAGGTAGCTTTATGGCCGCATCGCAGCAAGGCACCCAAGGCGCCACATGTGATATGATATGATATGGTATTTGTAACGCGCCTATACACATGTGGAGTGGAAGGCAGGCCCCTTACTCCGGGGTGCAGGGATGTGTGTGGCGGTCGGTCCCCAAACCCGTCCTTGAAGTTTGTAGTGGCCGTTGTGTGGGCAAGAGTTCACTATTTTGTCCCCTGACGTGTCACACCTTATGTAGTCTGCGGCTACAGGCTCCAGGACCAGCAGGGTGGCTCATGCAGTATTATTGATAGTAGAGAGGTGGAAGGGGAGCTCACTCCACTTGGGCCGGGTCGCCTGTGGTCCACAGGGATGCCTCAGGTTCTCGTTTTCCAGGGGAGGTGCACGGGCTTACTCACCTCCCGCGCCGGGCAGCTCTCGCCCGCCCATCGGTGTTGGTGTGGGCCGGTCTGGGGGGGAGGAGCCTGCCCCATTGTCTCTGGAGGCTCTGTAAAGCCTGCACGGGCCTCCACGGTTCTCCACCTAAACAGAGGGATAGGCTGGGGGGCCGCTGCGCAATCGCGGGCCCTGCTGTCTCCAACAGGCCCGGCTGAATCGCCCCTCGATCTGGGCAGGGACCGCTCCCACTCCACGGACCTGGTCGTGCCCGTTCCTTCTTGGCAGCTGCAGCTCCTCCAAGCACGTCACGGAAAGCGGTGCAGGGGCAGTTGCTTACGGACCGCAGTCACAGGCTGCCATGTTCCCGGTGCCCACGTTGTGTTTGTGCTCTGCACCTCCCCCACTCCAACGGCCACAGGCCGAGCGTCTCACCAAGCAATGGACGTCGTTGTGTGGAGAGGCTGGGGTTTTGCTTAATGTGACACCGGAGGGTGCCCCAGTCCTTCGCCGTGCAGATCCACAATTCTTTGGGGTTAGTTGTGTGGTCAGGATCAAGGATATTTATGAGGATGTTTGTGCCGTAGTCAGAACCTCTCACGCTGCAGCCATCATGGTTAACCGCGCAACAGCGCCCCCAGCAGTTTCATGGTTTTAAATAATGCAGTAATTGCTATCATTCTCGTGTACTTGAAAAATTGAATGTATAGATAAGAGCGGGGTCAATCTGTGTTTATATTGCTATTATATTATTTATTTCTAACTAACATGCCATAGCCCGCAGGCATCAGGGCACACCTGATTCAGGAATATATTTAAAAAAGACATTCTCAAGCTAAAAGAGAAGAGCAGTGTGTCAGTTATTTGATTTCTCTTAATACAGTTCTACAAAATATTTCTAAAATAGTTTTAATAAATAAAATGTTTGGATAAATAAAAAGAAACACTCTTGAGTTTAAGTCAAGAAATAAACCGAGGCACAATCATCTAAAACAAATATTTCCAAACCTATTTGGTATTAATTTCAATGGACACTTCTAATTCAACATCATCCCAAGAGAAAAATACACTGGAATGGACATGGCTTCCTTGCAAGCATGCCTCTTGTATCCATCCTCAGTGGACAAAATGCTCTGTATCAATCCGTGGCTCTATCCAATTTGGTTGCACTTTAATGGTGTATGAAAGTTCTTACCTTTGAAAGACCTCTGCTTTCCTATTAAATCACTTATCTCTGTTCTTCCCCATCAAGGTTTCTTACAGGAGCTTGACAACAGAAGACAGATTTATTGCAATGAACATTCCAGATGCTTATGTCATGTCTACTCCCCAGGGGCGAAGGAGACCCATAAAATCTGGGGGGGACAGGGGACACCCGGGGGACTTGGGCTGGGAGAGGCAGGAATTGCCTGCTCGCAGATACTCCTTTACATCTTTCCCCCGTCACTGACATATGCAGTGGATTGTACAGGAGCTTACCCAAATGTATGGAAATACTTTGGTCTTAATATTATTCCCCCCACGGGCCTTGTTTTTCTCTTCCACCTCAGTTGGTGTGATGATCCGTTTCACTTCTTGTGTTTCTCCAGGTCTCCCAGCAATGGACCTTTAGAGAGATCTTTTATAATACTCTCACCTGCACTTTAAGTGCAGATGCTTTATGGAGTTTCGCCAGCCCATCCTATCCTATTCCACTTGAACCCTCAATGAAGGAACAGGAGTGTGCCCCTTTACAGCAGTGTATGGGCTGCAATCATACCTCGGCACCAGGGTATTCACTGGATTTACATGGATAGCGGAACAAGCGCTGTTTTGAATCTCAAGGCACTGCTTTATTTTTTTCTGGGTCACCCAGATGGCTTATGGTGGCCTCTATTAAAACGTGTCTATAACTCATTATTCAGCTTGTGGTGGGTACCAGAAATATAGTTGCATCCCTATTTTAAAACAAGCATTGGCAACTCCAACCGTTTGGGTTTTAATGTAGGCATGGAAAAGGCACTTGCCAGGTACCGCCATAGTGGTATTAGGTACCCTCTGATGGTAGCAGATGCAAAATGGTGCAAGTACCTGGACATTTAATGGCAGTGCCTGGCAAATGCCCAATACGTATACACAAGCAAACACTTGCCATTGCTGGTTTTTAGCAGGACTTCAGTGAAGGAAATGCAAAGTGCTAATAGAGTGGCTGAAGGCATCCCTGGATAAGACATTTGTATTACACCAGTAGTATGTTCCCAGCTCCAATTAAGTTATTAACTACACAGGGCTTTGTAGTATGATATGATATGATATGACATTTATAACACACCTATACACAAGTGTTTCAAGGCGCGACGAGGCAAGGGGGGGGAACAGAGGGAAGACAGACAACAATCCTACTAGGCCAGGTGTCATTCAGATGGCGCAAGTGCATGTGAAGGGGATGGAGGAAGGTGCGGAGGGGGCGGGGGCAGGGGACTGTGCAGTACATGGGATAATAATATAAATAAACAAAGTAAAAGTAAGGCCAGCAAGTGGCAAATGCAAGGGTAAGTGCAGACAACAGGTGTCAAGTGCTGGTAGTGGGAATGTAGGGATACAGAAAACAGTCCCCAAGTGCGGGGGTTGCCAGGAAGGCAGTGCTGGAGTGCGACTGGCGGGGGAGGGGGCCTGGGTCCGAGATCAGAGGGTGGCCAGGTAACCAATGCAGTTTCAGTATCAGCCAGGAAGTTAGCAGGAGAGAGGAGGAGAAAAAGCAGAAGCAAACAGAAAGGTTTTGAGGTGCTTCCGGAACCGGAGATGATTCTCCTCAAGTTTCAGGGAGGCAGGGAGGCTGTTCCATAGGGAGGCCCCAGCTGAAGAAAGAGATCTACCACCCACTTGTTGCTTGGAGGAGCGTATGATCCTGAGGGAGTTGGATGCGGATGAGAGAAGAGCTTGAGAAGGAAGATATTTAGGAAGAGAGAGTTGAAGGTATTGAGGACACAGGCCCCAGAAGGCCTTATGGACAATGCAGAGGGTTTTGAACTTAATCCTGACAGCCACTGGGAGCCAATGCAGAGATTTCAGTCCTGGAGAGATACGATCCCTGGGCTTGAGGCCAAGGACAATTCTCGCAGTCCTGTTCTGGATGAGTTGCAGAGGGCGGAGAGTAGCAGGCAGATTTAGAAAGAGGCTGTTGCAACAGTCCAGCCTAGAGAGAACCAGAGCTCTGGAGACACTGAGCTTCTGGGGGAAGGAGAGAAATGGAAGAATACCTCTGAGGAGGTGCAGCTGGTAGTGAGACTTCTTAGAGATGTCAGAGATGTGATGAGAGAAGGAGACTGTGGATTCGAAGATGACGCCAAGGTTTTTGGCCTCACAGGTGGGAACAGGAAGAGGGCCAAGAGATGCCGGCGAGAGAGTGAAAGGGAAAGGAGGGAGTGGGTGTGCCGATGAGGCGAATCTCAGTCTTACTGGCATTAAGGCAGAAGAAATTGGCCGCACACCACTTCTGTATGGCGGGCAGACAGTTACAGATGAGAGAGGGAGAAGAGGTGGATGAGGGTAGCCTGAAAGTGAGCGGAGTGTCATCCGCATAGCACTGGAAGGAAGGGCAGAGCGCGGCAATGTGGTGGGCAAGAAGTACCAGGTATTGGTTGAACAGCCAGGGAGAGAGGTTAGACCCCTGGGGAACACCACATGTCGAGATAGAGATAGAGGAGAGGAAGGATCCAAGTTGAAACTGGGTGGGTCGATCAGAGATGAAAGAAGTCAGCCACGCCAGGGCCTGACAGGTGATCCCCAGGTTATCACCGAGATGGCTGAGCAGGGTGGCATGGTTGACTGTGTCAAAGGCAGAAGAGAGATCAAGTGAGATGAGGAACCAGAGAGAGTTGGAATTAAGGTTGGAGAGCAGGTCTTCACGGATGTTCAGGAGAGCAGTTTCCGTGCTTCTGGCAGCTCTGAAGCCAGACTGATGATCATGGAGACAACCAACCCATTCAGTGTGACTATTGAGCTGGGAGATGGCCAGCTTTTCCAAGAGTTTGCCCAGGAAAGAAGTGATGGAGATTGGGCGATAGTTAGCCGGGCAAGACGGGTCAGCAGAGGGTTTCTTAAGGAGAGGAGAGGGTGCACAAGGGAGTGCTTCAGGGTTGAAGGGAAGACTCCAGTGGCGAAGGAGTGGTTGCAGAAGTTAGCCAGGGCAGGAGCCAGGGAGTCAATGTGGTCCTTAATGGCTTTGGAGGAAAAGGTATGAACCTGTTTTGATGAGACTTTCATAGTTCGGACTTGTCTCGAAACCTTGTCTGGGGAGAACAGGGGAAAGGCGGAGAAGGAGGGGGAGAGGTGGCTGAAGAAGGGTCAGAGGAAGAGCAGGGAGTAGAGGGAGGATGGGGAGAGGAGGAGAGAGAGGACAGGATGTCCTGAGTTTTAGAGATGAAATGAGAAGCCAGTGCCGTGCCGTGCAAACATCACTAAGTCAATGGCTTTATCTAAACTCGAAGCACATCCTATGCCATTTCTGCCCTACACCACTCTCCATGTGTTCTGGTCTTTCCTGAACCTCTCTCTCCCCTGCACACACTGGTCACCCCGTGCTGCAAACCATCCCCATCTTTCATCTGCACTCCGTTCTTGTTCACATCTCTCCCCTCCCTTGCTCCTCTCTTTTTCTGTCCTCTGCACCCTTTCAACCCTTTTTCACTTTGCATTCCCCCACTCTACTGCACCCCAGTCCCTCACTTCCCATTCCCCCATGGCCAGAACCCCACCACTCTCATCTGTACACTTACTCAGCACTTTCTCCTCAGTCTTCAGACCACCCTCGATATCCTTGGGTGCTTTTCTACAATTATTAGCCATGCTCCATTGTCGTACCTCATTTTGGGATCTTCTCCAGGTCACTGTCAAGGCAAGGCCCCGCCAGTGCTGTGCACACATGCTTGTATTTATTATTTACACTATAATGCTGCTTGCCGCTTGCCGGATGCTGCACCCCCCCATACCGGCCTGCACTGCACTGGTCTGAGACCACATGTTTGCCTCACCTGCACTGTATGCAGTGTCAGTATACATACACTCATCGCTCTGTGGTGATGAAGTCCAGGTATGGACCCAGCAGGGGTTTGAGGGGGGCAAGTGGGTAATGGGGATTATAAACCACTTGAACATCCATAAGCTAGTGCACTGTTCTGGATGTGCTAAGGGAACGGAAGGAAAGATGGCAACATGCTTCTTCTCACAGCAACAGCATTAATACTGCATATACCATAGGGACCCCTGGGAGCTCTGGGAGGCAAACACACAACACAAGGGAAAGGAAACTTCAACAGAGCATGGACAGAAATGTGCACTGGCAAGTCCATGGGGGAAAGAGGCCCGCTAACAAGGCCATACAGTGCTGTTTCGGGTCACTGTCACCAGGTAAGTAGCACGATTTAAGTGACTGGCCTGCACTTATTTTCGGGGTGTTGTGCTGTGGGGTCATGTCTTTGTAGTATTTACACATTAGCCTGCAGTGCAGGTCTAAGTAATTTCTCATTTCTGCATTCATGTAATACAGACTATTCTTTGTAGTCGACACGATTTCCAAACAGTCATCTCCCTATCATGGCTTTTTAATTCCCACAAGGCGCAGGTGGCGTGGCGGTGGTGGTGCTCTGACCTCACACTAGACTTATGGTTCCTAAATCCGAATTCGAGCTCTGCAGAGCCTAAACAAGCACACCCCTGGACCCGGGCCAACCGCTCCCTGCGACGCACACCTCGCCTCAGCCACAGCCAACACAGTACCGTAGTTGGGTTCACCTGCTTCAGATGAATCCACAGACGTGTGAGCACATTCCTTTGCTCCAGGTACAGGCTGAGGCAACTTGCATTTCACACCGACTTTTATGGTCCTCACGAATGCCCTCATTATTGGGAAGACCACACTGCAAAATGCACCCCATTATGAGCTTCGACATAAACAAATAGCTTAATTTTCCAAACAATGGAGACCTTCAAAGAATAGCGCTCTGGTGTATGTGCTCCAGGTATGTCACCACAAACCGTTTGCCTGCGGCGACCTACAAAGAGTTCCACCAGTGGGTAAAAATTGGTTAATATTGAATCCCTCTGAGCTGGCGGCTTTTTTCTGAAGTCGCGTAGGTTTACGATACACTCGTGAGCACGTTGTGCAACATATGGGTCTTGGGTGTTGATTTATCATTTATGTTTTGTAATGGGGCTATGCGAAACCTGAACAGTGCATGCAACACATCAGGGACGTATGTATTTTGCTCATCGTTTAAAAAGTGCACATTGCAGGCACTGAACAGCCCAATTTAGCACTTGTGTGCTGTTGGGTCACCTGCATGCAATTTGAAACCTTCACAAGGCATGGGGCGAAGCCTGTCTTTTCCTGTTATCATGAAATAAAATGAGGGTTCGACCCTCAGGTTTTTCAATTCATGATGAAACATTAAGAGGCCAGGATTCCCTGATCAGTTTGCAACGCGCTGCACGTGTTTAGAAACTGTATAAAAATGACGGTGGCACATTCCCCCTAATAAATCCTCCCTATGCCGGCCGGTACTGCACGTGGGTGAGAGGGGCCATTTGACTTACCTTAAGTACGGTAGCTGAGGTCTCAGGAGGTCGAGCTGCAGTCAGAAACTCACTCTGTCTCCCTCGATATTAACACACGCTGTCAGTCAGTCACTCTCAGCAGGAGAACGCGTCGCTCCTGGCTTCTCCATTGTTCTGGAAGCTGAGGCTGGGAAGCAGTGCACTGTGCAGGGGCACGTGCAGTTCCCCGGCCTGGGCATGTTCCAAATGCACAGGGGCAGGGCACGCATGAGCAAGCAGCAGAAGTTCTTGTTTTAGCCTCCTGCCTCAGACAGTCTGAAGTTAACTTGTACTTTTGCACGCATGACCAGGGATGTCATTTCACCAAAATGCCAGGGGTAGCGGAAGTGACATCACACGACCCTTGACCTCTGATGACATCACAGGAGGTGATGTCATTTGACCCCACCCTGAAGTGATATCGCGGGAAGCGATGGAACTCAACCTTTCACCCCTTGACAAAACAGGAAGTGGCATCACATAGCATTGTTCCTAAGTACACTAGCAAAAATATGTTTACAATATCACTATAATGTGATGTACATTTCATACAAGAATGGATCGCCATATGTATCGTTAGGGTCAGTGTGTATAGACCCATATTACCAAATTACTGTGAATGCAAGCAGACGTCCATGGCCAAATGATAATGATGTGTTATTATATAGCACTTACGCTTAAGCGCTTTATATATTAAAAAAAACACCCAATATCACCCAACCTGTGTTGGTACTCATTTATCGACCTCAGAAGGATGAAAGGCTGAGTTGAGATGTTTAAGAACAGACTAAATCAGTGACTCACCCCCTGAAGTGTGCCTGACATTAACCTTTAATGAGTCTAGCAATTATTGTATAGAATTCCAGAAGGACACAATATTTGGTTTTCCTATTCTTTCTCCTTTAGGGTCAGTGCTGAAAGTGTTAGACTTGTGGCACCCCTGTTCTTTTATTTCTTCTTTTTTTAGAGGTCTGGACAAGAAAGCCAGCCGCTCCAGAAGTAAAGAGCCACATGGCGCTGGCCACAGCCCAGGAGCTTGCATTACAAAAAAAAAAGAAAAAGGCCACTTTTTTTTTCTTTTTTTTAGGGGTAGCAAGGGAGACCACAAGGGTAGCAAGGGAGACCTCGGAGGTCTCAGTTGTGACCTCTGGCGACCCCTAAATGACATCCCTGCGCATGACATCTGCAGCCTGCAGTGCTTGATGGAGCTCTTCATAACCGGTTGGCTCTGTGGATGGCGGAAGCATTGAAAGTTTGAACCAGAATAAGACGTGGTGATTGGGTCATATACTTTGTTCCCTATTTCAAGAGTCCCCTCAGGAATGAGAATGGGAACAATGATATCCTGAGTGCCAGTAATTAACAAGGCCGCCACCATCTTTTGGTACCCTTATTTTAGAGGAATCTAAGAATTCAAACCGTGGTGGCTAAGTCCAGATAGAAAACAGAAGAGGAAATGCAAGAATTCCTGAAGTAATTGGGAATCTGCAATAAATACCAGAAAAGACCCAAGATTCATGTTTGGGATAGAGAGGGCTTCTTCCCCCATTCAAGAAGATTCTTTCCGGCACAAGACACTTTAACAGCACAAGACACTTTTTTCCCCTGAAGAATGTCCTACATGATTGTTTATTAAGGACAGAAACTTGTACAAGTCGTTTTTTTTTTTGCAATACACTAATAGGGAATAAGCTGAAAGGAATGAGGCATGGGAATCAGAGTGTGATATGTACACACATTTGTGATCCTTGGAGAATTTATTGCAACATTACTCACTTATGGTGTTTCTACTTGTGTGGTTTTAACAAATTGTATGTGTTTTATGAATTATGATCATTTTTATTTGTATTTGTATTTGTTTATTTATAACGCGCAAAACCATCAGGCCCAGGGGCATCAGGGCGCAATTTGTACAAAGTTACAGAAAAAAAATACAGACAAAAATTACATTACAAAATTTACAGTAACCGCATATTAACATTTATCTAATTACATATATTACAAAGATTACAGTGCCACTAGGATTAACAGAGGATATACCCTAAGGTGTACGGTAATAGTACGGAGGTAGCGGGCCAGAAATAGTATCAGAGGAAGCGGACCAGAGTATGTCAGACAGACGCCGAGCAAGTCTTATTGCTGGTCAAAGAGCCAAGATTTGGTTTTGGTCTTAACGGCGTTGAAAGAATCTTCAGCTCTGATAGAAGTGGGGAGGGTGTTCCAAAGTTTAGAGGCAAGGACAGGGAAGCTGGTGCCCCCCGTTTTTTGAAGCTTAAACCTGGGGATCAAGAGACAGTGAGTCTGGGCAGTTCTTAGTGGTCGGGCGGTAGAGTGGCGAGATAGCCGACTGCAGAGATAGAGCGGGTTGGCCAGGAATTTGTGCGTTAGGGCCAGTGTTTTTAAGGAGATTCTCTGCTTGACAGGTAACCACTTTAAGTTTGTTCTGGCTTCTGAAATGTGGTGGTTGCGGGGGATGTTCAAGGCCGCTCGAATGGCATTATTCTGGGTAGTTTGGAGTTTGCTCAAGTTCTCCTGGCTGGCACCTAAGTAAAGAGCACTGCAATAATAATTTTTTGCCATAATGAGGGTTCTAGCTAGTGTGACACTGTTGGGAGTGGTAAGAAACGTTCTGCAGGCTGCAATACGTTTGCATGTGTAAGCAGAGGCAGACCTGACTGTATTTATTTGTCTAGATAAGGATAGGGTGGAGTCAAGGTAAAAGCCTAACGTTTTGGTGTCTTTTGAGACTCATATGGTATTACCTTCTATGGTGAATGACTGATAAGACGGCTCCAGTTTGCTCAAGCGTTGTGAGGTACCCAGGATAAGGAGCTCCGTCTTATCGTCATTCAGACATAGCTGGTGTTGGGCCATCCAGGCTTGGATGACCAGGTAGACATCATTGATGGCCTTGGTATCAGCCAGATAATCACCTGAGATGGGAATGAGTATCTGGGTGTCATCCGCATAATTGGTGTAGGAGACACCCAGATAGTCAAGCACATCAAAGAGTGGTTTCGTAAAGATGTTGTAAAGTGTGGGGGACATGCAAGATCCCTGGGGTACGCCGCAGTGAATAGGGGAGGGGTCTGCAGCTGCGAGTGGTGCGAAGACCCTCATGGATCTGTTGCTCAAAAAGGATTTGATCCATGCCGCAGCGGAAGAGGAGAAGGTGGCAGCAGAGTGGAGGTGCCTGCAAAGGATCTGGTGGTTGACCAAATCAAATGCGGCGGAGAGGTCCAGGAGTAATAACATTGCTAATTTGCCCTTGTCCTTCAATACTTCGATCTGGGTTTTTAGGTCTATTAGAGCGGTTTCGGTCCCGTGTCTTGGCCGAAATCCGGATTGTCGTAGACCTAGCAGATTATTGGATTCCAGGTAGTTTTGGATCTGAAGGTAAACTGCACGGTCCAGTATTTTAAGCAAAAACGGTACTGCAGTGATAGGACGGAAGTTCGTAGGTATACTTGGGTCTAGGGATGGTTTTTTGAGTAACGGGATCACCCATGCGTCCTTAAGGTTGTCCGGGAAAATACCTGTTTTAAAGGAGGAGTTGATGAAGGCCGTAATGAATGGAGCTAGATCATGGGCAGAGTCCTTAATGATGGGAGCTGCGCACGGGTCACCTTGGCAGTTGGATGGTTTAATTCTCAGGATGATATGTTCTACCTCAGTAACAGTGAGCGGTGAGAAGGTGAAAGGTTTGGTGTTAGCAGTGTCTAAAGAGAGGGACCTGGCAGGGGAGAGTGAGAGGTTGTCAAGCTTAAGGCTGTCCTGCTTGTCTTTAATTTTGGATTGAAGCATAGATATTTTGTTTATCAAGGCTGCTTGAATGTTAGCACACCATGTGCTATCTTTCGTGCAAGTGTCTGGAGGGGAGACTAGGGTTTCGAGCTCTTTTATGATTCTAAAGAGTTCCTTTGCGTTAGAATCGGTTTGCAAAATACGATTGTTTAGCGACTCTTTTTTAGCAGTGGTGATGGCATCTTTGTAGGTGATGGAGGCAAGAAGGAAGCCATCTTTATGCTCATCAGGCGGGTGGCTTTTCCAGCGATTTTCCGCACAGCGTTTAACTTTGCAGAGGATTCTTAACTGTGGAGTGAACCATGAGTTAAGATGTGCTCGTGGTTTGGCCTTCCTAGGTTTGATGGGTGCTATGGAGTCTATAGCCGTGAGCATAGTTTGGTAATAGGTGTCTGCTTGAGAGGTGGGATCAGACCATGAGTTAGTAGCCACGTTAAGGAAAGGGAGTAGCAATGGGAGGAGTTGATCCTTGGTTATGTTTTTTTTACTACGAGTGGGGAGTGCTGGGCTATCTGTGTCGGGGCTCGTGGGGTTGCTTCAATATTAAAAGATATGATGTGATGGTCATACCATAAGCAGGGGGAGTTGTTAAGGACCTCGATGTTGCAGTTGGAGCCGGCTAACCAATCAATGGTCCTGCCTTTGATATGGGTCGGTTCTTGGATGTACAGGGTGAGGCCTATACTTGTTCTTTTGGGTCACCACGACCTAAGTTGAGGTCACCTAGGATGATTGTGAGTTGTTTTTGGTTTTGTCAAGGAGTAGAGTAGAAATTTCACTGACAAAGGTGGGAGCCGGACCCGGGGGCCTATAGATAAGGTGAAGGGTGGCCGTTTGGTTGGGCGTTAGTAACAATTTGATTGACAAAATGTTCGGCTGATTCGAGTTTGGAGTCGGATAGCACTCTTAGGTCAAGGGAGGTTTTGTGGATGAAGGCCACGCCACCGCCTCTGGATTGGGCAGAGGTGCGGTCACAACGCGTGATGCCGTAGTCAGGCGGTAAAGCCAAGGATAGTGAGGGGCTGGATGCGGCATGTAGCCAAGTTTCGGATATGGCGATGAAGTCAAGGTCAGCAGTGGTAATGAGGTCAGCTATGTCTAGAGCGTGTGCTGTGAGAGATCTAGCATTGATAAGGGCGCCTTTGAACACAGGCAGTTTAACCCCTGTGGTAGTGGTTTTGCATGCGGTGGATGAGGGTGAGCTGGGTAGAGTATGTGAGATTAGCTTGGTGGCATTGGTGTGGGAGTGTCGTATGCGGAATCTAGTGCCTAGTCTCTTGTTTCGGAGAGTGAGAGGGCAGGGTTGGTTGGGAGTGGGTTTAGTCGCAGAGTGTTCCAACCAGAGAGCTGGGTTATTAAGGTATTGGTTGGTCTGGTTGCTAGGGTGGTGGACGCCTGCAGTGGTTGCTGCAGGGCTTATTATAGGGGTCATTATTAGGTGGCAGATCAGGTTTGACCTCAAGGGTAAGGGTAGTTGCCGTGGGTAGTTGAGTGACTAGGGCAACGTGTGAGGCTAGAATGTAGTGTAGTAGAAGGAGCACACTGACGTGCATGATGGTAGTGCTAGCTACCTGAGTGGGATACCTAAAGTGGTCAGGAGCGACCATAAGGAAACAAAAAGGGGGGCTCCAACCACATATCTAACGTTATATACTTTCTATTAGAGTCAAGTATTTCCTGTGTTGTATCATTTGCAAATAAATGCTTCAAAAGTAGGCTAAATATCCAGTAGTAGGGTTATTTTACTCTGGAAGTAAAATCCATATACACATCTTGGACACCAATTTTGTGCTCAGTACAAACTGCTTTTATTTAGCAGGTCCAGTTCTCTGACTGGATTGTCACTTGTTGTAGTCATCTTTTAACAAATGAACAGAAAGTTTTTTCGCATAGTACTCAACCACAACACAGCGTATAAATCAAAGGTGTGTTAGTACTTTTTGTGAAGTGTTACATCATGTTCACAGTTTAGTAAAGAAAACAAGCCAAAAGACAAAATCACAGTATTCACACATTTTGGTAGAGTAACCTACACAGTTTCTACAATTATTGTGTTGATCCAAAGTGACAATCTATCTATCAACCTTGTCTTTTGGTTTGGAAAAAAATGAAGTAGAGTACAAAGAGTGGGCTAATCTAGAATGCCTGTATTGGCTGTAGAGTTAAATCTAGTTTAAATAGCCAATTCTAAGATGGGTTAAAGGATTCCCACAGAGTACCAAACCGCTGGTCTACGCCATGGGGAGACTCCCCCTAAAATGTTATGTGGATGGTAATAGCAAGGTCTAATGCTTGAACCACAGGCGTTTCGGCTCCCTGGTGAAAAGCCTTCATCTGGGCCTCTGGGTTTGTTTCTCTGGAGAAAAACAAAGCAAAAAAGGGGAAAGAGAGAAAGAAATGAAGAGAGACTTATGAGTGGGTCTCTAATTGCTATAAAATGTATCGTAAAAGCCCTATTATTGCATAACTATGCAGTAAGGGGATACTTAAAACAATTCTTTGACCAGATTAAAGTAGAACTGGTTCAAAAGGTTCTGGAAATAAACAAAGACTGACCTGTTAGTCCTAGGGCAGTAGCTGAAGTTATAGTTGCCCTTTTAGTATTGGTGCTCTTATGCAGGAAGTTGTTAGTTTCATATAGAGGGTTTTAGTTAGTCATCCTCCAATGTTGGAACCTCCAGCTGAAAAATACAGTGCTGGGTATCAGAGGGGGGGATGAAAATTCCTCATTACATAGTAGCTAGTCCAAGATAGTACGGTATAGCAAGATTTACATACCTCCTGGGTATATGGAAGTTTGGAGTTCCTGGGTAGGGGTGAGAGCAAAGTAGAATATCTTCCTCAAATGGCTTGTAATACAGCAGGGCCACTGCAAAATGCAGAATGCATGTTTTCTTGGCTGTAAAAGCAAGTGTGAGTGTATATATTGAAGAGTTTGTATTACTAGCAATGATAGACATTTATCAAGACACCTGGGGCTAAGTGGAGGAAGGTTGCTATCAGGATATACATCAATGGTGGGTGTAGGCATACCTCTGAGTAAGTTGTAAAATGTACTGGCGAGGGCCTCCAAACGAAGGGAGATGTTGCGGCAGACGCGTCCGTGACTTTCCAGAGAGGGCTGTACACTTGCGACCGTGTTGCGCATGTGCGAAGGAAGTACTGGAAGTTCCCATCGCACATGCGCACCTGCAAAGTAAGGCTCGACTGTGTTGCGCATGTGCGAAGAGAGAAGTGAAAGCCATCATCGCACACGCGCACTCGCAAGGTACAGCTCGGTAAACCAGGTTGTCCTTGTGACAGGTCGCAGTCGATGCCGCGTCAGTATTCATCTAGTCGAACATGTTGCCGGGCAAGATCTTGCCAGATGTATTTGTGATCCTAGGTTGCATATACAGTGATGACCTTGTTGCGCATGTGTGAAGGAGGTGGAGGAAGCCACCATCACACATGCGCACACGCAAGGTAAGATACGACCACACAGGTGACCTAGGTGACCGATCGTGGTGTATACCGCATCGGTATTCGTCTGATAAGATATGCTGCAGGCATACACAATCCTGAATGTATTTGTGATCCTAGGATGCAGTCGGCATGAATTATATTAAAAGGTGTCGTTGAACACCAAGACCATGAGCCAAATAGAGGTGTTACATGCATGTGTGAATTTGACAGTAGGATGGGCGTGCCCCGTATTAATACGTGCCAAACAAAAGCCTGTCATTGCTTGATAGATGTATATGTGTGTGTTATGATCTTCTACGGGGGACTGTTCATGTGGGGAGTCACGAGCATGTATAAGTAAACGAAGATGGTAGATTAGTGTTAGAGAACTCCTCAAGTATGGATTTGCAGCCTCTGCTGTTACTGTGGGAGGGCACCGTAAATTAATGCAAGTGAATTAAAGAAGGCATTGGGTGCATCTTGAGATAGATGTAAACAAAGTTACACCCAGGGTACACTAGCCTCATTCAGTCCATGCATGATGGTTTGAAGTTTAAAAACCCACCATGCCTCTTTATGTTTTAATGCATTTTTCGTGTTGGTGTTATTGTCTACTTTATCAATGATCCACCAGATGAGATTGTCAGGACCATGGTGCTGTTCCAAAAAGTGAGACACTAAAGGTGCGTTGTGTACTTTACATCGAATCCTAGAGCGGTGTTCACTGTTTCGCTTGTTGACTGATCTTTGTGTTTGGCCAATATATCTAAGTGCACAAGGACATTGTATTAGGTAGATAGCATTGCATGTTTTGCAATTTGAAAAATGTTTGAATATCCAATCTTTATTGCCAATTTTGAAGGATTTTGTTTTTCTAGTGAATTTGCACCTAGTACATGAGCCACATGGATGATGTCCGGTAAGCTCTCTCAGATTCCACAGGGTTGATCGTGTGGTCTTCTTAAGACGTGAATGGGTTAAGTGTTCCTTTAGGTTCTTAGCTCGTTTGAGAGCCATTCTTGGGGTTTGTTCATCTGGAAGGCTCAATTGTATAAGTGGCCAGAATTTTTTGATTGTTCGTTGTATTCTGGTAGTATCCGGTCCAAACGTAGTGACACATGTTAGTCGGTCTTCCTCGTTGTTCCTGTTTTTAGGGGTCAATAGGGTCTCCCGTGGAGTGTAGAGTGCTCTTTTGTTGGTATTCCTAATCAGTTTTTTCGGATAGCCCCTGGCTCATAATCTCTCCTCTAGGTTGGCTGCATGTATTTTATATTGACTGATGTCTGTACAGTTTCTCCGTAGCCTAAGAAATTTGCCATAAGGAAGGTTATTTCTTAGGTTTCTGTGATGATTGCTGTTGAAGTGAAGTAGAGTATTACGATCCGTGTCTTTCCTGAACAAGGTGCAAGATAATTTGCCACCTTGAGTAAGTATCTGAAGGTCTAGAAAGTTGATGATGTCACAACTGTAGCTCATGGTGAACTTGATTTCTAGTGTTCTTTGTTTAATCCATTCATAAAATTCTTGGAGATGATCAGGGTCGCCATGCCATATAAAGATAATATCATCTATATAGCGATACCAGCTGCTGATACAGTTCGTGAATGGGTTCTGAGTTGAAAGTATGTATTTTTCTTCAAACTCAAACATAAATAGTACGGCTAGGCTAGGTGCGAAAGCAGCCCCCATTGCGGTGCCACAAATTTGCATAAAGAAGTTGTCATCAAAGGAAAAGTAGTTTCTGGTTAGTGCCAATTCCAAAAGTTCGACTATGAAGTTGGCTGGAACACGTTTCTGTTCCATGTGGTGAGTTAAATGGTTCCTGATGCATTTCAGTGCTGCCTCTTGGGGTATGTTAGTGTAAAGGGAAGTAATGTCTAAGGTTACCAACAGGTCCTTATTCTTGTCAAAGGTTTGATTCTCAAAGAGTGTAATTGTAGACATAGTATCTTTCAGGTAGGTGCTAGTTGCTTGTCTCAAAGGTTTCAAAAAGAAATCTATGACTTTGCACACTGGTTCCAAGACAGAGCCATACCCAGAAATTATGGGTCTACCTGGAGGGATGGATGCATTTTTATGGATCTTGGGGAGAGCGTAGAAAGCCGGGATCCTGCCCTCTGACGTGTTGAGAAAAGTTTCTTCCTTCTCGGAGATCCAACCTTGTTCTAGAGCATACCTCGTTATTTCTTGGATCTGGTTTCTAATTTCATTCGAGGGATCATTCTTCAGTTTTTTGTAATTCAATGGATCATTGAGCAGGGCACCAACCATCTGCTTATATTGTTGGGTGCTCTGAATCACAATCCCTCCACCTTTATCCACACTTTTAATGACAATATTGTTATTGTCTTCCAAACTCTTAAGTGCTTTGCGTTCACCATTTGATAGATTATGGTGTTGAGTTTTTGAATCCATCTGGAGTTTTCTAACCTCTTGTCGTATACATTTTTCAAATGCCATGACCGTGGGTGGAATATCGTTATCACTGGGGCTGAAGGATGATTTCACATTTAGACCCGTGTCTTCTATTTGAGGCTCATAGTTGGAGTCTTGAAAGTGTATTTTAAGCCTTATTGATCTAAAGAAGCCTTGGAGTCCTTTGTCCAGTGTAAACCAATTTGTTGGATTAGTGGGGACATATGTAAGTCCTTTAGATAAAACTTCTAGTTCCATCTTAGTCAGTATTGTGTCTGATAAATTGAAAACCGGTATTTCTTGATGTTGTCTAGTTAATTCTACCGGCGGCTGCGTCTTCTCCCTTTGGGTGTTCTCCACATGGGGTATTAAAACATGGGCACTGGTGGGGGGCCCCAGGGATGGCCTCTGGGTCCCCCCTGTCTTAAAAAAGGTTGTGGTACCATGGGTGGGGGATACGGAAAATTTCTGTTATATATCTTCTGGCCATATGTATTATCAGGAGCGACCATAAGGCACAACACAATTTAAAGTGTTCTGAAAGCGACCATAAGGCACAACACAATTTAAAGTGGTCTGAAAGCGACCATAAGGTACAACACAATTTAAAGTGGTCTGAAAGCGACCATAAGGCACAACACAATTTAAAGAGGTCTGAAAGCGGCCATAAGGCACACCACAATTTAAGTGGTCTGAAAGCAACCATAAGTCACAACACAGTTTAAGTGGTCTGAAAGTGACCATACGGCACAACACAATTTAAGTGGTCTGAAGGCGACCATAAGGCACAACCTAATTTAAAGTGTTCTGAAAGCGACCAAAAGGCACAACACAATTTAAGTGGTCTGAAAGCGACCATAAGGCACAACACAGTTTAAGTGGTCTGAAAGTGACCATACGGCACAACACAATTTAAGTGGTCTGAAGGTGACCATAATGCACAACACAATTTAAAGTGGTCTGAAAGCGACCATAAGGCACAACACAGTTTAAAGTGGTCTGAAAGCGACTACAAGGCACAACACAGTTTAAGCGGTCTGAAAGCAACCATAGGGACAACACATAGTAGTTTAGGCACTGTGCAGAGGGGGTAAGGCAGACAGGACCGTTGTTATACTTAGGTGGGGAGCTAACAGCAAGCATGTTTAAGTCATGGTCAAATGACTACTAAGCGGGTATAGGTATGAAGCAGGCAACAATGGCAACGTCCGATGCAGGTTAAGCAAATACTGGGGATGGCAGGTATGGTATGACAGTCATGCGTAATGCAGCGATACACTGTAGTCTTCAATAAACATATAATAATGGAGCAATTGGCATATCCCGGTATGCATAAAGGCTCAAACCCTAGCAAGCAGTAGGTGCATGTGATGGTGATCAGAAGGCTAGTCTCGGACTGTATTGAGCTTAAGCAAAAGCGAATAGTAGGCTGGTCCAATTTGGCATAGGCACATATGATGGCAAGAAGTGGCATATATAAGCAGGCGTGACATATATACAGTACAGGTACAGTGTGTGGGGTATGCACTCGACAGGAAGTCATACGGTAAGTGACATTGTTCGAGCGCTGCAATGCAAGTCTCTCTGGTTAGGGTAGACGGTCGGATGCGCATTACATGATGTAGGAGACAAGTAGGAGACAAGGCATTTGAGTACAAACTTAGTAGGAGCACTGCGCGCGGATGGCGTGCAGTGCAAAGGAGGATCGTGATGCAGCTGCCGCTCGAGTCGTGGTGCTGTGAAAGCGTTAGTGCTTAGGGCGCAGTTTGTAGAAATAAGCTGTTAGGTGTGTGCTTACCAGGATGAGGTGCCAGGGCGTGAAGAGGGACACAGGCAGCATTACTGGCCGTGGCTCAGTTGGCTCCAGACAGGCTCACAACAGGGTGTTAGCCTTGGAGGTGTGCCTTTGTTGGTGGGCCGGCGTTCGCCTGCTGGCGAAGGGTTGGCTGGTTAAAAATGAAATCAGCCAATCACGTCGAGTTGCTCGTAGGAGGAGGAAGTTAGGTGGAAAGAATGAAAGTAAAATGGCAAGCGGCCATTTTTGAAGGTCCTGGTCCTCGTGGCTGGCAATGGAGTCAGCACGAGATTAAAGATAGCAGGGGCACAAACCAGAAGGGTTTCGTCCCGGATGGATAGTTGCAGGCATCAGGTGCAAATGTGGCGAATTGTAAGCCGGTTTGGTGGAACATCCGTCACGCATGTGGTGGAGGCTGTAAGATTCGCGAGGTACAGCTTGATAAGTCCCAGTGCCTACCTTATGCTGGATGGCACTAGGAGGCTTCTCTAAAGCGGCAGGCACTGCTCCTGTAGTGTGGGGGCTCCTGCTCCCCAGGAAAGACGGGCACTGTGTGACTGTATGATTGTTTTTATATATATTGATGCTCAACGAATAAAGTTTGTGAAAAAGAATTCCACTAAATGTGGGGAGAGTGGAAGTTGACACCAGATATAAATATAGGACTTTCTTTTGTATATAGAAATTATATGCTCACAGAGTAAGAAGTCTGTTGATCCCCCCGCTGTGACTTGGAACCGTTTTGAGAATAGCTCTTCATATAGGGGCTTCTGATTTTTGGAAGATGAAAACAATGCAACAACCCACAATTATAATGAGACATTTGACATTAGATTGCATTCTTTGATATGCCTTGATCATCCAGCTTCAGTTGAAAGAAGCATAGCTGTAACTTTTTAATCTTCTTCGCAACTACATCGTAGAGACATCGTTGCTACTTTTTATTTGAATGCCTCTCTTTTCCTGTAAATCTTTCAGCTCCGGTTTCTTTATACTTTCATCTGTTTTATGTTACTCCACATATGTCAAAGTATATTCTTAAGTACATTTATGTTTTTATTACCTCAAAATGGGTCTCATGCTAAAATAATGATTTTTGTAGGTGATTTTAATTTACATTGGAACAATAATTCTGTGTCTTTGAAACATTGTGTTTCAAAATGTGTGGAATATTTGAACCTCAACCAGTTACTTCCATCATCCTTCCATTCTCAAAGGATAATGATAATTAGGTGTTATTTATATAGTCATATGCCTTTAGCATAGAACATATGTACATACAATTGTATTGCATTGTATTTTATTTATATAGCGCACCAAGCCCTTAGGCATCTGGGCGCATTTCTTACAATGGTGAAGCAAAAGTAATTAAATGTCCATACAGTGGGTATATTACAAGGATAACAATTAATAGTAATACAGACGGTAATTTACAAAGGATTACCTTTAATCACAGCAGAGTGGATACAAGGTACGAAAGTGGTACAATTGACAGGTAAGCGGGAAAAAAATAAAGAGGTATGATATTCATTATAGGAGAATTTACAGTCTGAGCCAGGTAACTACCTGACTTCTAAAAATATTGAATGAAGGTTCGGCTCTGAGAGCTGCTGGTAGAGAGTTCCACATTTTGGTTGTGTGGTCTGGGAAGCTACTGCCGCCTGTCTTTTGGAGTTTAAACCTAGGAATGGTCAGGCAGTAGGAATTTGCGGATCTGGTAGGCCGGTCCGAAGATTTCCATATGAATTTGTAATTACTTTGGTGCTAAGTTGTGTAAGCTTTTGAAAGTAAGCGAAAGGGTTTTGAGACTCATTCTTTGGGGGACAGACAGCCAGTGCACGCAGTGCCTTAGGTCTGTGATGCGGTGAGATCTAGGGTGGTTAGTTGCTGATCTGAGTGCATTATTTTGGAAGATCTGAAGCTTTTTCAGGCTGTGTTTGTTGGTTCCGAGGTAGAGAGCATTGCAGTGTCAATCTTGGATAAGACTAGGGCTCTGACGAGAGCAATGTAGTTACCTGTGGTCAGAAAAGGTCTGCAGGTGTTGATAAGCTTGCATGTGTATGCAGTAGTGGAGGGCATAGTGTTGATTTGTCTTGTCAAAGAGATGGAGGAATTGATGTCGATACCTAAGGTTTTTACATCTTTTGGGCCGTAATAATGTTACAATCAATATTGAAGGCATTGAATTGTTTGTTGAGTCTGTTAAGTCTGGCTTGAGTTCCTACAAGGAGCAGCTCAGTCTTGTCGTCATTGAGACATAGTCCGTGTTTGGCCATCCACGCATGGATGATTTGGAAGATCAAGTGGCACAGTGAGTAGAGCGCTCGCTTTGACATCCGTGCAGAGGATAGTACAGGTTTGAATCCCGGCGGGGCCAAACTCAGCCTTTCATCCTTCCGAGGTCGATAAATGAGCACCACACACCGTGGGTAATAATAAGCAGCGCTCAGATACCTGAGGGTTTGTAGCGCTATATAAATGCCAAATTATTATTCTTATTTATTATTATTATTATTATTATTATTATTATTATTATTATTATGATTATTATTATTATTATTATTTGGTAGATGTCATTTAGTTGCTTGGAGTCTTAAGTTGTAGTCACCAGAGATGAAAATAAGGATTTGGGTGTCGTCCGCGTAGTTTGTATAGGAGACACCCAATTGGTCTAAGTCGTTGAAGAGAGGCTTTGTGAAAATGTTGTATAGGGTGGGTGAGGTGCATGTTCCTTGGGGTACTCTGCAGGTGACGGGGACTGGAGAAGCAGAGGCGGAACGAGAAAAAATTCTGGTGGTTCTATTGTTTAAGAAGGACTGGATCCAGGAGGTGGCTTCGTCAGAAAAATGTGCTGCAGATGAGAGGTGTTTGCAAAGGACTTTGTAATCCACCAAATCAAAGGCTGCTGATAGAGCTAGTAGCAAAAGGAGTTCCGAATTGCCCTTAGCTTTTATGAACTCCATTTGAGTTACTAGGTCTAACAGGGCTGTCTCCGTACAATGTCTAGGTCGGAAACCTGATTGGCGGAGTCCTAGTAGATTTCAGCTTTCCAGGTAATGCTGGATCTGTAGATTGGCAGCCCTGTCCAGAATCTTAAGGAGAAAGGGCACAGTTGTGATAGGTCTGTAATTCGTTGGTGTGTCGGGGACCCTGGCTTCCTGCAAATTCGTCGGTACTGTGTTGGTTGCAAAGGAAGCATTGATTAGGGTTGTGATAAAGGGTGCAAGCTCTTTAGTTGACTCTTTAATAATTGACGCTGGGCAGACATCGCCTAGGCACCTAGATGCTTTTAGACTCAGGATAATATTCTCTACATCCATTGTTGCGAGAGGTTTGAATTTGAACAGGTCATGTTCACCAGAAGGGGGTGTTTGGGTTATCAGAGGGGCAGCATTGGTAGTCCGGCTCACTCTCTTTTTCATTGTAATGAATATTTTAGGTCTACTTTTTGCAACTGAATTTACTCTTTTTTTATGACCCAGACAACCCCTGGGTTTGGAGCGATCACTTTGCAGTTCCTTTTTCTTTACTGGTCTCTGAAGTTCCTTCTCATTCTCATGGTACCCCTCAATCATTGTTAGCTTGCACTTTTAAAAAGGTCTCTCTGACTTCGTTTACTGAACTTCTTAGTTCTGTTTCTTCTAGTATGCCCACCTTCACTGGTGTAAATACCCCCTCAGAACCTTTTCACTCAAGTGCCTTTTGTTCTATTAAAATAGAATCTCATCCTTCAGCTCCCTAGTGCTCCTCTCAAATGAAAGCAAGACAACAATCAATGTGTTACCTGTCGAAAACATGCCATAAAAAAACTGCCAATTATCTTCCTATGGAGTTCAACAACCTTTGTTTTTCCTTTAGAATCATATTATATCTGAATCTGACTCTTTACCAATTTATCAGTTATGGCACCTAATTCCTATGTCAATGTTCCCCTTCCAGGTTACTTGATAAAAAATCTATTTCAGACTTTCTTTGTTCTCTTTGGTTGCCTAGGATTAATGTTTCTTTCACTCAAAGCTTATTTTCAGATTCATTAAAAGACTGAGTGTATGCTTCATTGAAAAACCCTAGTCTTGACCCTGCAGATTATGCCAATTATCATCCCATCACAAATCTCCCATTATTAGGGAAAGTACTTGAGAAGTGTGCAGCACTTCGCCTTCCCAGCACTCCACCACACGCCTATTTTTGAGGCTGTCTCCATGCAAATTCCGGCCTTGTTGTAGCACAAAGATAGCTACCCATCAATGATGTCTGTCTTCTGGTTCTCTTTGATTTCTTAGTAGTTTTCGATATGGTGAACCATGAGACCTTGTTAAACATCTATACACTGGTATGGGTGTGAGAGTTTCAGTTGTGGCTTTTATTTCCTCCTTTCTGTCTCATTGCACATGATTTGCACAGGAGGGCCCCTCCACCTTTGACCTCTTGCTGCTTCGATGTAGAGTGCCTTAGGGCTCTACATTACCACCTTTGTTATTGAAATCTATATGGAACCACTGAGAGTTCTGCTCACCAGTTTGTACATTTTCGTACACCAGTACACCTATGACACTCAATTATAACTAAAAGTGGCATCTTCAGGTGACATCCTCCATTTTATGAAGTACCCGCCTATCATTGAGGATTGGATGTCCTCGCCTTCCCTGAAATTAAAGCCTTCCAAACCGAATTACTCTTGATTTCTTCTTCTTCTTCTTCCTCTTCTACACTTGTTCAGGATTGGATCATTCCAATCGCTTCTTTAGGTATCACCCCTTCCTCAGTGATCTCTGTTAAATCGTTGGGCTTCTCTCTAGATTCTCATCTAAATATCAAAATACAAAAGTCCCGCACTGCAGAATCTTATATTTTTCAGCCGTCTTTGCTTTGCAAAGTTGAACCATGTTTTGTTCTCCTTCTGACTTCTGTACTGCCATTCTGGTCCTTTCTCACCTGGCCTGTGGCAATGCTGTTCTCAAGGGGTTGCCCGCCTCCTCCTTGGCTCCCCTGAGGGCAGTATCACACTCTGACAATCAGATTATTTCTGTTGCATTTTAATTTTATTTCATTGGCTCTCCCTTCACTATTGTGCACTCTTCAAGATCTGTTGCAGCACTTACAAGGTCGTGGTGATGTGACAGCCCGCTTACCTAGCTTGCAAGCTGTGCATTTCTAGAGGCCAAAGAAAGTCTAGATATATTATGACTTGAATTACGACTTTTTAAACAAGCTTGGCGTTGTTAAGCGGCTTCACTTCAACACTACAGCTAAGTCAATGCCTAGTCTGGGATGCTGAGGGAAACCCTTATTGATATATTTTTAGGTCCAGTTCATGTACTCTGGATGACAACCCTTATATAACACCCCTCTCTTAGAATCCCCCTGACCCCACTGAGCCAAGAAGTAGGTTTGTTTTGCAAATTAAAAGGTTTATTTGAAAAATTAAACAATATGTATATATCACACTTTTATAATAAATTAATATCTGATAGTACACTGAGACATATGATGTGGATCCACAATGGGTAATGTTACAGTGGTACACTTGGTTACTTAGGAGTAGTATAGAGGATGAGGTAGCTGAAAATGCTTTATGGTTTCAAGGAAATACAAGGTGGAATAAAATGCAGTACAGAAAATAACTTGATATGGCTTCAACAAAAGACAATGTAATCACTTTTCCCCTGGTGGCAATTCACCCCCTCCCCCCTATATGCAATGCAAGGAGATGGAAGTAACACACACAGTCTTCGGGAATACAATCAAATACAATACGGAATTCAGTTCCCCCCCAGCAAGCTTAGAGGAAACAGGCAGAAGTTTGAAACACAGGCCCAAAATTCTTTTAAATGTGATGGCAATGGATGGGAAAATGTGCTAACTGATTTTAATTCCCTCTAGAGATTCAGGGTGAGTGAGAGATGCTTGTTGGTATTAGTTCAGGCTCACTTTAGCAATGCTCTATGAGTTATTACCAGGTTGCAAACGGATTTTAACAAAGGAAAGAATGGAGCTGCTATTTTGACAAGTGGAGAAATTGAGCCAAATCGCAAATCGCGGTAAATTTCACGAGTGCGTAAATCGCGATTGCGGAAAAAGTATAGGGAGTAGGAAGTCGGTTCTAGGTTCGTTGGAAAGCCTAGAATCACATGAAAGTTAAACTACGTTCCTAGCCCAAACGGTTCAAGAGATACGGACGATTTAATAAAGGTAGATTTTCGGATTTAAAGTAAAACTCAAAATGACAGGTGACAGTTTGCAGCTTTAGAATGACAGATGACAGCTCGCAGCTTTCGAATGACAGATGACAGGATTACTAGGAGGCTGTTCTAATTAGGTTAAAATAGTTTGGATTAGATTATTTTAACTAAGAGATTGGTTCTGCACAGTTCTGCTAGGTACTCACAATATAAATTTGAAATAGGCCTCATCACGGATCTGGTCAACACGTCCAGCGGCGGTTCTCTCTGCTCGGCGGGTCAATCAGGCACCGGTTCTGCTCACAGCGATCCGGATCTCTGGTTCTGCTCACAGCGGTCTGGGTCTGGTCTGCGGTTCCGGCAAAAGTTCTTGGCACAGAATTCAAACAGCTCGCCCGGTTGTGGAATAGTTTGCAGATGATTTTAAGGATGCTGAGGCCTGCTGAGAAGAGTTCTCAGTTTGTGGGTTTAGGCCCTTGCTTTAAGTTCTGAAGTAAAGTTCTGGTCTTTGGAGATTGATGGATGTGAAGTCTGGAGTCTCCCGGCAGAGCGTCCCGCAGAAAATGGAATTGAATCTCTCTACCTGTCCCAGCAGTCTCTTTTTATGTGTTTTGTAAATGGGTGTGTGCCTGGGCCTAGCTAAGCCTGCCCCTCTCTACTAGTCATTGGCTAATTCTCCCCTCTCCCATGATTGGGGGAAGGAAATGGATTGTCATCATGATGAGGTCTGTTTATGGGTCAGAGGATCCTCCCCTGGTCAATTTGCCCACAAATCTATATTTGATTCAAATACATATTTCCCAGATACAAAGTTTGTTGAAATTACATGTACACGTTATATATTCCTTATGGTCCATGCTTGTCCGCCTTTGATCTTCCTGGGGGCTTGCATTCAAAAATGACAACATTTTGCGCTTTTTGACTGGTTTACCAATATCGGACATTTACCAAAAATTACACACATGTGCGCAAGGAGTATGGACATTAATTGATGAAGTGTCAGATTTTTAACATGCAGACATTTGGAGTAAGACCCTATTTTCCGCTAGCAACCCCCCAGCATACACCACAGGGTCCTAACACCTCTTAAAACGTGCACAGAAAAACCACAAGAATAATGATATTACTTATATAATTCTGACAAGTCCGCACTATGAGTTATCCATCTTTATTAAAATTATGCTCTGGCCCAGATGGGTGTGGTTTAGGTTCCAAAGCACATGGGGGAAGCTTCTGTCTGCCCCCGCCTCCAGCTCAGGTGGCTCCCAGAGGCACTTCTCCTCCCACTTCTCCCAAGAGGAAGCCACTTTACGGCCCCCCAATATAACATTTGCCTGAGTTCAGGACAAGGCTTTGTGCAACCTACTGCGGTGCCCCTCCCCTAATCTAATCAGAGAGGTGTCAACTCCTTTTGGTGGGGAAGCAGGATGCAGCTAGGCCTGGGAAGAGTGGCTGAGCAGGTTTCTCCTGTCGGGGGTAGTTGTCAGGCAGAATTCAGCTAAATGTCACTTTAGTTCCCAGTTTAAATCAAACTTACAATTTTTACCTATACATTAAATAATTACTTCCTTCAAGTCATTTCAGAATATAGTTTTACGTTGTATCCACCTCTTAGCAAGTCTTTCCTTGGTCTGGTTTGGGTTCCTCTGTTCAGTTTTACACAAAAGTCTGGTGGTTTTAAAACGCTGGCTTTCTGATAGTGGTGAGTACCGGTATTGCAACCATTTTTGGGATTAAGAAAATGAATTCCCCACAGTTCTGAGTTGCTTTTTGGCAATCAGCATTGCCATTCCCAATGGTTTCAGGCTACTGTGTGTGTAGCCCAATGGTGGTTTTAGGCAGTGCCCTCCTGTGCTCACAACATAGGCAAACATGGGTGGCAGCCTATTCTTCATGTTTTCCCTGTGCACTCTCTGGGGAGTTCTGGCCATCATGATGTTTTCCATGCCAGTACTGCCCAGTTTTTTGGTAGGGCTTGGATGCATGGGTAAAAACATCCCACAGCGTGCTGCTGGCCCTCTTGCCTGGAATAGTTTATGATAGCAAATATGTATTATACCCTTGTTAGAGTTTAGAAAAGCTTGTAAAATACATGTATTTAAAATTGCTTTTGTTTTTAATGATTTTAACTTGTTTTACTTATACTGTGCATACTTTGTATCAATTAGTGTTATGTTTTTAGCACTGTAATCTTTCTTGTAAACTGCATCCCATTATATATGTATCACCATTTTAGTGGTTTTCTTGTACAGTGCCATACTGAACTCAGGCCAGAGATTTGTGTTTTAAAAACTGAAAAAATAAATACATTTAGTTATTTTCAGGTATCCCATATTTACGACATCATCATAATTAAACTTCTATTCAAACTAAAAGATACGTGAGCCAAATACCTATCTCCATTCATGCTGAACTTCATGTTTTCTTGTGCCAACTTTGACTGCCATTAGTGAAATATCCATGGAGTAATGTGCTGGGATGACCACATATGTAACTGTTCCTAGCATACACATGTCCCAACTTTTGCTGTTTTTCAGTGCATTTGAGAGTGCCAGGTCATATTTTTGAGACACTGTGTAAAGGACAGAGAATGTGAATGAGGAATGCATTCTTTAGTTTGTAAATGAAGGAAGATTGAACATTGCCTTTCTTTGCATTACTAGACATCCCCTACCTCTAACAGAGATCATCAATGCTACCAGTTCATCTATGAAACTTCACCAAACTTGCACATATACAAATGTTCTATCAAGTTCTCAACTGCTGTCTAGTTTACATTCTAATGACTAGTAACCATACTTCATTAAAACACAACTACTTTTTAAACGTCAATTTTATCTAATGTTTTGACATATGTATTTTTTAACAAATTCAAATTCTTTCTTCTATTATGTATACTGTATTACATTTACATTTTTAATGCTTGTGGTGTCATATTCAAAACCATTTTTCACACATAATTTGTACACAATAAACAGTACTTCCTAAGGGGTTCTATAATCACATATGATATATGCCACAACTCTGAAGCTTATGATTTCTGCATCTTCCAGGTGGAAATCAGTCTTCAGAGCAGTTTCCAACCAGGGATGAAGTTGGAAGTGGCCAACAAGAGCCATCCAGACACCTACTGGGTAGCCACAATCATTACCACCTGTGGGCAACTCTTACTCCTCCGTTACTTTGGCTATGGAGATGATCGTAAGGCGGACTTCTGGTGTGATGTCATGACGGCAGAGCTTCACCCTGTGGGCTGGTGCACGCAGAACAACAAGGTGCTAATGCCACCAGATGGTGAGTGCTAGACATGCCTTTATTATTATATGATGCTCTGCAAAGATTCAGTTTGAATTACAATTATTCACAGTGTTTCAAATCATATTTACGTGCAATTTACACCTTTGTGTCACAGTGTCAATTGCTTTGCTAAAATGCAGACCTACCTAATGTGTTGCTCCTTGTTGGTCACAATCCATAATTTCAAGGAACCCCACAGTAGAGAAATATTGCTTCTGAGGATTTTTCAAATCCCCATTGATTATTGAAATTCCTCTCTGCTTCCGCTTTCCAGTGGGAGTGCAATTGTTACACCTCAATACTGTAGATTAGTTGGCATTAATCCAGCTTTAATGCACTCACGAGGAGCAGATATTATTGTGCTCATTCACAAAGACAGAGCTACCACAATTTAAAGTAAGATATTACCTCACAGTAATAATGTCCTATATACCTTTTATTTTAAGATGCTAAAGGCAGGTTTGTGGTATGGCAAATGGCAACCTTATTTTCATTGTATAAGGTGTTCAGTCACAATGATGAACCGTGTGTACGTTAACTGTATCTTATGGTCCACTCATTCTACACCCGCGCATCTGTTTGTCTCTATGTCACATGTAAGAGGAGAATCTATAATGGGTAGCTTTTTTTGCATTAAGCCTTTCCAATAATGGATGTGTTTTTGATGAAATGACACATAATTTTCAATTCAAGAGCTTGATGAGTATGGTAGTGCACGTTGATATTATTACTATTGGTGTTATTAATAATAACTTGTGTTTATTTATTTTTTACTAGTGATACTAGTATTGTTTTCTTTAGTAAGGCCTAGCACAAGTTCCGATCTGTACATCTGAAAGAGAGAGTGTGCTATTAATCATCGTTCATCATGACCAAAAATCCATCCACAAATAGGACAATTCCAACATAGTATTTAAACCATGAAGAATAATCCCAAAACATTATTACTGCATCTCTTTTAGACATAGAAAGCTGCTTCAATGATAAGATTTTTATGGATGACAAAGTTTGCTAATGATTGCGAAGCGTAAGCTTTAAACCCCCATCCTAAAGGATAATTTAATTCTGAAGGTAGAATGATGAAATGAGCCTTGGTAAATGCCTGGAATTTCTCCCAGGCTAGTAAACTGCGCTTGCTTGCTACAGAAAAATAATTTCAACAGTACCATCGCAGGCCAAACTAGAGCTCCACATGATCAAGTCTGGATAGTATTAGAAAACACATATTCCAGGGTTAATTGTAAGCTTTAAAAGGTGATGGCGAAACTAATTAAGGTCCCTTTTGAACCAGATGTCCTTTTAGTTACCAACATGTATGGACCATTTTAGGACATTATCTAACACGTACAGTAGCTTAGAAATACATGTACAATGAAGATGCATTTAACCACAGTGACATGTTTTACCCTTGCCACCTGCTGGCTGTACTTTTACTAATTGTTTATTTATTCTAAGCCATTTTTTGTGTCTTCCCAGGGCCGGCTGGTTCCAGCCGGACCCTGGGGGAACGGTCCTTCTGCCTTCCGGTGAGGGGAGGGGAGCCTGACGGAGGGGGCCAGAGGGGCAAGTATGCCTTGCCTACAAATACTTTTTCGTGTGGCTTTGCCATTCCCATGTTTACATAGTTCATTTTAAAACCGGTGAGTGCTCCTCACTTCGGTTTCCATTCTTGCAAAAATGGCCTGCCCTGGTATCTAACTTCTAGTGCAGTCGCTCCCATATTATTTCAATGGAGTGAACCAGGCCACTACAATCAGTTGTTGAGGAGTCTCCCCTAGAGGTGTCAGTGCCCGTCTAATCCCATCCTGGCTCATGCAACCAGCGGGTATAGTTTGCGCCAGGACTGCAACCTGCCTCCTTCTCTAGGACGGCCCTTGTAACTCTGCCAAGCTTTGGGCGTGGCCCCCCGCAACCCCAATGCCCCAACTAACAGATTCCTACTTTCATTACATCATACTCGCCATCCCCCTTCACGAGCATCCTTCTTTGGTCAGCACTTCGTACAGACCCAAGTTAAAAAGATCTGTACCCTCGTCAGACAGGTGAACCCCATCCTTTGAAAAATGCTCTGGGTCCTTCTCGCACAACAACCAGTGTTTGAAAAACTCAGCCCTTCCTGCTTCATAAACCTCTCCATGTTTTTATTTAGGTAACTCCTAGACTTTTTTTTGGCCCTATTTGACCCTACTCCTCGCCACACACGTCTCGGTAGTACCTTAGACCGCACAATCTCAGATTTCCGGAGCATGCGCCCTAATATTGTAATGCCCTCCTGCATGTCTTCGAATAACTGACCTCTGCCCAGATCCGTGAGGTCATTCCCTCCAAGGTGGACAATGAGCATCTTAGTTGCTCCAAGCCATTCCAGCTGCCTGCGAACACAAGGAACCAATGGATGCCATTGCATGCCCGGTGTGCCCAGCCAGACCAGCTCGATGTTCTGATATCCTAAATGGACCCCTCTTTTTGGCCACACCTGTGCTTGCTTCTCAGCTAGCATGATCAAGGAGTGCCCAATGACCCACACTGTGTGACCTGCTGGTTTTAAAACAAACAAAACCATACAATATGGCTCAATTTTATTCTTCAACCTCCACCCATGTACCCTTCTATGCACCTGCACAATATTTCTCACAACCTTCCTTTCCACCTCCCAATCCCCACCCAAAAATGGGCTGGAAATCCCATTGCTACCCCTGCTCCCAGCTTACCCAGTGGCAAAATAGGGTCCTGACTTTTCGGTCTGACAAATAATCTGTAACGCTCAGATTCCCATCTTTCCACTTTCTTTATGGCTGCTCCTGGCATTCGCTCCTGGAATACTGTGGTGGCTGCCCCCATTCTGAACTCATTTGAGGACCACCCACTCCTGTGACATCCTACTTTAATTAATACTGCTGCCAACACTCTGCGAAACTGAAACAGCATTAATGGGGAACCATCCGCGTGTACTAGAAGGTATTCCTCCCCCCAATGGAATAGCCGACAGATAACGTGAAAGCAAACAGGTGGGGCAACTCTCTTGGTCCGCTGTCTGATATCACTCTATCCAGATCCCTTCCCCTTCCTGGTCTGTTAATGACTTCCTTAATCTTATCCTTACGCCCATCTTTGTTAAAGTCACATACCCCATTCTCAGTGCCCTTCCTGACCTATCATTCTTACCTGTTGCAACCAGTTTGCTCACTCGTAGTGCCCCAAAGAATGCCACTGCAAAGGTGGCCCTGAAAGGTGTCACTTCAATACTGTTTGAACAAACCTCCTGTAATGCCCCCAGTAGTTTTACCAGCACCTCAAAAAAATGGGCTTGCAACCATCCTTCCGAGGTCTTTTCCAACTTTCCCCAACCTTTCAGTGGGGGCACGCATCGAGAAGCCCTTGGTGTGGTCGCCTGCTCCGCTTAGTTTAGTATAGAAGGCCATTGCCACCAAGTACCCTATCACCCAGCTCCTTGTTCTCCCTTCCTTGTGAGCCCAAACGAGAAACTTCTCTGCTTGTTCGTCCCGCAACATCTCAGTGCATCCAAAGACCCATGACAAACTCACAAACTTACTGTCGACCCTCTGGTATCTGGACCGCACTCCTGGTGTGAGCAAGTGCTCCCCAAGTTCCCAGAGCGTTGAGCAGCTGCCATCATTCCACTCTGAACTTCATCCCCTGTCTTTGTGCCAGTGAATTGGCCTTTTTGGAGCCTTTCCCACTGAAAATGTGAGAGAGCGTCAGCTGCGATATTAACAGTACCTGGTACATATCGTGCCCTAAACTCAATGTTCTGGTACAGACAAAACCTCCACCAAGTTTCTTAACTATCCCAGGACCACAGGGCAAGAGACAGATTGCAAATTAATGGCATGAACCACAGACATGTTGATGGCTCAAAGAGGACCCTCCTGTTGCACAAATCACCCGGCCCCAGCAGGAGGGCTATTACAATTGAGAATAGTACTAGTGCCATGATCTTACCCAATCTCCCCTTTTTACGCCACTGTGTAGGCCTCTTCTGCGTGCACCACTGTGAGCACAAGATAACGCTCAAATGTTCCTTTCCTGCAGCGTCAGAGTACAACTGCTACTCTTTCCTGGTCACCCACAAGGCCTGCCACAATCTAATCCCATTGAACCCCTGTAGAATGCTGCACCACATGCGCGGATCGTCCTTGAGAGGTGCACTCAACCGGACGTGGTGATGCTTGTGGGCCACATCTGCTGTGGTTCTTGCTAACCTCCTGGCAAACACCCTACCTGCTGGCACTACTCTGGCTGCGAAGTTGAGCTTCCAGAGTAGTTCCTGAACATTTTCCAGCGATGTCCTGTCCTTCGCCAAGTTGTCAATTTCAGCCATCAGGCCCTCAACCTTTTCATTGGGTAACCTACATGCTTCCTTCACTGTGTCAATTTCTATGCCTAGAAATGTCAGCACATGTACCGGGGGCTGAGTTTTTGTCATGGGCCAGTGGAATGCTCAACTCTCCCATCAGTTTCTGTAAGGATGCTAGTGGAGCACCATAGTCTTCTGACCCTTCTTTTCCTACAAATATGACACCATTGAGGTAGTGCATGATGGCCCCCTTGTACATCCTCCTGCGTGCTGCCCATTCCAGGAATGAGCTGAATTGCTCAAAGAAGGTTCATGATACTGTACACCCTATTGGCAGACACCTGTTGCAATAGATCTGACGCTCCTACTTCAATCCCAATAGGTGGAAGCTCTCGGGGTGACCCAGCAGTAGTATAAATGCTGACTGAATGTCCACCTTTGCCAGAAGTGCCCTTTACTGCCGCCATCACAAGATCCATAGCCTGGTCAAAGGAGGCATAAATCACTGAGCAGTAGGTGGGATGTAACCAATCTTTGACCAACTCTCCCTTCGGGTAAGACAAATGGTGGATGAACCTGCATTTTCCCAGTTCCTTTTTGTGGACCACCCTATGAAATTGGGGAGTGGTGGTGTAACGAATGGGCACATAAATCTGCCCAGTAATCTCTCTTTCTTTATTTTGTCATCCACAATGTCAGGTAGTTGTCAGCCAATGGCAAGTTCAGAGGCAATCTTACTGTAAGCGGGGCCTTCATAAGGAATTCGGTATCCATCCCTAAATCCCTCATAAAACATGTACTGTTCTTTGTCCCCGGGGTAATCATTTAACAATCTGTGCAATTCCATCCTGCTCATCAGTGAGGGGACCTTTACCTGGCCCCCCTATCGTGCCCCTCTGTTCTGCCCCCTTCCTCTCTCTGCTCCCAGGGCCCTGTGGCACGCTGTGACTGGGTGTGACCCTTTACATTTCTCGCATATGTGTGCAAACATGCAGTCCTGTCTTAAGTGGCAGTAACCCCCATGAAATCGCCTACAGTAGCCGCTCCCTCCCACCCGCCACCCATGTTCTCCCTGCCAGCACTTTGTGCCCCATTCTTGTGTGGCCATTCCTTACCCCTGGCAGCCTGCTTGCCCTGTTGAAAGGGCTGCCGACTCTCTCTTCTCCCTTCCCCAAACCTACCCTACCATGCCTGTGGGGGAGTTTTACCCTCCTGCCTGCTCGGCTGGCTGGACCTCTCTCTTGCCCCCATGTAAGATACCCAACCCTTCATGTCCTTTTGATCCCACGTCATATCGGGTACTTGCGCCATCTTGGACCTGAAGTCCCTGTCATAGTCAATCCAGTCTGTTGATCCAATGAGCGTTTGTTCCTCCACAATTGTATCCCTGTATTTCCACAATGCCGGACCCTGTTCAGGGAACTTCTCCATTATTACTGCCAGCAACAATCAAAAAGCCTTGGTCCAGTTACTTATTGTCTCCACCGCTCTATACCTCTTCTGTATTTTTTTATCCTCCTACTTTGTTACTATAATAACTGGACACGCTGTCTCCAAAGACAATAGGGAAAACAGATACTCCTGCGTCCAAATGCCCTCTTTTACCTTCCTCGGGATGTGCCACGCTAATGACAACCTCCCTGACACTAATAGGGCAATTGTCGCCATCAGACTCCCTCCCTCTGAGCCCCACCAAGGATGTTTGTCCAGGCCCTAACTTAACTAGGTCCATCTCACACTTGCTGTTTAAATACTTCCAGTTGAAATATTGTCCTCTTTCAGCTGCTACATAGGGCATGGGGCTGTGCTAGATAGTGATAGTACCCTCATATTAACACATATTTTGATTTTGACTAAGAAAGTGTTTCAATTCAAGTTACACATGGCATAATGTAATGTGAAAATAACATATAATATTGCAAGTTTCAACAGAAAAAAATGCCAATTTACAAAGTAATAGTCCGGAATTTTCCAGCATGAACCGTTTCAGATGTATTGGTTACATTTTCCCTCCTGCACCACTCAGCTATTGGCAGGCTATTTTGCTTAAGGTTGTGAATGTTAACCTGCCTAGCATTCCCTTGGAATAATATTAGGATGCTGGGGGAATGTGGCTCTTTGAGTGCTGTCATTTTCACACCGCTTGTCAGGAAAGCGCCAGCCTTAAAATGCAAAGGGGATTATTTCATATTATTTTACGAATTTCCCCCCATGATTTTGGCTACACTGATATTCATGGCACTTGTCCAGGATATAAAATGACATGTAGATTCGTTTTTATAGTTTCCCCAAAATTCTGATTTAGAACTGAAAATTTGCGTTTTAAGGTTTTTGTGCAGGTGCTCTTGAAATTGGGCCAGAGTGTGGAATTTCGTATAGATCACTTTCAATTGTTCAAAGTTATAAAAAACCCATAATGTGAACTGAACATAGAAAGTTTGAAACTTCTGATTGGAAATATGTTTTAACAAGTCTCTTCCCCGATTACACAAAGGGAGAAACAATTATTTTAGGTGTCTCATTACGGAAACAGTGGTATGAATACTGCCAGCGTTAAATGCCAATTACCAGCATTACAGAAGGTGAAAATATGTTCTGCCAGTAAAACCTTCTCTGCCGAATTGATGCCATATGTAATTACTGCATGGTGCAATTACTGATGACAGTAACATTCTATTACTATTGGTAATCCTCTTTATGGATGTACTTACAGCCAGGTGTTGGCTATATTTACTGCCCAAAGTAAGAAGCTATTTTCTATTAGCTGTTCGTATAAAGGGGAGCATCTCTGAATAGCCACTTCCCTGTGACAAATGGGTATTTTGTGAACAATGCACACATATGTCATGATGAAGGAGTGGGTTGTTCCTTAGTGGTCGGATGCCACAACCAAAACCTGAAACACACGATTGGCTGTAAATGTACTACCAAAAGTCATTACCCCTAGCAGTATTTACACTCTGCAGTTTTTATGTACTTGTTCGAAAAGAGTATACACAGGCAGTTTTGTGTACTGCTGGCGGTAAATGCCGTTGCTACTAATGTGGCATTTCAATACAGCCAGTATCTGGCAGAGCAGTAATCTCATAGGATCAGTCATTCACTGCTGGTGGTATATTTTCATGTGACAAGGCTTTAGATGTTTAACATTTCCCATCAAGTCGTAGTTATGAAATGCATAAACTGTTTTAGGATTGATTGTATCCCAATTGCTCAGGCTAATCGTCGTTGCCTGGGAAATCGCAATAACATCTCAAATGTGCTAAGTCATAATGTCATGTTATATATTTGTAGAGTACTCCTCTTAATTTTGAAGAACTTTCCCACTACCCTAAGTTAATGTTACCTTTATAAATTATCCCATGTTTTGTTGTTTTGTTTTGTCTCTGATCTTTGCCCCATTTTGTTCACACCGTCATAAACTGGCTCATCGCCTCTGTGCTATTGTAAGTACTGGCGCCCTTCCGGAGAATGCCCCCACCATTTGTACATGTGTTATTGTAACTCATTTCTGATCGAAATTGACATACCTGTTCTTAAAAAAAATATATAAATACAAATCGAGCAAAGGCATTTGTTTCAGTATTAGATTGTGACAAATGCATGTCTCACAGTTTGTATATTTCAGTTTCTTTCACTTTCATTCTCCTCTTGTGAGCTATAGTTTTATGGGTATTGCTGGGCCCAGTTTCCTACCATGCTGCGCTAAATAGAGAAACACATGCAAAAGAGTAGATCTATTTTACTGGGACGTGTATGTGTAGTGTGCCCTGTGTGAGCGGTCATGTGGAGCAGGCTATGCTTCTCTGGAGTCAAGGAGTGTTGGGAAATCTGAGGACTTGTATTGGCTCACCTCCATATTCCCACATTTTCAGGACGTGTGGGGTGCAGGGGTGGCCTGGTCTACAGGGAACTCTGGAGATTTCCCGGCAGGCCTCTGCACCCTGGGCCTCTTCTGTGTGGTAACTGGTTTTATTTCCAAATGTTCTCATAGGAAAGGGGTTGTGCTTGCTGTAAATGTGTAATATGGGGCCCCTTTGAACATTATTTCTAGGGCCTCTTTTGGTTCACAGTCCGCCCCTGGTGGGATGCATAGCTTTCCTGTCTGCACAACTGGGCTCATCAACCTGCAACATAGTTAAATAGTTAAATCCTTTTAACTATTTCCAGGATATTTCAAATGAATATGAATGAGCAAATTGTTCAAACATTGACCGTGTATTTATGTTTTCAAAACATTCTGTAACCTTGACTAATTATTGGCATCTGATGAGCTACCCATAGAGACCATATTCTATAATGACATGCATCACCTCTTAATCGTTTTGCTAATGTGTGCAAACGTGCGCTCGTTAGCCTGTCTTCAGACCCTGTTTATAGTGTATGGGATGGATTGGTGGCGTGGCCCAGGAAAATGTGGCATTATTCCACTTTCTGGTAAAATTGGATCACAATGTATAATGTATCATTTTTACTCAACCATCCATTTAGTAAAGCCTTAGGGCTTAAATTGGGCCAGTGCTAGCCGGTGAGCAGTCTCCGAAAAGTGTTTCTGAGACGGGCGCTGTTAGGGCACTAGCTGATCCGCTAGAGGCCAAGACCCTTCTTCTCGCGCAACAGTGAATGCTTCAAGCTTTAGGGGAAAAAAAAGGCCTCGTCTTCTAGCAGCCTCACCGTTTCTTCCTTAATTGTCATGCCGCCCTCCACCAGGCATCCCTTTAACCACCAACCTCTTACCACGGGTGAGATGGTGATGGTGATTATTTCTACAAAGGTATCCCTGCTAGGGGTTGCCGCCACAATAAAGGAGCAAAAGGAGAGGCAGGAGAGACAGTTAGCCAAGCTGCATGCTGCCCGTTTGGCGGCGCCTCCTGTAATAGCCCCCCTTGATTTTGCATGCCAGTGAAAGAACTGGCCTTGCAGGTAACTTGTCTGATTAGCTATATCGATTGATGCAAGGCAATTAATACCTGGATGGGAGTTGTACAGTACTTTCAACAGAGTACGCCTGACAGTTGACTTCGCTAGGTCCCACAACCTTTTTGGGACTGTGTCACCAAGAGTGCCACTTCTTGGCCATGACAGATTGTTGTGATAATTAGCCACTAATGTCCACAAATCCTAATTGCTTCAGGAAGCAATGTGCAAATGGCTTCTCACATCCCATGATTAGCAGGGCTTACACTGAAGCACTCGGATTCACATTTGGGGTACGCATGGTGAAAGGCGCTATACAAATGATGACAATGTTTGAAATTAAATGAATGAATATAGTAAAGTGGTCAGAGTGGACTACGAGGGCAAGTGTTAAAGGCCCGCCTGGCCAGACTCTTATTGCACATGTCTGTCTTCATTTGCGCATTATTTTAGCTTAACAGGCATGCAGAGGGAGGGCGCACAGTCCCCCGAGAGTGATCTGCACCACATCAATATAGCCTTCACTCCTATTGCTCTTTGATCTAACAGGCTAGTGAGTTAAGGGACCTGTTTTAGACAGCTGTGTGCAACATGTAGTTCACAGATTCAAATGCAGGTATGGAGGACACGACCTTTCACCTTGCTGAAGTCAATAAAACGAATACCACTGAGTTGGAAAATAACTTCCAATACTGTGCCAAGGAGCAATTTCATTTGCACAGTATGATACATAGCAATAGATTCTATTGAAAGGTATGAAAGCAGCCAGCGAGTTGCTATCAGATTGTGTACAAAACAATGCCTTGACGTTCCCCTTCCTGCGGGAAATTTCTAAATCTAGAAATATTTTAACAACTGGCTGAATTTATGCATGAATTTAGGCCGTTCTGACAACAGATTCTTGGACCCTTTTCATATCCGAGAACATTGTTGATAAGGAGTGATCTTCTGGTGGTGTTCCTCAAAAGGATTAGTTTCTCCAAAGACCAAGGGCCTCATTAAAAGTTTGGCAGTAGCCTTGCCGGTAAATCTGTCATGCTGCTGCCAAACTTTCAAATTTTTCCGTCACCGGTGAATGGGCAATTACCGGGTCATTGTGGCTACGCCGGACCTTGTCATTTCCCATTTGCGGGCACCGGAATAAAATGCTCCCCATTCCCATTGATGCCTATAGGGCTCAATGGGAATGGGGAGTTCGGATGCACCGGCACCATTCATGAGCGGTGCCGATACATGCAACATGCTCTGCTCGCGGGTGCAGGTCGGACCTGGTGGGCCGGAAGGCACCCGTGAGCAAAACTCATATTTTGCCGGTCTGGTAACAGCGGTACCGACAAGGTTACCGGTACTGTTGTGAATGGACAAGCAAACTTGTAATGAGGCCTCAAGTCCTCCTCTAAATCATCTACCTCAATGTTGGCCAGGATGGGAGCATGTACGGCTCCAGTAGCCGAGCCTGAGATTTGCATAAAAATGACAGCCTTGTAACAGATGTAGTTTTGAGTCATGTCTGCAAAGGGGAGAGGGCCTCTTCCCCTTTCAAACACAAAAAATCCTGGTGGTCTAGTGGGTGCCCCCGGTTCCCCAACCCCCACCCAAAACATGTTCTAATATTTTTTTTGTTTTTCTCCTTCCCTAGGGGCAGATGGACACATGTGTGTGGCCATCTGCCCCCAGGTGGGGCAAAATGTACTGCCCCAGGCTTGGGGGATAGCTCTGCCAATATTTGCAGTGGCCTCTCCCCCACACCCCAAATGGATGGGGGGCATCTCATGTACCACTTCCTAGGGGCAGAAATCTGCCCCCAAGGAGGGCTACATAAGGTGCCCCCCATCCACTTAGGTTGGGGGGAGAGGGCCCCCTTTCAAAGACAAAAATATCCTGGTGGTCTAGTGGGCCCCACCGGGCTCCCCACCCCCACCCAAAACAAGTTATAATAATTTTTTGTTTTGTTTTGTTTTTACCCTTCTCTAGGGGCAAATGGGCACATGTGTGTGGCCATCTGCCCCTGGGTGAGGGGCGGGGGGGCAAAATGTATTGCCCCAATCTTGGGGGGTTGGTTCTGCCAATATTTACAGTGGCCTCTCCCCCCACTTCCCAAATGGATGGGGGGCATCTCATGTATCCCTTCCTAGGGGCAGAAATCTGCCCCAAGGGAGGGCTACATAAGATGCCCCCTCATCCACCTAGGGTGGGGGGAGAGGCCCCCCCTTTCAAACACAAAAAATCCTGGTGGTCTAATGGGTCCCCCCGGTTCCTCCACCCCCACCCAAAACCAGTTCTAATATATTTTTTGTTTTGCCCCTTCCCTAGGGGCAGATGGGCACATGTGTGTGGCCATCTGCCCCCAGGGGGGTCAAAACATACTGCCCCAGGCTTGGGAAGGGTGGCTCTGCCAATATTTGCAGTGCCCCCTGTTGGGTGTCCTGACCCACGTTTGAGCTATCATGCTGAAACTTTTGGCGCTGTGGGCTTAGAAAATCCAAGATGGCCAAAAAGCCAACAAGTGCGCTTGAATCCAGGAGAACCACGCAGTTTGCGCACACTAAAATGGTTGCCTAACTTGCCACCCACCAGTGCGAGCAGGATGGGCCGGGGTGCCCTGAGTGAAATGTGTGCCAAAGGAAAAACCACACTTTAAAATCACCTTTTGTTTCCCTGAATGCCAGCTCAAAATGCCTATTTTCAAACATTGCAACACATCCAAAAATCTCACTGAACACCAGCGGACATCTGGCAGAATGAAGTATGTGTGCATACTAAATCTGGGAAGTTGAAGAGCCCCAAAACAATGTTCATAACAAGACTGGCTGAGCTCTGCAGGTCTGCAGCAGCCTAACTGAAACTGGATTTAAAACTACCAAAAATCGAAAATGTTTAAATTAACCGAGTGACCTACTTTTGAGTGTCACATAGTTTGTCACTGTTGGAATGTCATAGTTTTGAACTTAGAATCAGCATTCTATTATTAATTATTATTATTAATTATTATTATTCTAGCTGCATATGTAAAAATTGTCTTGACTTAAACTGGGGAACAAAAAGTGACATTTTATCTGAAACCTGGCTTAATGAAACTGAATTCTGCCTGACATCTACCCCCACAGGAGTTAAAACCTGCTCAGCCACTCTTCCCCTTGCCAAAAGGAGTTGTCACCTCTCTGATTAGATTAGGGGTGGAGCAGCTACAGGGAGTTGAACAAAAGCCTGTCCTGGGCCCAGGCAGATGGTTTATTAGGGTGGCCGTAAAATAGCTTCCTCTTGGCAGAAGCTGGGAGGGGCAGGGTCTCTGAGCTTGGCAGAAACTGGATAAACTGGTTTCTACACCATGTGACCTGAAAAGACACAACCCTGTTGGCCAGAATATGATTCTAAGAAAGATGTATAACTCATGGTGCGGACTTGTCAAAATTATTTAAATGATACCATAATTCTTGTGATTTTTCTGTGCACATTTTAAGACGCGTTGGGAATTTGTATGATGTTCTGGGCCAAAACCCCGCTATTTATGGATACTACAGACTCTGTGTTTAAGCTAGAGACATGGGAATTTACTGGAGTATGTATGGACAGGCCGTGTATATGTGTATAATTTTTAATGAAGAACCAAGGTTGCATAACCCAATAAAATCGAAAGTGTTGCCGTTTCTGAATGCAAGCCCTCAGGAAGAGCAGATTTGGGACAGAGACTACCTCATGTGATAGGTAATATGTACATGCAATAACAAACCACTATGTATTTGAGAAATGTGTATTGACCAGGGGAGGATCCTCTGACCCATAAAACCTACAGCATCACTCTGACTCACAGTTCCTTCCCCAATCATGGGAGAGGGGAGAATTGGGCCAATGACAAGTTGAAAGAGGGGCTGGCTAGTGATGCTGCACACACACCCACTTTCAAAAGACATAAAAAGAGCCACTGGAAGCTAGAGAGGACATTCAATTCCATTTGCTGCGGAGCATGCTGCCGGACCATACAACATCCAGAAGATACCAGATTCAACACTTAGACTTTAAAACTCCAAAGAACTTGATTCAGAACTCAAGGCAAGGGCCTAAACCCACAAACTGAGAACTCTTCTCAGTAGGCCTCAGCATCCAGCAAACCTAACAGCGGTAGCAGCATCCAGGAGCCGTGCAGATCAGCGCTGGATCCAGAGAAAGCTGTGCAGAAAGATCCAGAAGCAGTGCTGTACCCAGAGAAAGCAGAGCAGTATCCAGAACCAGAGGCCAGAGATCCAGAGTGACCCAGACCACTGTTAGCAGAACCAGAGAGCTGACCCAGATCACTGTGAAGTGCCGAGACCAGAACCGGAGTCCAGTCCAAAACCTGACCAGATCCGTGGGGAGGCCTATTCAAAAATATATTGTGAGTACCTAGCAGAACTGTGCTGAACCAATCTCTTAGTTAAAATAATATAATTCAATCTATTTTAATCTAACCAGAACTGCCTCCTAACTGTCACCTGTCATTTGCAAAGCTGTCACCTGTCATTTTCTAGCTGCAAGCTGTAACCTGTCGCTTTGAACTTTTAAAATTTCAAATCCGAAAAACTACCTTTATTTAATCGTCCGTATCTGTGGAAGCGTTTGGGCTAGGAACTTGGTTTAACTTTCCTCTGAAAGCTTAGAATCTCAGCTTTTCAACGAGCCTAGAATCGACTTCCTACTCCTTATACTTTCTCCGTAATCACGATTCTCGCACCCGCGAATTTTGCCGCGATTTGCGATTTGGCCCGATTTCTTTACTTGTAAAAAGATAGCTGCTTTTGCCTGAACTACTAAATTTCGTTTGCCTCTTAAGAACCATCCCTGAATCATTGCTAGAGTGAGCCTGGACTAATATTAACTAGATACCACTCACCCTGAACCTCCTGAAGGGAATTAAAAGCATTTTCAGCATATTTCTCACTGCATTGTCACCATATTCAAAGCACTTGGGTCTGTGTTTCAAAACTCCTATCTGTTGTATAAGATGCTGGGGGGGAATTGAACTGAACTCTATTTGATTGCATTCCTAAGAACTGAGTCCCATTCTATTCATCTCCTTACATTGCATTAAGGGGGGGGGGTGAATTGTCCAAGAAAGTGATTACATTGTCTTTTGCTGAAATCCTATCAAGTTATTTTCTGTACTGCTTTTCATTCCACATTGCATCCATTTGAAACCATAAAAGTATTGTTGCTATCGTATCCATCCTATAACCACTCATCATTGATTATAAAGAAGTGTGCTAGTGCCGGACTATCCATTATTGATTACTGCTCAGATTAAGTGTGATATTCAATTATTAATTTATTATAAAGTGTGATATATATATATATATATATATTTTTAAATTATCAAATAAACCGTTTAAACTTGCAAAACAGAACTACTTCTTGGCTCAGTGGGGTCAGGGGGATTCCAAGAGAGGGGTGTTACATAGGGGTAGTCATCCAGAACTCATGAACTGGACGTAAAGATATATCAATAAGGGTTTCCATTCAGTATCCCAGACTAGCCATTGACTTAGCTGTAGTGTTGAATTGAATCCTCTTACAAATTGGGGGCTCGAGACGGACGTTTGGGTTAGATCTATCACTTGTGCAGATTAATACAGTGTGCCAGCTGACCAGATACACATATCCGGTCGGATCACCACGCTGTGTTACGCTGTAAAGCACTCCTCAAAGGAACGCTCTAAGGAAAAGGTCTGTTTTGCAAAAATAAAATATAAACTTCTGTAAGTCAGGAAGGAACTCAAATTCCAGAATGACGATCTTGGTAGATATGAAAATAGCCAGAGAGCACTTCTTACATAAGCTATTTGTGAGAGGTGAGTGGGCTCATCACGACCATACGGTCTGGTTGCAGGCAATTGCACCCCAGATCACTGAAACAGGGTCAGATATATGGAGAGACCACAGCCCCTTACATGTGGCCCTGAGTGAACTATATATGGCCCCTAAGGCCAAGGATGAGCACAACAAGATTGCCAGGGTAGCGGCATATTTATATTTACATATGGGAGCCATGCAGGACAAATGTGCTGAAGGCCAAGATCTGGCGAGTAGGCAACTGCTGGCATTACAGAAGGCCCAATCTAATCTGGACTCTTCTGAGCAGAGGCTGCAGAGGAGCCAGGAGTCAGAAAATGATAGTAGGCAGTATATCATTAAAATAAAAGAGGACATGGATATACTGCAACAGGAAAAGGCTGACCAGGATACCAGAATTCTGGCCTTGCAGAAGGAACGCCAAGACAGTTTGGACTCCCTACTGCAGAGCCAGAAAAAGCTGGAGCAACAGATCAATTTCAACAGGGCATGCACAGAGCAGGTATCCACCCTGCAAATCCAACTAGACAGAGAGAAAGAGGAGAGCAATAAACTGATCCTGAAAGACCTGGATACCCAGGCAGAGTTTGATCAGGAGCGCCAGAAAGCTGGTGCCTTCCAAAGGCAAAGGGACAACCTGACGGTACAGATGCAGACTCTTAGTCAGGAAAGGGACACCTTAGGCCAGGAAGTCTGCCACTTAAAAAGAAAAATGGAAGAAAATCGCCTGGCCCACCAGGGACTGGGTGACCTCCAAAAAGAACACCAGGAGTTGCTAGAACACACCAGCAGGGTGGAGGAGGCTCTGGCAAAGCAGGAGCAGGCCAGTAGGGATGGGACTCATGAGGTATCCCTCCTGCAGCAAAGACTGGCCCAGTGCTCCAGGACCAATCAGGAAACGCAGAGAGAGAATGAGGCTCTCTGCCAGCACAATAATAGGCTCCAACAACAGGTAGCGATGCAGGAGAGACTGATAGAGTCTAGTAAGGCCTTAATTGAGGAACTGAAGGCGCAGGCTCTTGCATTGCAACAGGGAGCAGGGGCGGATAGAGACCAGGTTCGCTGGGAAAGGGAAACTCCTGAGCATAACCTCAGGAGCCCTAGCACCAGAGGCCTTTATCTCTCTCAGTCCCTGGACTCTGCCACCCCCCTGTCCCCTGGTGCACATGAGCACCGGGCCACAGGGATGGCAGATTACTATCCAGCCAGAAGCATGGGGCTCATAGGCCAGTACCACCCAGGTATGGAGGGGCGGGCATCTGGGTATGGGCACCCAAGCACAGTGCAATTTAGTGGGGAACCCCAGGAGAGTAGGCCCATTAAGGGCATCCTGAAAACCTCTGCCCAGTTAGGTCAGTGGTGGGGGTACCCATCAAATCCTGGCAGCGAGGAGGGATCTGAAGACTCCTCTGAGCGGTACAGGACACAGGAGACCAGGTCCCCACATTCTGCCAGCCACTCCCAGGCTCGCAGAATCCGGGAAAACCTGGAAGATCAGACAGGAACCTCTGGGAGCAGTGCCTCTGAGTCAGAGGATGAATGGACCAGGGTTACCCGAACCAAAAAGGCCAGTAAGGCAAAAAGGGCCTTGCTTAAGGACCCATTGAAACAGATTAAGGCAATCAGGAGTGTCATCACGCCTTATCATAAGAACGCCAAGTTCTCTGTTTGGGAACACTTGGAGCTCTACGAGCAAATGATGGAGACTTTCCATTTGAAGGACAGCCAAAGCTGTATTCAATATGTAAAGTGGACCTTCTCACCAGAATACTCCAGTTTCTTTGCGGGGCTGGAGGACCAAAATCATTTAAAATGGTCCACCTATAAGGCGGCCATCTTGAAACATTTTTCTGTCCACAGAAATCCTCAAGAGGCTCGCAAGGCAGCCTACAATTTGCAATGTGGGGAGGATCAGGCCCCACAAGAATTCGTGCAAGAACTGAAACGTGCCTTTGCGCAGACCACCAGAAGGGTGCGCACGGATAGCAGAGAATTTGTCAATACATTTTTCCATGCCTTGCCCAAATATATAATGACCCAGCTCGTGAGAGATTTTCATGAGAAAAGATCTTTAGACTGGGTCATTGAACAGGCTACCCGGATCTATGAGGTGCAGAAGCCCATAGAAAATAAAAGCAACACCCAGAAAAATCCCAAAACCAACAGCACCCCTGCTGCTGCCAAGGTAGCAGAGGTAAAGGTCACCCCCGTTTTGGATTTGGAGATGGGGGGGCCTAAAAACCTACCTGCACTTAATAATTCACAGCCCAGAAAGCCCTCGGGCCAGTCACAGACAGGGAGTCGAGGAGGTAGTCCCACAAATGGGATCCCCCGCTCCCCTGACTATGTAAGTCCCCGCTATAAGGGAAACCGACCAATCCTGGGTTATATGTTGACTCCTCCAGCCCAAGGGGGGGATCCGGCCAAGCACCTAACCCAGGGAACTTCCCTCCCAACTTCCCACAGGAGGGCAGAAATTCTCCAAATCCTGGGCAGAACTTTTTCCCCAGGTATCCACCCAATTTCCAGCCCCAAAATCATCCAGCCTTCTTTCCCCAATTCCCTGAGCCCAGACAACCTAATCCGGGAGAGGGGAGGCCAAGGGTGGAGGGGTACCAAAATCTTCCCAACCAGGGGTACTACCAGAGAAGGGATAGCTACCCTTCCCGGGATCAGCCCAGGGGAGAAAATAGAGCCCCGTATCAGCCTGAGCGGGTTTCCCAGTTAGAGCGCCAGGTCCAAAATATGGCACGGGATCTGGGTCACATACTGAGGGCTCAACAGAACCCTCAGATGAGCGTGCCACCGCAGAATGCCCCAAACTCTGGACCTGGTGCTCCAGAACAATGACGGGGGCAGCACCCCGATAACACACCGGCTCCCAGGGAGGAGGCACAAGGGGAAGGGGGGTGTAAAACCTTGGAGGAAGCTTCCTTCCCAACTTGTAAACAGCCCCTGGAAAACCAGGAACCGGAAACAAAATCTCCTACACCTGAAAGCCTGCCTCCAAAGGAGCAGAGGGGGGTAGGAGAAACAAAGTACCCAAAGAGACTCACTTTGAAGAGGAGGTACAGGTCTTCCAATTTGAGGGAGAAGGATCCGCAGAGGATCCTGGGAAAAGGATCTTCTCCTTCAGAGATGGGGGAACTCCTCCCAAAGAAAAATGGGTCCCAAGGGATACCAATTCAGACTGGGGAGATATGGAGACTGAGCTACCGCCGCCCATCATCTCATCCCAGAACCCACAATACCGAAATCCCCTGGTTCAAACCCATCCTGGTGACTGCCTCCAAGAAGGGGGGGGGCGGCCCAGAACCGGAACCAGGGGAACCCACAATGGCTCTGATCTCCAGTTGCCAACTTTTTCTTTCAGATTCCCAAGGCTCTCCATAGAATTCTGCCCAAATCTCTTCTCTCGCCATGTCCTAAACCAGAATGTTAGCCCACCAATTGTCCAAAAATGTGCATTATCTGTGCCCCCTTGAGGAGAAGGAGGGAAGATACTATGCCCCGGTACAAGTACAGGGGCAGGGTACAATTTTGGCACTGGTGGACACTGGATCCCAAGCTACCCTTCTGTCCAAAAGGGCCTTTGATGAACTAAATGCAGGAAGGGGGGAGAATTACCGTATTCCTCTCACCTCTCTTCCTGGACAACTGCAGAACTTTGACGGGAAGGAAATTCTCGTTGAGGGGACTGCAGACTTGGACATTAAAATTGGGCGACACAAGGTGAAACACCCGGTCATAGTAGTGACTCCAGAGGGCACCCCTTGTTTACTAGGGAATGACCTCCTGAGAAGGTTGTCACCCCTAATAGATTGTGTAAAAAAAGTCCTCTGGACCCAGACTAGCCGACCAATAAAATTAAAACAGAGTGTCAACCATGTTAGTTTAAACGGCACCTGCCACATGGTTGAACAAAAATCTGACCAAGTAGAATTTCACTTCCAGAACAACCAAACTCCCGACGTGACAGTAATAGCAGTAGGACAACAGACTGGTGATGGGGGGTCCTCTCTATTTCTGAAAATCAACCTTCCTTCCAGTTTAAGGTGGTATTCCACACTGGAAGGAAACACCCTGAAATTCTTTACTAATCCACAATCAGAAACTCCCACTCCTATAGTCCAGAAAGATGTGAAATCAGCTCAGAGCCTGGCTGATATTCAGCAAATTGGAGAGCAGTTGTTCATCCCTGTTCAGTTAAATGATGGGAAGGACTCTGTTCTCACTCGAGTGTGCGTGAACAATGGTAAGAGCTTCATCAGCGAAGCCATGTTCCGCCAACTCCCAAAAGATCCAGCCATTCCCACATTCAAACTGATAGACAAATGGGAAATGGACCTGGAAGCACCCAATTCCAAACATCTCCTGCCAAGCAGGTGTATGCTCAAAATCTCCATTGGCAACAAGAGCATAGTCCACAATTGTTGGGTCGTGCGAGACGTCACTGCCGCTTTTTACTTAGGCAGTGACATTCTCAATCGCTTTGCCATTAGTTTGGACCTAATAAACTTCAAAGCTTGGTCCCGATTAGCGGATAATCCCATGGGCTTTGATGATCCAGAAAAAGCATTTAGGTTAGCTCAATTGCTACCTTATGCAGTTGAAATTCAGATCAAACAGGAAGTCACCATCCCAGAAAGGACCCGACAATTCTCCCTGGAAGTGAAAGCTAAAAGAGGACAACATTTGAAAAACCCTGATGCTTACATACATCTAAACGCTTCTCTCCAACAGCAAGGGTTGGGGGTAAACCCAACTCCATTAGTCAACATAGGACATGACACCATTCTAATAGAAGTGGATAACAGCGACTTAAAGAGTATTAATCTAGCCGCAGGCACCATTATTGGAATGGCGGTTGATGACCAACATTTTTCCATCGATTTAGGAAATGAACTGTTAGGATCAATCCCCAAGGACTGTTTTGACAGTGACAGTGATGACAATACAACACCAGACAGGATTTTTACCCGGCATGGGGGGAACTTCCTGGTGTACACTTCCTGCCCCTATGGTAAGGAAGATGTGACTTGTGACTTCAGGAGGGATGAGGTGATTTTCCAGGTCCATGAGGGTTGCCTTTCCCACCTGAGGCCTCCAGTCCAAATCAGCACTCTGACCAGGGAGTTCTCCACCCAGCTGGAGGAGGCCGCTGAGATAGCCAAACCAGAAGTCTTTCCAGGCTTTAGGCAGATGGTGGAAGAGAGAGTCAACCTAGCTGATGCCTGTGTGACTCTGGAACAAAAGCAAAAGTTGAAACAAGTTTTCTTGGATTTCCAAGATCTCTTTGCGGTAGACTCATATGACTGTGGTTGCACTAACATCCACACAACAACAATCCCCACGGACCCTGGCATGATTCCTGTGTTTGTGAAGCAATATCGCTTGCCTCTCGCATCAATAGAGTCCCTTACTGAAATAATTAAGAACCTTGAGTCCCGGGGAATAATCCGTCCAGTCCACAGCACCTTCAATAATCCGGTGCTGGGAATATTGAAGCCAAACGGCCAGTGTAGACTCTGCGCCGACCTCAGGGAGCTCAACAAACGGGTCCATACTTCCCGATGGCCTCTGCCCTACATTGTCCAAGGGCTGGCCCAGATCCAGGGGTCACAGGTATTCACTGCAATAGACCTGACCAATGGATACTGGACTGTGCCTGTCAGTAGGGAGGACCAATACAAGCTGGCTTTTACCTTTGGGGGCCAGCAGTACACATGGACCCGGACTCCCTTCGGATACCTCAACTCCAGCAATGAATTCAACATTTTCCTACACAAGGCCATGCCCGACCTGGGTGCAAGGGGTAACCTGGCTTATGTAGATGATGTCCTCATCAAAAGTTCATCTGTGGAGGAACACATAGCAGAGATCCGTTATGTTCTGACGCAGTTGAGGGCCGCCGGAGCAAAACTTTCCTTTCAGAAAGCACAGTGGTGTAGAACCCGTGTTAATTTCTTGGGGCATGAGATTACTCCTCAGGGTCTCTGTCCCCAGGAAAAGAAGGTGGAAGCACTCCAAAAACTGAAAGACCCCACAACTCTTCGGGAACTAAGGAGCCTCCTTGGACTGACTAATTATAGCAGAAAGTTCATTGAGGGCTACGCAGAGATCACCAGACCCCTGATTCATCTCCTGGAGGGGGGGGTCAAGTGGGAATGGGGTCCAGAACAAGCCGAGGCAGTAAGACAACTCAAAAGAAGCCTCTCACAAGCACCCTGCCTAGCTTACCCTGTCAGAAACAAGGAGTTCTTCCTGGAGACGGGGTTCTCTAATACGTGCTTGACGGCAGTATTATACCAAAAGCATGACAAGGTCAATAAAGTAATCTCCTATGCGAGCAAAACTTTATCCTCTGTGGAGGAAAAATTCAACGATTGTGAGAAGGCACTCCTGGCAACGGTGTGGGCATTGAAGAATTACCGCCCGTTTATCCAGGGGGAACACATCATAGTGGAGACTCCACACCAGCCTCTGCAATATCTCCAAAGTGACAGAATCCGGGCCGGAAATGTGAGTAATTCCCGAATTACTTCCTGGATTCTGTCAATGCAAGGCTTTCCTGTGGAGGTCCGATATGGCCAAAACAAGAAGAGACCCCTCGCGCAAGGTCTGACTGACTTGCATGATTGTGCCAGAGAAAACTGTCTCGAGGACGAAAGTCTAAAAATCAAGGACAACATGGAGGCATACCTTAATTCCCCACACAAAGTCTTTGAAGAGGACAAGTGTGAGGGAATGCCCACTGTCTATGTGGATGGATGCTCCTACCATGTTGACAACAACGGGAAGAAAGAACTTGTGGCCGGCGTAGGGAATGCATGGGTGAATGAGTCCCCAGAACCCTCCGCTGGATACAAAATTGGTCCCCGAAGTAGTCAGGTGGCAGAATTGATGGCTGTGCATCAGGCCCTCCTCACTGCTGTCCAGCATCAACTCCACGAACTGGTCATAATCACAGATTCGGATTATGTACGGAACGGGTTCGTGGAGCACCTGGTTAATTGGAAAACCAGAGGCATGTTATGTGCTAACAACAAACCCTTGAAACATGGGAAGTTGATCCAAAACATTGATGATCTGGTCACCTTGAAGGGGATGACCATCTATTGGAAGAAGATCAAGGGTCATTCCAAAATAGAGGGACCAGACAAAACTGGAAATGACTTAGCTGATCAGCTGGCCAAAACCGGGGCCATCCAAGGGGATCTAATTGAGATTGAGTCCCTGTTGGGGGAAATCCAGGTCACTGCTATCACTAGGTCCCAGACAAATGCTCACAATGACCTTTCAATTGCACAATGGACTAAGGAGACCCCTGATGCTGATTTGATTACCGCTCAGAAGGGGGATCCAATCATTGGTAAATTTTACCAGCACCTTGAAGACCCTGAGAACTTTCCCCTGACGGATACCGATTACATTGGGAAAGAGGACCTAAGAGTGTTGATGAAATGTCCAAAAATGTTCCGAATCCAAGACGGTTTGCTGGTAAGGAAATCCAAAGCTGGCCACGATCAGTGGGTGGTTCCTACCTCATTCCGAAGCCTGATGTTAAGTCACGCCCATGATGCGGCCACCGCCGGTCATAGGGGGTCTCACACAACACTGGAAATCTTAAGAGAGGTTGCATACTGGCCACACATGGGGCAGGACCTTGACCAATACTTGAAGGGGTGTCTTGTGTGTGCACAATTTCAGCCATCATCCCGCACGCACCGTGCACCCTCCAAAAGAGGGGGATGACACTGCCATGGTCAGATTTGCAAATCGACTTTGTAGGCCCTGTGATTCGCTCGTCTAGAGGAAACAAGTACATGTTGACCGTTACATGCTTGTTTACCAAGTGGGTGGAATGTCTCCCAGCCCCAAATTGCAAGGCAGAAACAGCAGCTGCCCTGATGATTAACCACATCTTTTCCCGTTTTGGTCTACCTCAAAGGATTGAGTCAGACAGGGGTAGCCACTTCACCAGTGAAGTAATGACAAAGATGTGGGAAATACTGGGGGTCAAAAGGAAGTTACATATTGCTTACCAGCCAGCTTCTTCTGGGGCAGTAGAGAGATATAACCAAACCATTGTGAGCATATTAAAGAAGTTTGTGCCAGATTCTGGGCCAAGTTGGGATATCCGATTACCTCTGGTCCTAATGGCCATCAGATCTACCCCTTCATCTGCAACCAAAATGTCACCATTCGAGTTGATGACTGGATGCAAGATGGTGCTTCCACAGCATTTGCTCTACAGGACCCAAGAGCAGACACTAATAAATGCCTCCACAACTCATGAGTATGTGGAGAATTTAAGGAAACACCTTCAACATGCTTTTGCCTATGCTCAGCGGAATCTAGAAAGATCAGCTGAGAGTATGAAGACCCACTATGACCTGAAAACTTCCAGGAAGGAATATCAGGTGGGGGACCGGGTCTATTTATACAACTTCCAAAGAAACCAGGCAAAACAGCGAAAATTCTTGCCTACATGGAAGGGACCCTTTGAGATTATAGACAAGATCTCCCCTGTGGCCTACAAGATCCGCATCCCCAAAGGCGGTTTGGCAGAGGGGGAAGACAAGTGGGTCACATAAACCAGTTGAAGTGTTGCCATCCCAGGCACACTTTGCAGCAACTGGAGGAGTCCTCTGCAATCCCAGAGGGTACCGCTCCAGAGTAATTCAATTCCAACCCTAAAAGATCCTACATATAGCCTATCAAATTCTGTGTTTCTCAAGTTTATGTGTTCCTGTCTCTTAATTTAAAAAAATGTGCATGTTCATATCTGTTGAGTTCTAAAATATATGTGTCACCCCACTATATCAATGGTGGGGGAGAAATGTCCATGAATAGGTATTGCCGCTTTTCCTTTGTCGTCCTAGGAGAAAGAAAATCTGGAGACTGGCCAAGGAGGACGATCCGGAGACCGGGAGAAAAGACCCAATGGGCCCAGGGTATCGCCCAATATTCCCATCAGGACCGGCGAGGAGAACCGATCGATCAGTACCGGATGGAGGAAAAGATGCTGAACTGTGCCATTTGCAGAATTGGAAGAAGATTATGCGGACATACCAGTGCGTGGGTCATCACCTTCTGTGCACCTGACTCCCCATCGACTCAAATTCAAAGTGCAGTCGCGTGGGGGGGCTTTGTTGGGTGTCCTGACCCACGTTTGAGCTATCATGCTGCAACATTTGGCGCTGTGGGCTTAGAAAATCCAAGATGGCCAAAAATCCCACAAGTGCGCCAGAATCCAGGAGAACCACGCAGTTTGCGCACACTAAAATGGTTGCCTAACTTGCCACCCACCAGTGCGAGCAGGATGGGCCGGGGTGCCATGAGTGAAATGTGTGCCAAAGGAAAAACCGCACTTTAAAATCACCTTTTGTTTCCCTGAATGCCAGCTCAAAATGCCTATTTTCAAACATTGCAACACATCCAAAAATCTCACTGAACACCAGCGGACATCTGGCAGAATGAAGTATGTGTGCATACTAAATCTGGGAAGTTGAAGAGCCCCAAAACAATGTTCATAACAAGACTGGCTGAGCTCTGCAGGTCTGCAGCAGCCTAACTGAAACTGGATTTAAAACTACCAAAAATCGAAAATGTTTAAATTAACTGAGTGACCTACTTTTGAGTGTCACATAGTTTGTCACTGTTGAAATGTCATAGTTTTGAACTTAGAATCAGCATTCTAGCTGCATATGTAAAAATTGTCTTGACTTAAACTGGGGAACAAAAAGTGACATTATATCTGAAACCTGGCTTAATGAAACTGAATTCTGCCTGACATCTACCCCCACAGGAGTTAAAACCTGCTCAGCCACTCTTCCCCTTGCCAAAAGGAGTTGTCACCTCTCTGATTAGATTAGGGGTGGAGCAGCTACAGGGAGTTGAACAAAGGCTTGTCATGGGCCCAGGCAGATGGTTTATTAGGGTGGCCGTAAAATAGCTTCCTCTTGGCAGAAGCTGGGAGGGGCAGGGTCTCTGAGCTTGGCAGAAACTGGATAAACTGGTTTCTACACCATGTGACCTGAAAAGACACACCCCTGTTGGCCAGAATATGATTCTAAGAAAGATGTATAACTCATGGTGCGGACTTGTCAAAATTATTTAAATGATACCATAATTCTTGTGATTTTTCTGTGCACATTTTAAGACACGTTGGGAATTTGTGTGATGTTCTGGGGCAAAACCCCGCTATTTATGGATACTACAGACTCTGTGTTTAAGCTAGAGACATGGGAATTTACTGGAGTATGTATGGACAGGCCGTGTTTATGTGTATAATTTTTAATGAAGAACCAAGGTTGCATAACCCAATAAAATCGAAAATGTTGCCGTTTCTGAATGCAAGCCCTCAGGAAGAGCAGATTTGGGACAGAGACTACCTCATGTGATAGGTAGTATGTACATGCAATAACAAACCACTATGTATTTGAGAAATGTGTATTTTGATCAAATATAGATTTGTGGGCAAACTGACCAGGGGAGGATCCTCTGACCCATAAAACCTACAGCATCACTCTGACTCACAGTTCCTTACCCAATCATGGGAGAGGGGAGAATTGGGCCAATGACAAGTTGAAAGAGGGGCTGGCTAGTGATGCTGAACACACACCCACTTTCAAAAGACATAAAAAGAGCCACTGGAAGCTAGAGAGGACATTCAATTCCATTTGCTGCGGAGCATGCTGCCGGACCATACAACATCCAGAAGATACCAGATTCAACACTTAGACTTTAAAACTCCAAAGAACTTGATTCAGAACTCAAGGCAAGGGCCTAAACCCACAAACTGAGAACTCTTCTCAGTAGGCCTCAGCATCCAGCAAACCTAACAGCGGTAGCAGCATCCAGGAGCCGTGCAGATCAGCGCTGGATCCAGAGAAAGCTGTGCAGAAAGATCCAGAAGCAGTGCTGTACCCAGAGAAAGCAGAGCAGTATCCAGAACCAGAGGCCAGAGATCCAGAGTGACCCAGACCGCTGTTAGCAGAACCAGAGAGCTGACCCAGATCACTGTGAAGTGCCGAGACCAGAAACGGAGTCCAGTCCAAAACCTGACCAGATCCGTGGGGAGGCCTATTCAAAAATATATTGTGAGCACCTAGCAGAACTGTGCCGAACCAATCTCTTAGTTAAAATAATATAATTCAATCTATTTTAATCTAACCAGAACTGCCTCCTAACTGTCACCTGTCATTTGCAAAGCTGTCACCTGTCATTTTCTAGCTGCAAGCTGTAACCTGTCGCTTTGAACTTTTAAAATTTCAAATCCGAAAAACTACCTTTATTTAATCGTCCGTATCTCTGGAAGCGTTTGGGCTAGGAACTTGGTTTAACTTTCCTCTGAAAGCTTAGAATCTCAGCTTTTCAACGAGCCTAGAATCGACTTCCTACTCCTTATACTTTCTCCGTAATCACGATTCTCGCACCCGCGAATTTTGCCGCGATTTGCGATTTGGCCCGATTTCTTTACTTGTAAAAAGATAGCTGCTTTTGCCTGAACTACTAAATTTCGTTTGCCTCTTAAGAACCATCCCTGAATCATTGCTAGAGTGAGCCTGGACTAATATTAACTAGATACCACTCACCCTGAACCTCCTGAAGGGAATTAAAAGCATTTTCAGCATATTTCTCACTGCATTGTCACCATATTCAAAGCACTTGGGTCTGTGTTTCAAAACTCCTATCTGTTGTATAAGATGCTGGGGGGGAATTGAACTGAACTCTATTTGATTGCATTCCTAAGAACTGAGTCCCATTCTATTCATCTCCTTACATTGCATTAAGGGGGGGGGGGTGAATTGTCCAAGAAAGTGATTACATTGTCTTTTGCTGAAATCCTATCAAGTTATTTTCTGTACTGCATTTCATTCCACATTGCATCCATTTGAAACCATTAAATTTAAGTATTGTTACTATCGTATCCATCCTATAACCACTCATCATTGATTATAAAGAAGTGTGCTAGTGCCGGACTATCCATTATTGATTACTGCTCAGATTAAGTGTGATATTCAATTATTAATTTATTATAAAGTGTGATATATATATATATATTGTTTAAATTATCAAATAAACCGTTAAAACTTGCAAAACAGAACTACTTCTTGGCTCAGTGGGGTTAGGGGGATTCCAAGAGAGGGGTGTTATATAGGGATAGTCATCCAGAACTCATGAACTGGACGTAAAGATATATCAATAAGGGTTTCCATTCAGTATCCCATAGTAGGCATTGACTTAGCTGTAGTGTTGAATTGAATCCTCTTACACCCCCCACCCCAAATGGATGGGGGGCATCTCATGTACCCCTTCCTAGTGGCAGAAATCTGCCCCCAGGGGGGCTACATAAGGTGCCCCCATCCACTTAGGGTGGGGGGAGAGGGCCACCCCCTTGCAAAAATCCCTGGTGGCTAGTGGCCCCACCCGCATCCACCACCACCCAAAACTCATGCTTTGGGGGTCGGGAGGAGAGGGCTGCCCCTCCCCCACTTCAAAAACAGATCCCTTCACAACACACCAAACATATTCTGGGGGGGATAAATGACATTACATCCCCCCACTTACAATTGTGGGGGGGATTTGTCCCCTCTTTCCCCCCCATGTCCTGTGCCCATGTCTGCTGAGGTTTCACAGGTCTGCGTCAAAAAGGGCAAGGTCATGTCTTTCCTTGCAAGCCTCTCGATATTCGCCACCTTTCTCCTCCTCTTGAACTGCTGTGCCTGGATAGCTGTCTCGTCGTGTGGTCTGCCTTGCTCGTACTGTGCTCTTTTGCTCCACCTTTTATCCCTGCATTTCTACATGCTTCTAGTGTCTCAGTTCTCTCCAAAACCGCAGTAAAGTGGCATCCAGCGCTACGAGAGTCACCTGGTGAGGCCTGGGCGGGCGTCAATTATTTGCTGCACACAATGAACGCTTCATACAACATGCAGGTAGCTAAAAAGAGGCCCCTCTCACTCCGCCGCCCGCACCTCAGCTTCAGCAAGCTCTGCTGCCGTCTGCTTCAGCCATTGTGCTGTATTTTCCAGGTCAAGGCGTTGCTTTGCACGGGGATGAAGTTTTCATCAGTTCCTGAACCACACATGGGGAGTGACTATGTACTCGTTCATAACTTGTTCATTATCCTTTCCGTCGTCAAAATATTGTTTGGCTTCCTTGTAAAAGTCTAGCTCATCCATGGAGACAATGGGCCTCATTACTGGTTTGCCAGTAACTTGCCGGTAATTCCGGTTGGTCACTGCCAAACCTGCCTTACCGTCAGTGCCGCCTGATATCCCAGAATTGCTGGGATATTACGAGTGGCGTAGAGATGGTAAATTCCCATTCCCCTGGAGTCTCAGGACTCCATGGAAAGGGATTGCCAGAAGCACTGATAGTACTGTGCCAGTGATTCCATGCCAGTAGGGGCCTGAACTGCCAGCAGGTCAGGATCAGTGCCCCACCTGCAGACTTGTGCTTTGCCGGTCTGGAAAAATTGCCAATGCCAAAATTACCGGCGATCTTTCTGGCATTTTTTCCAGACCAGCAACGTTGTAATAGTATCTCACCCCTAATCCACTGGATTTATACCAACTGATGGTTTGTAGATAAGGGTTCCTATGGCCAAAGATTTGCACAAAAGCAAATGACGAGATGCCTGTGAGCATCTCAGATTTAGCTATTTAATTAACCGGGATTCGAACCTGTGTTGATCTGCATTGTCTTGCTTCCAAGACAAACACTTTGCCCCTGAGCTATCCTCCTTGCCCCATTTTCACACGTTTCCTTGTGCCAGATGTACATCTTGTGTGATAGTTCTCTGGGAAAACATACTATTCCCTTAAGAGCAGTGGCTGTGGCAGAGGCCCAGGGAGCAGAATGACCATCCCTGCGTGTGTGTAATGGTGCAGGAATTGCCACACATAGCACTCATGATGAGCACGGGTAACTCTGGCCCAGTTCTGTGGGATCTCCACTAGAGAGTGAGAGCTGCTACCACCTGTAATGGAGATCTGAGAACAGCAAGAGGGAGAAATGCTACCTTACATTAGTGCTCATACTGGTAAGCTAATTGTGTGTATCTAAGTGTTAAGATTCCTGGATTTTTAAAAGAGAAGGCTCCAAGCCTTCCCCACAAACACAAGATGACACATGTCACTGTGACAAATAATCGTATTTTATCAACCTTCTATAAAATGTTTAGTCACAGTTAGTGAGTGTTTTGTTAAGCTCTCTTCCCTACCGCACTTCCTGGGGTATTTTAAGTAATGTTACATTTCATAAGCCAGTGCTATGTAATATAGTTCTAGGATGTTTTACTTGTTTTTTTTGTCACACGCCTAAGCACGCAGACATCAGGGCACACATCAACAAAAGGACATTTCAGAGGACAGGACAAGACACAAGGATGAATGCTACATCATTTTACATAAACCAATGTTTGGCTTTGTGAAACTGTGTTATGCTATGCAGGAAATAAATTGGGAGCACTGTCTTCACACCTAGTAAGAACACCCTCTGCTCCACCTCCCCAAACCCACACAGCCCAATTTCCCTTTTGAGCCCACCCCTCTGTTCCCTGCTGAACCCACACATTCACTCTAAGCACGATTATATATCCCCCACTAACTGACAATACTAGCTATTTTCTAATACCATGGTGTTCTTGTAGTCAAAGCTGTGTTGTAAAGACTTTGCCGCTATGTAACCACATTGCATATGGTTGTCTCGAGAGGATAGCTCAGGGGCAACACGCTTGCCTTGGAAACAAGACGATGCGGAGCAACACATGTTCGATCCCCGGGTATGCACTTAGAAACCTCTGGGTATTAAGCACGTTATAAATAACCAATTATGTTATATAAATTATGGCTACAGCCCCAACTGATGCACAGTGCTCAGTTACTTCCCAAAGCTAGGGTCACATGCACAAATACTCCAAATAAATGTAGCAGTGCCATGTGCCAGACTGCTAGCTTCTGCAAATTTGCATTTCAGTATGTTATGAAATGCTGTACTACATTATGCAGCGGTTTATTGAGAAGCCACCCTCAACACGGGGAGTTCCTTCCCTTCCCCCTCAAGTGGTGACACATCAAACTGTTTAACATGTTCTTTTTATTAACCCTATCTTAGACACATATCATGCCCCTTGGGTCCCTCTCCCCTGAGCTAACAATGAGCCAAGAACCAGGCCGGTGTACAGGAAATATATTGGTATTTATTTAAATTAACAGTAATAGAAGTTAGCACGAAAATGTCAAAACAAAACTTGTTCCGTGGCACAACACCATCAACTTCTCTCAGCATAAATAAATCGCAAAAGTGAGTTAAAAAGAACACAATCACGATTCTTACCTTCTGCAAATTTCACTTCACAAAATAATTACATGGATCAATAACAAAGGCACTTATGTAATGTGCGATTCTGATTTTCCTGCAGGCTTAAAAGGGTATCAGTAGGATTTCAAGATTACATATGTAATTGTATTTCACCCACGTTTTTGGTTTAAAATAAACACATGGTGATTTATCACTTTGTTTTTCAGACCCCCTCCACCCTTGCTTTGGTCTAGGTTGGGAAGTCAGACAGAAAAATGTGAATGCTTTGGGGAATTTGGGATTTCAGACCCCCCCCACCCCCTTAATGAAAGGCCTGTGTTGAGGAAGCTGGATTAAAAGGTTGGACTGATTTAAGAACAAAGACGCCCTCTTCCTTAAAGAAGTCTGTGTCAGATGGACAACAAGGATTACCCAATTAATGTATGGCCTATAGTTTTCAGAGCCAGCAGGTCTGGAGAACACTGAATTTCAATGCCTTTAGCAGGACATTTGGATCGCGGATGGTCATTAGATTGGAAATGTGACTTCCAGGCTGGAAGTGGGAGATGTCCTTATGAAGTTTCGCCCACAGCCACAAAAAGGGACTGCCTTGGGCTGACATTTTTTCATGAAAACAAAGTGGCTCTTCAAATGTCACTGGAGTTTTGTGGGTGAAACATAATATACATTGCTCTTTGTCAACCCACACATCATGTTTTATTTTTCTGAACTTTTTCTGTGAGCAGTGATATTTTTCACTTTTACTTTTTCAAAGAAGGTTTTTATTTGCACACACATGTGCAGGCCGGTTTTGTTTTCAATGTTTAAAAATAATGTTTTCCATGTGACGGGGACTGATGTTCTGTGAAGGCACAGCAGAAGCTAGACAACATCTCTTTAGTAAATTTGCTAATTCTGCTCTATACTGTACACAAGAATCCTGGTGGGAAAGACTTATTGGTGGTAATTCACATGAAATTACAATTGCAGTGATACAGATGTTGGAAAGATGTAAAATTGAGTCTTAGCCTGAAAACCAGGATTACTTTTGAAACTAACTATCATTTACTGGACAGCCAAATTTGCTTCGGGAAATGATGCAGAATTTCGCTAAAACTCACTGCAACTGTTTGCCTGACCAATAGCAAAAGGAGATCATTTGTCATCAGGGTACTGTCTTCTACTGTTTTGGGTAGGAAAGCATTTTCTTTAACTTTGAATCTGGAGTGCATGTATATTTTATTTTGTTTTAAAAAAAATGTTTTGTTTTATTATGATATTATGAAAGTTTTGGATACATGATGAAATCGTTGTAAAAGGTTAATGTTAATCATATACAACAATAAAAAAAATGCGTTGAGTTATGTAACAGTAATTACGTTGCTATCCGTTACATTAGGTTACATTTCCAGACGCAATGATCTATTTGTTTTATGTGATGGCACCCACTGCTATGTTATGCTATAATGCAGTAGGGCAGGAAATGTTATCTTATTTTCTGCAATGCCTTGCTGTATTATCTTACTCTGTTTTATGATCTGCCCAGGCATATGTTATGTTGAGTTCTGTTCTCCGTTGTTGTTGTTTATGTTAGTGAGGTCCTTTATAATAGACAATGTTTTCTGCTGGGGTTTGCAGGGAAGCTTTGGGCAGCATGACTAGTCATGCAAGAAGCGAGCCACCGGGGGCCGTATCACAGACGCCGTGCATCTGTGAACGTGTAGTTTTGCGTAGTGTTTCCATAATGGCAGATATGCCCCATTCTGAAAAACATATTCTTTCAATGCACTTTTGCACCAGGATTTATTTCATTTTATTTTTGGATTTTTAGAGCGCACTACAGCCGTCGGGCATTGAGGCGCTATAAGGATATGTAAGAGGGCTTGCTTGAGGTTTACAGGTGTGCGGCCCAACAGACAAATGAGATGATGTTTGCTGTAATGCTAATAAAGCACTAGGGCAAACATCACCCTGGTGTTAATGCAGCACTATAGGCAATTCAACAAGGGTAGCAGGCGCCCCTCTCTCGGAAGAACAAGGCATGATAACCTGTTCAGTGGTTGTTAACCACATTGAGAGTTCGCAGCCATCTGCTTCTTGCTCACTGTACCTTTCACAGATGGGAAATATCCATTTGCATATCAGTCTTTGTCCCGCCCACATGGGCAGTCCAGCACCGAAATGCTATGGCAATTCCTCTCTGAACAAGAGTACCTACAGCAACCCCATACACGTGTTTCAGCCTTGTTGGGCGTCATTAGTGAGGTGAAGCTGAGCCTCTCTAAGCACAGTGAGCAGGGAGTCCACGTCTGGTTGCCCCCAGGTAACCTAGGGTGACCAACCCCAAGTTCCTTCAAAAAATTCAACAAAGATAGCAGGCGCCCCTCTCTCGGAAGAACAAGGCATGATAACCTGTTCAGTGGTTGTTAACCACATTGAGAGTTCGCAGCCATCTGCTTTTTGCTCACTGTACCTTTCACAGATGGGAAATATCCATTTGCATATCAGTCTTTGTCCCGCCCACATGGGCAGTCCAGCACCGAAATGCTATGGCAATTCCTCTCTGAACAAGAGTACCTAAAGCAATCCCATACACGTGTTTCAGCCTTGTTGGGCATCATCAGTGAGGTGAAGCTGAGCCTCTCTAAGCACAGTGATCAGGGAGTCCACGTCTGGTTGCCCCCAGGTAACCTAGGGTGACCAACCCCAAGTTCCTTCAAAAAATTCAACAAAGGTAGCAGGCGCCCCTCTCTCGGAAGAACAAGGCATGATAACCTGTTCAGTGGTTGTTAACCACATTGAGAGTTCGCAGCCATCTGCTTTTTGCTCACTGTACCTTTCACAGATGGGAAATATCCATTTGCATATCAGTCTTTGTCCCGCCCACATGGGCAGTCCAGCACCGAAATGCTATGGCAATTCCTCTCTGAACAAGAGTACCTACAGCAACCCCATACACGTGTTTCAGCCTTGTTGGGCATCATCAGTGAGGTGAAGCTGAGCCTCTCTAAGCACAGTGAGCAGGGAGTCCACGTCTGGTTGCCCCCAGGTAACCTAGGGTGACCAACCCCAAGTTCCTTCAAAAAATTCAACAAAGGTAGCAGGCGCCCCTCTCTCAGAAGAACAAGGCATGATAACCTGTTCAGTGGTTGTTAACCACATTGAGAGTTCGCAGCCATCTGCTTTTTGCTCACTGTACCTTTCACAGATGGGAAATATCCATTTGCATATCAGTCTTTGTCCCGCCCACATGGGCAGTCCAGCACCGAAATGCTATGGCAATTCCTCTCTGAACAAGAGTACCTACAGCAACCCCATACACGTGTTTCAACCTTGTTGGGCATCATCAGTGAGGTGAAGCTGAGCCTCTCTAAGCACAGTGAGCAGGGAGTCTACGTCTGGTTGCCCCCAGCACTATAGGGAACATAGCCGTGGTCCGAAAATGCATTGAAAGAATATGTTGATTGCACAAGTGGAATTACAATTCCCCAAGGGTGGACTCAAGACAAAATGACGTCCGAAAAGCACGTCACATTGAAACGGCGGGCAGCTTCAAAGCTCCCATGAGACACTCTTACATAAAATGCAATGAAATGAGACCTCGTGCAACTCCAGGGCCTTCCCGTTTCACGGCAGCAAGGCCACATGGACAGCTGTCACAGGGCTGATGTTTCTGGGAGTGGAGGTTTTTATTTCCCATTGTTAATGTCGGCTGCAGGACATTTCACAGTATGTCGAGGGCACTTCCTGGTGGGCAGGGTGGGTCTGGGCCATAACATTGTCTTGGGCACCAATGAAAAAGTGGCCCTCAGTTGCAAGTGGCAATTCATTCCTTTTGTGACACTGTTTGAATAGTACACAAGGGGGAGTGTTTTGATAAAATGTGATGCAAATTGTGCCTTTTAAAGAATATTTATTGAGCAACACTGGTCATAACTATTAGCCGTCTAATGAAGTAACTCCTCAAATTGGCCCACATTGGGCAAACAAGGGGTCCACTTTGACCCAAAACACTGGCCCTCTCCAGCATTTTGCGTTTTTGGTTCGCCCATGTGCTTATTGCCTTATAGGCCAGCCCGAGTCTGCTGTGGCGATGCCAGCCCTGTACTGATGGATGCCTCACCGTTTCAGGCTGGTCCTCTGTTCCCCCTGATAGTACGGCCAGATTTGATTCTTTAGTGCCTGTGTGACACCCCCTCATGCCGCCTGCGGGTGCCAAGTTAGTGTGGGTACTTTACAACACCTTTCAGGCTGTCGGAGAATCACGCCCTAGTTTAGGCTCGATATGACACCACGTCCTGCGGGTGTCACACTAGTGTAGGGCCTTTACAACACCCTTCCAGGCTGCCGGACTGTCACGCCCTGGTTTAGGCTCATTATGACACCCCCTCATGCCGCTTGCGTGTGGTACACTAGTGTAGTGCCTTTCCAACACCCTTCCTATCGGAGGGTCACACCCTAGTTTAGGCTCATTATGACACCCCCTCATGCTGCCTGCGTGTGCCACACTAGTGTAGGGCCTTTCCAACACCCTTCCAGACTTCTGGAGGTTCATGCCCTACTTTAGGCACGTTATGACACTCCCTCCTGCTGCCGTAGGGTCACACCCTAGTTTAGGCTCATTATGACACCCCCTCCTGCTGGCGGAGGGTCACGCTCTAGTTTAGGCGCGTTATGACAAGCCCTCCTGCTGCAGGACGGTCACGCCCTAGTTTAGGATCGTTATGACACCCCCTCCTGCTGCCGGACGGTCACGCCCTAGTTTAGGCTCGTTATGACACCTCCTCCTGCTGCAGGATGGTCACGCCCTAGTTTAGGCTCGTTATGACACCCCCTCCTGCTGGCGGAGGGTCACGCTGTAGTTTAGGCGCGTTATGACAACCCCTCCTGCTGCAGGACGGTCACACCCTAGTTTAGGCTCATTATGGCACCCCGTCCTGCTGGCGGAGGGTCACGCCCTAGTTTAGGCTCGTTATGAAACCCCCTCCTGCTGCCGTAGGGTCACGCCATAGTTTAGGCTCGTTATGACACCCCTTCCTGCTGCCGTAGGGTCACGCCATAGTTTAGGCTCGTTATACACCCCCTCTTGCTGCCGGAGGGTCCCGCCCTAGTTTAGGCTCGTTATGACACCCCTTCCTGCTGCCGTAGGGTCACGCCATGTTTAGGCTCGTTATGACACCCCCTCTTGCTGCCGGAGGGTCCCGCCCTAGTTTAGGCTCGTTATGACACCCTCTCCTGCTGCAGGACAGTCACGCCCTAGTTTAGGCTCATTATGGCACTCCCTCCTGCTGCCGTACGGCCACGCCCTAGTTTAGGCTCGTTATGGCACCCCGTCCTGCGGCCGGAGGGTCACGCCCTAGTTTAGGCTCGTTATGGCACCCCGTCCTGCTGCCGGAGGGTCACACCCTAGTTTAGGCTCGTTGTGACACCCCCTCCTGCTGCCGGAGGGTCACGCCCTAGTTTAGGCGCGTTAAGAAACACCCCCCTGCTGCTTGAGGGTCATGCTTAGTTTAGGCTTGTTAGGACACCCCCTCCTGCTGCCGGAGGGTCACGCTCTAGTTTAGGCTCGTTATGACACCCCCTCATGCTGCAGGACGGTCTCGCCCTAGTTTAGGCTTGTTAGGACAGCCCCTCCTGCTGCCAGAGGTTCACGTCCTACTGTAGGCGCGTTATGAAACACCCCCCCTGCTGCTGGAGGGTCACGCCTAGTTTAGGCTCGTTATGACACCCCCTCCTACTGCCGGAGGGTCCCGCCCTAGTTTAGGCTCGTTATGACACCACCTCCTGCTGCCTGCAGGTGGCCCACTAGTTGAGGGCCTTTACACCACCCTTCCAGCCTGCCTGCCAGTGGCACCGCAGTTTAGGGCTGTTATGACACCCCTGCCTGCCGCCTGCGGGTGGCGTCCTAGTCGTCGGCCTAGAATTGCCCCGACTGGATGGGAGAAGGTTTTCATCCCATCTCCAAGCACAGACCGGTAACTATGAGCTATGCAGCTGCTCCTCTCAGCATCACCGCGCCAGGCCTCATTACGTATGCGCGCGCTGCCTTTCCCGCGCCCAGCCACTGTGACAGAGCAAATCTGTTTGCTGTTCATATGAATTGAAACCGATTTTAATTAGTCCACAAGAAGCCAGCAGCGTTATTTAACAAAGCAACGACTACGTGAAATGGAATCCATATGCTCGCAGCACTTTACATTTTGAATATAATGGCTTAAAAGACAGGTCGTAAATGAAGCTACGGCAGTATTTATAGGTATTCACCACTGACAGCATCTACTTACAAAGGGTGAACCCTTACTGGGGTGCATCAAGCGGTGAACGTATTAAGGGGTGCACTGAGAGTAATGATGACAGCCGCCCCGGGGAGCGATCATCTAACATAACATGCACAGTGCCGCGCTTTTGATGAATAACAATACATCATTTGCTAGACCGCTCTCCGCGAGAACCAATCAGATGCCGTATGGCTAACTAGATTCACACAGTAGCCTGCCATGGCAGAGCACTGACGCGCCTGTCCCACTGTGTCAACTCTGCAGCTGATGGCAATGTGTACATTGGAATTATCACAAGATGAACAGCAGTGTCTAATTATTTGCAGAGTTACGCTAATGGCGCATTGAGACATTTCAGGGCACGCACAATTCCGCACTGAAGTATCCCCTCCACGTCTATGTTTAGACGCAGCGAGCTGTATCCACACCCCTGAAAATAACTCTGCGGCTGCTGGGCTCCGAGAATTAAAATGGGGTTGTTTCCTGCTGGCAGTACACACTGCTCTAATGCCGGGTATTATTATGTTTCAGGACTAATGTAGAACAAATGATAATGAGCACAATCGTAAAGGGAGAGGGCGATTGCATGGAGTTAGGCTTCATAAACATTGGTGGGTACAAGTTACGGAACAGGCCGAGCTTTGCAACCACCTGGAAAACATGCGAAAAAATAGCAAAAGCTCCCTGGCTGCCGAAATAGACTTGCAATGGGAATCTCCCTTTCGACAGAGGACAGAGGGTTAGGAAGTACAACGGACAGAGGGTTAGGAAGTACAGGTTTAAAGAGGAAGGGATATGGGGGATGATAACCCCGGGAGGATAGCTCAATGGCAATGTGCTCACCTTGGAAGCAAGACGACACGAAGCAACACAGGTTCGAACCCCGGGTCCTCGCTTAAAAACCTCTGGATATTTAAGCGCGTTACAAGTATGCAACAAAGACAACAACAAAATTCTGTAACAGCGCCTCTATGCCCCCGGCTGTGTGAGCACTTTAAAAATGCAAATAAATAAATGATTGGTCATTTATAACGTGCTTAAGACCCCGAGCTTTCTAAGCATGGACTCGGGGATCGAACCTGTGTTGCTCTGTGTCGTCTTGCTTCCAAGGCGAGTGCCTTGCCCCTGAGCTATCCTCCCAGGGAGTGAGATAGCTATGAAAGTAGCTCGCCCACAAAGGAAACATGGCAATTGTTAAGAGGATCGTAACAAAAAAGAAAATGTGAAGTTCTTCATAGAACAGCAAGTGCCAGGGGTCATGATATAAGGTTTGTCCATGTAGACTTCCACCAACCCCAGAAAAAGGGGCAGCTCATATCCTTAACCCTGACCTGTAATTGCCAGGAGGCTAGGATAGGAATGCATCACTGGGTATTCTTCACATTCATCCAAAGGCCCCACATTGTATCAGTGTGAGGGTTACAACTTGCCAGAGGTATATTATTTCACCTTACAAGTACAATGCATGCACACTCCATGTGGCTTGAGGTTTGTTAAATAGTCTACTAATTAGCAGAGAATTCCTTAATAACCAGTCTTAACTAAAAGTGCTGTTATAAGTTTGCCATTGGTTGTGGTCCATGTTTGTATGCTGACCTGCCAACGTCTGCGCAGCAATTTCCAAGTAACTATCAAAATGCAGCGTGTGATCAGCCACCATGCTCCATCCAAATAAGGTTTCAATTGAAAGCAATACAAATGCATGGGCATTTTTGAACTCTAAGTCAATCTACGGAACTAGCACCATGATGGGACTCTCGTTACCGTATCAGCTGGACATGGCAAATACCTACCTCAATGGCACCTACTGTAGAAACTGGCAAAGGAAATCCAATAAGCAACCCAGGGAGCAAAGGTAGAGTCATGTTTTAATCCAGACAGCTGTGAAGAAATGGAAATGGAAACTAGCAGAGTTTTCCCGTCCCGAGATTCTGGCCGCTGAGCTCACAACTGGTGTACGGTTTATAGAGTTTTACACAATAAGGTACATACAGTAAAGTCAGGAAGATACATTGAGTTGGTTACCATTTAACAATGAACATCCTAATAGAACATTCTCGGCCTTGTGGGCATGTCTTTACACCACCATGAGAGGCCTGTGCAACTCCATTCGGTCTGCCAGGGTGACTTAGTCCCTTCCTCTTGTGGATCTTTCCACTACATGTAACCCGACCTGACATGGTGACTAACACTCATTGACTCTCAACCTGTTCTCAGTCCAGGACACCTCTCCTTCATTGTCGATGTCTCACTCCTCACTGGGTGGGCACACGCATCATGCAGAGACTAACGTCCTGGCACACGGTCTTATGGACTCGTGTGTTTGTGGCAACCAATGATATCTTCTTCTACAGTGTCTCTCTGCGACACCGCCTCTGCTATGGTTGCAGTGCTTGAGAAATAAAATACTGTCAGCTGCAGCCAGTGGCATTGCTAGGGAGGCCTGATGGGGCTACAGCCCCATCTTTTGGGTCTTTTGAGTGTAGCCCCAGATAGAAGCTCAGGTGCTACAACCAGCAGGCTAGCTAGCCCCGAGTCCCGACAGTCCCAATATTAGGGTAGGCCCAGATCTTCTCCACACCTAGCAACATCCTTGGCTGAAACATAAAGGAAAGCAGCAGAGAATTGTTTACAATCCTTTTACCTCACATCTGGAAGCAGTAAACTTGCGATATGGTGAATAAAAATATGGGGATCCCCATCGAAGAATCAACGCACAGACTAAGCCAGACTGGCGCTGAAGTTACTGGTATGATATTTAGATTCAGTTGCAATAATTAAATTCCTTGCTGCCGTGAGAAAGTCCTCCATGCCGGGATGTTTTCGTTTTCAATAGAAGAGAACCTGGGCCTGTGGGTTTATTGCGCTCTCTGTGCTCTCTTTCGCTTTGTATTCTTATTATACACTTATGGACCCATTGGGCACTGTAATCACCTTCCTATACCTGTTTTCTCCCCCAACTTACTTGTGAGTGTGACCCCGACATCACGTTTGGGATCAGAACATTCATGGGGGGGCATGAGGACATTTCTCCAGATGGACAGTCGTAGCAATAATACTGATGATGTATTTCTCATAAAGCGCTACACACCCACAGGTCTCAGAGCACTGAAATAACACAAGACATTATTATCCCATAGTGTGGTACTCTATGTATCGACTTCAGAAATATGAAAGGCTTAGTTGACCCTGTCGGGACTCGAACTTGCCAGAGCAAGCTGCGCACAGATATCAGGGGCGAGTGCTTAGCTCACTGTACTATCTGACAGTCCAAAAACCGCACTCTGCTTTATCCTCCAGATATCCACATCCCTGTTACTTTTGCATGGCAAATGTCATTATACTCTGCCGCTGGATTCCTAACATGTGTCGCAGAGGTATTGTCAGCTCAAGCCCCTGACATGTAGAGGGCTGTGCTCATTGATTGTGCATTTCCCACAGACCCGGCACATCTAGAAACCTGCCCCATTATTCTGCCCCATGTATATAGATTGAGATTTTAAAGTTGTGAGAGATGGGGCACACCTGATTTACTTTTTTCATGGTCATTGTTCAGGTGCGGCTTAACTGTACCTGCTAGGTACATAATAATAGATTTGGTCACATACATTCTCCAGTTCACACCTTGCATATGCAAATTGCACTTGAACAAAGGTTTCATTTTTTTCAATGCATTTCTGTACAAAAGTGCACGACTATGACTAGGGCAAACATTGCCCTGGTGCAACCATACATTGAAGGTATATATGTTTGGCGCTAGAGCAATTCTTGCACTATTGCTGAATGCACTTGCACTGGTGCAGAGTTTATGTAATACCACCACTACTGTTTACATGCATGCGCCTTAAGCACTATGCAATTACAAATGTTGCGTATGCATGGCATTTCCATGTCAGCAACATTTTCTATAGCAGTTTAGAGATGAAAAGTATCCTACTTACCTATTACCAGATATGCTTGTTCCTAAACATTTAACCACATATAACTGTTTATTGCCATTTGTACAGCAACGCCCATGCTTACACAATATGATTTTATATTTAAGCTGTTGTTACATTTTTGTAAAGGCAGGTGCCTTAAAATAAAGCTATTCTGGTTGTGAATAGTGTATGCAGATGGCTCACTACATCTTTTGAAAATCTACACAGCAGAAAATTGCACAGCACAGATTTGCACAATTTCTCTAATTAAGTGCCAAGGACGAGCTATCTCGTCCTTGGCACTTAAGGGGTTAATGAAGGAGAAAATGTTAGAAGGCTTTGCATGGTGAAATACTGAAATCACCCAAAAAGGCCTTGGCACTGGGGGGGAACCCATGGCAGTTATGTGTAAGACCTTTTCTTAATTATAAGGACTTGTGCATTTTGTGTGAAAGTGTTACCCTGCCATCTAATTTAGAAACGTATAGGAACTATTTTCCTGCGAGAGTTTGTTTTTACATTACAAATAAAATCTGCTCACGGTTGGTCTTACTTATTTTTTATTCTGTTGGTTTGTTAAAACCTTATACAAAACATTATACATAAACACATCATTCTAATTAGATAAAATACTATAAAACAGTCACATTAGATAATACTTCAAACCCCAATTGATATCACAATCCATTATCATAGAAAATATACATAATTATAAATAACAAGTGGAGCTAAGTGGCAGTCGGGCAGTCAGGTGCTCTGCAGCTTGAGAAGGCTTCTTCGTTTTGTGACTTGTCTGAATTGCGTGCCACGAGGCACTCACACCAGGAAAGGACACTTGGGCTATACTTAGGCACTTGTACCTTTTTAATTCTACAGCAACAGCAATGCTGCACTGCACGGCAAGGAACGTACCTCGAGCTCTGCCCCCAACATCAACAAAATCTTGCAGGGCCGCGAAGCTAAGTGGCAGTCGAGCAGTCAGGCAAGCGGGCAACGGGTGAGTAGAATTTGCATTTCCCTCCCCTCACAGCCCATGCCTTTAGACCCGCTGTTTGGAAGTTTGTACGGTGGCCTCTTGAAAACATTGGGGCGGCTTGTAAACCTCCACTTCGGACTTTTGGTCACTGGCGCAATCTCTACGGCCCAACTCCGAGCCTCTGGCTCAAAAACACATACTTACTACACAGAGACCAGTGCGGAGACTGCAGGGATAAAACCCTTTAATCCACTGCTAACATTATTATCGTCGCATCAAGTGAATTGACTGCCAGCCAGACACTCAGCGATACTATGACTGAAACTGTTACACCAACAGTGGCGGCGGACAATCCAAGACCGTTGTCAAAAGACAAGGCTACGCATTGCCCCATTGACATACACGTCGAAATTGTCGCCACAACCAAATCCCACCTCAATATCCTTGAGTGTGAACCAGCACATGAAGCTTCCTTAGCCTTGACTGATGCCGGTATGGGCAGCGAGGAAATAATGGACACTGATTTGGAGGGCCTTTGTATCCCATTTGACGTTTTGGAAAATACAACACTATCACCAGTGGTTTCCATCAAAGATGGGGCTCTGCTTTCAAGCAAAGAAGAAAGTAGCCCTGCAAGAACAGAAGGCTTAGGGACCCCAGAAGAATCCAGACAGACTTACACCTTTGGGGCTGTCCCCCAAACTAAACAATTTACATAATCCAACTCCTGGGCCCTCAGTATGGAAACCAAGGGGGTTAACTCCAGTCACATCACAACTTGCATAACAATTATTTTACACACGTCCAACTCCTGTCTCTGCCAAGAGTTGTAACAATGCTGTTGCGGTTTCTGTCAGTCCATCCGTTCCCGGATTCTCACCTACTCAGGCGAACATTTCTATTCACAATGCAAATGCGACTGAGGAACCATCAAATTTGATCAATGCTTGACAACTATTGATGGCTACTTCTGCTGGTAAGGACCCCAGAGCAGGACTGTTACCGTCACTGCAGGCCTCTACATCTTACAACTACTTGAAAGAATGTGACCCATTAAACTCGATTAAAAGTGAAGTAAGCAAAGAGATGCGAAGCATTCAACAATTTTTCAATACTAAAACGAAAGAAAGGGCCTTGAGCGTAAATGAGGAAACAGATAAAGGAAAAATCTTAAATACGGCTTTGGTTAAGGAGACAGAGACTGCCTGCACCCTTGATCTGAAAGAGGGGAGTGAAGCTGTAAGAGAGAGCAATAGCAGGGTTGTAAATGTAAATGTTCATTCCCTGGTCCCCAGTGAGGATATAAAAAATCTGGTGCAAGAAGCGCTACTTAAACTACTCCATTACCCACCCAAGTATGGCCCTCCTTTACCGGTTCTTGTGTCACAGTTGGAGCGTGAGCATGAGGAAGTCAAACAGGGGAGGGACAATCCTGCCCTGGGCACAGAAGCAACTAAAGCCTCAGCCCCCTATGAAGAAAAGGTCCCTGTACTGAAAACCCAGATCAATACCTCTGATATAGCGAATGTGACCCGCTTGCTGGACTGGAAAGAGGTGAATCATTGAGACCTGAAGCGACACCACTATCTGACTTGACTTCTGATGAAGTTAATAGACAGTTCTAGAGTCCTCATCAAAAACATGTAAACAGCTTGAAAAAACCTGATGCACCCTTACGTCCCGATGCACAAAGACAAGCTCTGTGTAACAAGACAAATGCAAGTCCATCTGATATTATATGCAAACGCTGTAGATTAACTTCCAACAAGGAGAACCTAAATCTGACTCCAGCTCTATCAATGACCGATGAAGATCTGCTACTAGATTTCGTAGCAGCCCAAGTTGAGGAAAAAACGTAACCTACAGCAGCCATAGACAAAATCATGATTGCAGCTTTCTCCTTAACTATGACACCTTTTATGAAGTTGTACGAATCTATCGCGGATCAGCTTAAAGACCAAAACATGCTTTTGGCCATGCTGCATTCGAAAACGATTTTCGTCCAGGGCTTCCTAACGGCCCTTCAAGGGAACTTGGACAATAATCAAGAAACTATAACAAAATTCCTTCAAAATATCTTAGAACCTATAATAAAAGAAAAAGACAAAAGAAGACTGTCCTCAAACTCCCATAAAGACAGCCTTGTGACCTACGGCACCATTGACAGGGATTTACGGGCACCTTTATATGAAGACTCATTGATCTCCTGCCCTATTACAACTCCCCAAGTGAAAGACACAAGAACAAACTTAGAACATGGGATCCCAAAGTTCACGAATGCTGTCCCTCAGGCTCTACCTCACACTAACAAATCTCTTGTTTGGACATTTTTGAGGTTGTTGACCTTACAAAACCTACGGCATCAGACTTTAACCTAGGCCATCTAGAGCAGCCTGGTGAGAATTACTCTAGTAGTCAACATAGTGCAGGCATAAACATACAAGAAAGCCACACTAATTCTCCGGGAGGCCACATGGTACCTAAAACCTATGATATCTTTTCCAAATTTCCCGATTTTCAATCGCACATCAAGAATGTGGGCGTAACTTTACCCCCAAAAAGCACAGCCAGGACTAAATTTACCAAGACACAACCCAGCAGAACTAAAAACATACAGCTTCTAGAATAAACCGACAGAAATCTATAATAAAGAATATCAAGGTGCCAGAACTTCCAGCTCCCAACATGCAACCAAACATCAAAGAAGCAATCAAAACTAACCCTCAAGGGAACAAACTTGGACAACTTAGTAGTTTGCCAAAGGACAACCTAAAGGTAATTACTCAAGTCAGTGCCTGCGTCTCAGAGCACACAATTGAAGCAGGACTTGGCTTGTGAACTAAGGAACAATAGCAGCAGCTCAGAAGAGGATTACTCGAGTGAGACACGATTAATTAATAAATCTCTCTACCTTCTCAGAAGAGTGGGAGGAGGTTACCAAGAACGAGGTTCACTGGCTGAACGCCTGGCCATTCTTAAATCTTAAATCTATGATCAAATAGCCAAACATAGTAGAAATGCGGAAAACGAGACCAATAAAGACCTAGATGACATCATTGAATGGCAACAGACACACGAAGACTTGGAAGTAGTTCTACCATCACGGGCACCCTTAACGAATTCGTGGGCCGCAACTTAATAGATATCAATTTCTTCTAATAATCAATTAATTTCGGATTAGCTAAAACGTTCACAGCCAGAATCAGCAGTGCTGTCTTATTCCCATTAGCAATTCTGTACCAGAATTCACCCTTATTCAACCAGCATTCATTATACACACATTTGGAAAACATTAGCTGCCTAGTAGATTGCAAATCCAGAACTATAATAAAAATATGCTTCAACGATTTTATATCTGAAAAACAGTTATTATCATCAACACTAAGTTTCCTATAAAACAAGATTGCCTTTGTGTGTAACATGTTAAGCCTAATTCTTAAAAAAATGTTCTTAAATAACGCCTATGCAGACACTTATTGATATAAGAAGGAATCGATCTACGTCTAAACCTAAGGGGTGCAACAACTTATAGGAACCCCTGAATCCAGTCTTGCTCATGTCATTTCTTTGTCACCAGCTCCGGATTGGTCACAAGATCCTGGCTCCTCGTGTTCAGTCCTGTCAAAACTTTGGAAATAACAAGGGGGACTCTCTGCCAGACATGAGTCCTGGTTGAAAGAGCCTTCCCCCGAGTCTTTAGATCACTATCTTTTACAGAGGAGAAATATCCCAAACATATCAGTCTTTGTCCTGCCCTGGGGCAGTCCAGCACCGAAATGCTAGGCATTTCTCCTCTGAACAAGAGTACCAACAGCAACCCCAGACACGTGTTTCGGTCTGGTTGAACCTCATCAGTAGGGTGTAGCTGTGCCTCTCTAAGATAGTGAGCAAGGGGTCCACGTCTGGATTCCCCTAGTAACTTAGGGGGAGACCCAAAGTTACTTGAAATATGCAAATAACAAGGGGGGTCCTGCGAGACTCTCTGCCAGACATGAGTCCTGGTTACAAGAGCCTTACCCAGAGTCAAAACTTTGGGGCACGTGTTTTTAAAGTTTACAAGGCAGCCAAAATCCGATTTTCCTAGCTGCGATTTCAAGTGGTTAGCTTTCCAAATAATTGCCTAGTATTTAAATAGAAAGCATACATGCATATTAAGTCATTAAAATATGCTCACGCTTTCAAGCAATACAATTGGTTTGCATTACTATGTATGTGGAATGAGGACTCTTTCAAGCAAATCCAGTATAGGACATTCCAGCAGCCTTGTAGCCAAGCCTTTAACTATGATCAGTGTGTCACACCTTGGTAGGGTGCCTTTTTTTGTATGTTAATTGCAATTGGATGGATGACGTCTCTACTAGCAAGCGTATGTGAGGGTGAATGTCTCAAGTAAAGTAAGTAAACCTCTTCTTAAGTAGTACGGTTTACCCAAGTGCAATTCAAGTCTGCTTTTTCTCTCCCATGCTTGGGAGTTGAGTTAGAATATTGGCAAAGGTAATAATTGGCTTTACGAGTTATTTTTCCAAGTAGAAGAAACCTAAAGGGCCCAAGTCACATGTATCAGGGCACCACCCGTAAGCCGTTAATGACGGCTCACCTCCAGTTCAGAGCAACATGAGCACAGGATTCTGGGTATGCACCTTAGCCCAAATGCGAGCCTTTAGCTCCCAAAAAGTGTCTTTACCTTACACGGCATAGCTTCCTCAACCCAAGAAATCACAGTTCTCAAGGCTGCAGAGAGCTACTTGCTGCCTTCTTTCGTATTAGGGATCTTCAGTACAGCACAGTCTGACAGCATTGGGACATGTGACGCAAACACCAGAAAAGTTATGGTGGGCTTAGAAAGTCTTGAAAACAACCTTTCCGCTTGAAATGTGAAAGTAGAATAAGCCATTTGAGCCAAGTCATGCATGCAAGAGCGTCACTCAGTAGCCATCACCTGAGGTTCACCTCCAGTTCAGAGCAACATGGGTATTGCGTGTTTTTTATTGAGTTCAGAAATTCATTAAAATACATTGGGATTTCATCATTTTGCACTTCCTGCCCAAACTAGCAACCATATTCAGAAACAAAAAGAGGAACAATTTTCTTAACATCAGTAACCATGGCCCCAATTTTAATTTTTATAATTTTTACATTGCAGAAGCGGGGACTTGGCAATAATGACAAAGGTTACAATCCCAGCAGAAAACCCCAAAAGAAGGAGGGGACCGTAAGAAAGGGAGAAGGGAAGGATAAAGAAGAGAGTTGGAGGGGAAAGGGAAACCAGATGTCAAAGTATGAATAGGGAATTTTTGGAAGGTCATATTTCATCACTGAAGCAGGACATACAATACAACTACAAATCCACGTGGGCATGAGGACATATCATGCAGAAAGCTCATTAAATCCGGACCACATCCAGGATATCAAGGCATTCAGCATTCTGATTTTGAGGGGGCAAAAAATAAAGATTATGGTACTGAAATTATTCTGTCAGTACCAGATATGAAGATTTCCTTAATTATTTTGGAAACATTGATGCAAAAGACATATGAGCTGTTTTATCTTAATAATTTATTCAGCCCTTTATGGTTAGATCCTTATTGTTCCATCCACTCCGTAACTGAGATTTTGGTTGTTTCAACATTTGATCAAACTAACTAAATGTTTAGAGCCTCAGGTCCATTAGGCCTGGTGTCAGTGGCTTGGCATTATATAGTCATGTGATGTATCTTTGGAAGCCAGTTGATCCTCTTCAGGTGCTAATGGCAGTTATCTCATATCCTTGTCATTATGTCCCAAGTATTAAGTTCGTAACATATATGTTCTTTCGCATTTAATAATAAATATGGTGAGCACTGAGAAAAATGGCTCTTAGAGTGTGCTATATCTTATGCACAGCCATAGCTGCCAAGTTTCATCCCATGTGTGACAGTCGAGTCAGTACTGATTTGTGTTTCCGCTTGCATGCTGGAACATGTAGTTTTGTTTTTCCCGCTGTAAGGATGGGCCTACAAGTCCAAGCATGCAGAGTGGAAAAAGCAGGACTTTCTAGAGGAGTCCATTAGGACATGGCCAACTTGGCAGCTATGCATGAAACATGCATGGATTCCCAAGAGTCTGATACAAAAAGCAATTTTTCAATTGAAAATCATTTTAGCCTTCGTACATGCCTACTGTGCATACAGCAAAGTGCACATAACTCAGACACATGTATGTGGTCTCAACTATGCACAGAAATGTGTGTAACGTGTATCCAGAGTGCACTGGATGTAAGCAATTGCCATGCACTTAAATATACAACTGGATCGGTGGGAAGAGTAGGAACTCTTGATGACCTCCATCATGCATATGCAAGTGTGGGTGGCGAAAAGAGTGCCAGCCGTCATCCCATGCAATTCAGGGGCACACCTAGGTATATGGTGGCCTCGCTTTGATCTGTTTCAAGCTGGCATTTGACAGGTAGTGTGCTAGGGAAAATTGGCTGGAACTACCTTCTCCAGTGTTTGACTCCACGCTTACCATTGCATGTTAGCAGAGGCGCCACCAAGGGATATCCAAGGTGGGCCACGGCCAACCTTATAAAAATGCCCCCCTCCCCACCAGCCCGCCGGCCTCTTATGAATGCAGCTTTGTGTGCCACCCCGAGTGACCTCATCAGGTCACCCCTATGAACAATGTCTGGGGGCGCCACTGCATGTTAGAGTGCAATATTTTCATATGTGGCCTTCCCAGAAGCCAACTCCCTGACAGATACATGCGCCTTTCTTAGTGAGAAAATGGGTTGTTTTAAGGCCAGTGTGCCACAATCACAAATGGCTCTCTGTCTGCATGGGAATTTTGTAAACCTACATGGATGTAGAGTTTGTGTATGGGTGCAGAAGCTAATTCCTCCTCTCCCACTTTGTGTCTCTTCACTATCTTTTAGGGCCTTTGGCCCTTAGGTTTGGTAAATTGTCCCAGGAGAACTGCATAAATACACATAGTTACATTAATCTGGGCGGAACAGCTCCAGCGCAGGGCAACACCTATCAGGAGGAGAGGATATCAAGATGGACACAACCTCATATATTTCTTGTTTGGTTTTGTTGTGTGCATTCACTAGTGCACGCTTTTTGTCTAGGCATTCAACTTCTTTCCGGGGGGAAAAGGATAACGCATCAAACAACCCCATGTAATGCTGTCCCTTTTATCGTGGCGGGCGGGTTTTAGTAAGTAAAAAATGTTCTTGGTTTATGTGGGTGATGGTGTAAGACTTGGCTGTGGAGATTCACCGTTTGGGCACTATACTCACCCCTTTCCCAGAGACACATTTTTCCTTTTGTAAATGTATCATTCTTGGGAGAATCAAGTAATGTGTGGCCAGCGCTACATAATGGAAAATGTTTGACAGTGTTGCATCAATAACCAGCACCGGTTCACCTCCAGAGGGCTGACTTATTCCTGGGAGGAGGTGAGAAATAGAGATGCATTAGGTATGCAATGATCTTGTTCTCTCTCTCCACCTCTAACTTTCTCTCTGTGTCATTCTGTGTCTGACTCTCTGGGCCCGATTGAGGGAATTTTTGCATGGTTCAAAGTGAATTTGCATTGCTGAAAACTGACTTTGCACTGCTGACACACACCCTGATTCATGAAACTGTGCAAAGTGGATTTTTTCAGTGCAAAGTCATTTATTTACCAGGTCAAAGTGTGCACTATTGCTGATATGGAACAATATTAACATTAGGGCAAACATTCCAAAAATGCATGTAAGCATATGTTTTTTGCATTATGAAATGTTTGCCCTGCTGACTTTACCTTCTTCCTAAATATCTTCCCTCTCGAGCTCTTCGCTCATCTGCCTCCAACTCCTTCAGAGTCAGTCGCTTCTCCAAGCAACAAGTTGGTGGCAGATCACTCTCTTCGGCAGGGGTCTCTCTCTGGAACAGCCTTCCTGCCTCCCTGAAACTCGAGGAGAACCATCTCCGGTTCCGGAAACACCTCAAAACCTTCCTCTTTGCTTCTGCTTTCTCTCCCCCCCCTCCCTTGCTGAATTCCTGACTGAAATTGCACTGGTTACCTGGCCACCCTTCTGATCTCTGGCCCAGGCCCTGTCAATTACCCACCTGCACTGCCTCCCTGGCAACCCCTGCACTTGGGGACTGTTTTTCTGTATCCCTTCAGTCCCCCTACCAGCACTTACGTCTGCACTTCCTTGCACTGGCCACTAGGTGGCTGTTTTATGTGTCTTATTATTCCACCTCACATGTACTGCACTTTACCTTCCCCCCTCCCCCTGCGCACTTTTCCTTTCCCCCCTTCCCATGCACTTGTGCGATCTGAATGACACCTGGCCTAGTAGGATCGTTGTCTGTCCTCCCTCCCCCCCTTGCCTCGTCACGCCTTGAAATACTTGTGTATAGGCACGTTATAAATGCCATATCAAATCATATCATAACATGGTGTAAAAGTTAACTTGCATTGTGCACATTTTCTGTAATGTGGCCCCTGCTATTGCATTACTAATAATTTCTGGGAGGCATTCACAAGATCTTGAAGATAGTTACTTCTTCCATCAAGAGAATTCAAGTCCTTTCCTTAGTATGGCAAACACACAATTCTGCTATATTCTGCTATATATTCTGTCCAATAAGACCAGCCATTCTGTAAAATCGATTTCAATCTCAACTGGGCTTCCTTTTCCAAATGCAGCACGGATATGGATGTATTGACTGTGTACCACTTTTAAGAAGAAACAGTTAACAAATTAAAAATAGGAATTTGGCTAAGGGCAGATATGCAACTTTAAAGAAGGTAGTGCGAGTAATCAGACTGGCATATACAAAGTTAATTGTATTAAAATAAAGGAAGCCCTGATCCAAATTGAGATGAGCTATGGTTGGTGATGAAAGCAAACCGACTCTAAAATGTTTTTGATCGCTTGTCATTTGGGGTATTCTATTTCCAGGTAGGATGTGTGCATTGTGCTGTCAGAGAGCTCCGAATCCTTTTTTTCATTTCAATTTGAGTATGATTCAGTTATCTTCCTCCCCCAGTATTAATGTGATATTGCCCCTTAAATGTTCAACTTTATCTTAATTCAAATCTACATTGCTGCAATATTTCAAATTCAAAACAGAGGAATAGATATTGTCCAAATGCCAACTCAAACTTTGAATTCCAACTCTCATGAACTATGATCAATCACCATGAAGATACTAACATGGGGACTGCCTGCATGTTTGAAATCGTGAAAAGTGGAAACCACCTTTCTTTCAAGAGAAGAGATGGAGAATGCCAAGAAAATCATCCTGCCATGTCCCTTTTTCCTTCTTAGGAAACATGTTTTGAGAAGATATTACCTGATTAGGGAGAGATCCTCTTACCGGCAAAAATGTGGAATTGGAACTGGAAGGATCTAACAAAGATACAATCAATGCCATATTGGGAAAGGGTCTGTCTATGCCAGTGGTCTCAAATTCTGTTTCCTGAGAAAAAAGAAATCACTACATATTTTCAGAATATGCATACAAAATAAATATGAATATATATGAATCTAAAGAGGATACCTTTCCATTGTAAGTGGCTATCCTAAAATCCTCATGTGGTTGTTTATTTTTTCTGTAGATGGAGACCTCTTTTCTAAGCAGTTTCTATAGACTTTAAATATACATTTGACAGTGTTCTGCACCAGTCCCTTGAACTTGTACCTAAAATATGGGATTGATGCTCTAGCAGAATTTATGGTTAACATACAAACTAAAGTTAAAACTACAGTAAGCTATGTTTTAACAGGCAGGTTCACATACAAGTTTGACATCCAACATTGAGCAAGGATGTGCTTTTCTTTAACATCAACCTTCTTTGTCCAATTCATTAACTACAAGGGTTTGCGTAAACCAGTGTCAAAAGACGACCAGGACGATTGATGATATTCCACTTGAGGATGGGGATGGCAGAATTCAACAGAAAACAACCATGTCTCTTTTCAAGTCTCTCTTGTGGCATTTTTATCTACATTGATGACAACATTGAACTATGGTTTACATCCAGGGGCTTGGGGTTAGCATCTTTTCTCAATCTGTGCATACACTCCAGATGGATTGCAGGCCAAATTTGGTTTGAAGGTTATGGTGTCTTTTATATCCTTCTCCAGGTGCATCTCCATTTGATCTGGTACTCTGACATAGTACCAGCTTTAACTTCACAAGTTCGAATCCTGGCAGGGCCGACACAGACCAGGGTGATACGTTTAGTACAACTATGTTGGTAATAATAACAGCTATTTTTAGGGCACTAGAAAGCAGGAAGAATCCAGCATGAAGTGTTTTATGCATACCTTTTGTCATTGCTATTATTATTATTATTATTATATTATTAATTTAATAATATAATAATAATAATAACATTATTAATATTAGTAGTAGTAGTACACTGAAGGCCAGTTTGTAAAATACTATTTCCTACTTATATCAGTTGTTGTTATATTTGAGCCTGAAAAGTTCTTAACACACCCCAAAAATGAAGTGGATGTTATGAAGGATAGTTTCAGAGTTATCTCATCTTAAATAGGTGAGAACCTCCAAAGCCCACGGAGATGGACCTCACACCTCAACCACCATATTATGATTGCAGACTCCTGCCCCAGGACACAGCATTTAAAGTCAGCAGGCACACAAAAAATAATGATGCCCCAAAAAGTTAATTATTAAAAATGAATATGATAATCTGATAAATACCTAAGAAATTACTAAGCGGAATATCATAAAGGGGGATCTCCAGCGAAGAAAATAAACGATACAAACCCCAAAACTTCCCTGTTGTGAGAGTCTGCCCAGAAATTCAATAAAAAAGAAAAAGCTGATCAAGTCGGGGTCACCAAAAGAAGGTCAGGTCCAATAGAGGCGTGCAGTAATGCAGGCTAGATTCTTAACATCATGTCAGAATATGTAAGGAGAGAAGCCACGCTAGGACTAAGCTTCAGGGCAATCCACCGCATTCAAGGAAGCCACAGACAGGCAAACCAAAGACGAACCCCACATTTCTGCACACAGGGCCATGTGCATTAATGGGCAGCATGGAATAGTGTTCCAAGACCCAGATGGTAACTACATCTAGCAAATGAGGTGCACAAAATAATTTACTTCTGGTCCCCTGCAGACCTGGTGGCAGCCTCTTGCTCGCAGCGCTAGCCACCATTGTCTGTGGATGGTGTTTCAAATGGACAGTGCACCGTTCTGAGAACACCTAGGCAATGGGGGAGCAGGTGTCTTCTGAGGGACATCTGAATGTGGAGAAGAAGGAGGTACCTGTGCAACCTGACGGCTGTAGCCCGCATTGGAAACAGTGTGGGATGGATGAATAGCCCAGGGCGTATATCTGATAGTTCGATCTCTCTGCTAAAGGATTAGATTGGGAGTTTTCTCCTTTCTCTTGTAGCATGCCGCTTGAAGCATGACTCATACTATGGGTGCTCTAGTGACAGAATAGCAGTGGAAACAATTGCATGTTTATTCATTTTTTCATGACTGATAAAATAGCTCAGCGGGTTCAGTGCTCGCTCCTGCGATCTATGTGTGATCTGTAGGTCGCAGGTTGAATCCCGGCAAGGCCAACTCAGCCTTTCATCCTTCCATTCCAAGGTTGATAAATGAGTACCAACTTTAGTTGGGATTATTAATGAATGTAAATATGTTCTATGCACAGCATTTAGGCAAAAGCACTATTTAAATAACAAATAATTATCCTAATATATGGGAGGCAAAGATGCTGTTGGTTTTAACAACTAAGAAAAGAATGGAGTTGGGAGCATGGACAGTCCTTCAGTGTTTGTTGCTAGGCCATACTTTTAGAATCCCTGATATTCAATGTGCGATTTGTGAATATCTTGGAAATTGATGAAAAGTTATGCACCTTAAGTAGGAAGAGATTGATAATAGGCTTATAGGCACGTTACTGTTTAATGATCGAATATGTTTTGAGGATTTTTATCCCAGATCTCACCAGTGTGGAATATTTTGGCAATATAAAGGACATATTATCATGAATGATTTTTCAAAGTATTTGGGCTTAGAAATACCATTTATTTGTAGAGGTCTTTCAAAATGTAATAGAGGCAGACTACACTGACACCCCTCAGATGTGTACTGCATGCTTCAGTACGACTCATCAAAGGACTCGGCAAATTCAACAAAATCACCACAGCCCCCACCAAACTGTACTGGCACCAGCTGCAAGCACTTATCATCTTCAAATCCTCTTTCCCTGAAGTCCATGTGCTGCTTCCATTAGAAGCTCAGCATCTCAAGAGGACTAGGAGCTGACAGAAGCAAGGCCATGTGCTGCTTCCCTGAGAAGCTCAGCATCTCCAGAGGACCATGAGCTGCTAGGTGCAAGGCCATGGACTGCTTCCCTGGGAAGCTCAGCATCTCCAGAGGACCACGAGCTGCCAGGTGCAAGGCCATGTACTGCTTCCCTGAGAAGCTCAGCATCTCCAGTGGACCACGAGCTGCCAGAAGCAAGGCCATGTGCTGCTTCCCTGAGAAGCTCAGCATCTCCAGTGGACCACGAGCTGCCAGAGGCAAGGTCATGTGCTGCTTCCCTGAGAAGCTCAGTATCTCCAGTGGATCAAGAGCTGCCAGAAGCAAGGCCATGTGCTGCTTCCCTGAGAAGCTCAGCATCTCCGGAGGACCACGAGCTGCCAGAAGCAAGGCCATGTGCTTCTTCCCTGAGAAGCTCAGCATCTCCAGTGGATCAAGAGCTGCCTGAAGCAAGGCCATGTGCTGCTTCCCTGAGAAGCTCAGCATCTCCGGAGGACCACGAGCTGCCAGGTGCAAGGCCATGTGCTGCTTCCCTGAGAAGCTCAGCATCTCCAGAGGACCACGAGCTGCCAGGTGCAAGGCCATGTGCTGCTTCCCTGAGAAGCTCAGCATCTCCAGAGGACCACGAGCTGCCAGGTGCAAGGCCATGTGCTGCTTCCCTGAGAAGCTCAGCATCTCCAGAGGACCACGAGCTGCCAGGTGCAAGGCCATGTGCTGCTTCCCTGAGAAGCTCAGCATCTCCAGAGGACCACGAGCTGCCAGGTGCAAGGCCATGTGCTGCTTCCCTGAGAAGCTCAGCATCTCCAGAGGACCACGAGCTGCCAGGTGCAAGGCCATATGCTGCTTCCCTGAGAAGCTCAGCATCTCCAGTGGACCACGAGCTGCCAGAAGCAAGGCCATTTGCTGCTTCCCTGAGAAGCTCAGCATCTCCAGAGGACCACGAGCTGCCAGAAGCAAGGCCATGTGCTGCTTCCTTGAGAAGCTCAACCTCTCCAGAGGACCACGAGCTGCCAGAAGAAAGGCCATGTGCTGCTTCCTTGAGAAGCTCAACCTCTCCAGAGGACCACGAGCTGCCAGAAGAAAGGCCATGTGCTGCTTCCTTGAGAAGCTCAACCTCTCCAGAGGACCACGAGCTGCCAGAAGAAAGGCCATGTGCTGCTTCCTTGAGAAGCTCAACCTCTCCAGAGGACCACGAGCTGCCAGAAGCAAGGCCATTTGCTTCTTCCCTGAGAAGCTCAGCATCTCCAGAGGACCACGAGCTGCCAGAAGCAAGGCCATGTGCTGCTTCCCTGAGAATCTCGACATCTCCAGAGGACCACGAGCTGCCAGAAGCAAGGCCATGTGCTGCATCCCTGAGAAGCTCGGCATCTCCAGAGGACCACGAGCTGCCAGAAGCAAGGCCATGTGCAGCTTCCCTGAGAAGCTCGGCATCTCCAGAGGACCAGGAGGTGCCAGAAGCAAGACCATGTGCTGCTTCTCTGAGAAGCTCAGCCTCTCCAGAGGACCACGAGCTGCCAGAAGCAAGGCCATGTGCTGCTTCCCTGAGAATCTCGACATCTCCAGAGGACCACGAGCTGCCAGAAGCAAGGCCATGTGCTGCATCCCTGAGAAGCTCGGCATCTCCAGAGGACCACGAGCTGCCAGAAGCAAGGCCATGTGCAGCTTCCCTGAGAAGCTCGGCATCTCCAGAGGACCAGGAGGTGCCAGAAGCAAGACCATGTGCTGCTTCTCTGAGAAGCTCAGCCTCTCCAGAGGACCACGAGCTGCCAGAAGCAAGGCCATGTGCTGCTTCCCTGAGAAGTTTGGCATCTGCAGAGGACCACAAACTGCCACACGCAATGCCATGTGCTGCTTCCCTGAGAAGCTCAGCATCTCCAGAGGACCACGAGCTGCCAAAAGCAAGGCCATGTGCTGCTTCCCTGAGAAGCTCAGCATCTCCGGAGGACCACGAGCTGCCAGAAGCAAGGCCATGTGCTGCTTCCTTGAGAAGCTCAGCATCTCCAGAGGACCACGAGCTGCTAGAAGCAAGGCCATGTGCTGCTTCCCTGAGAAGCTGAGCATCTTCAGAGGACCATGAGCTGCCAAAAGCAACGCCATGTGCTGCTTCCCTGAGAAGCTTGGCATCTCTGGAGGACCACGAGCTGCCAGAAGGAAGGCCATGTGCTGACTGGAACTCTGCTGGTTCAGAAAGGAAAGAAACAGAAGAGAGGTCTTCTCTGTCTAGGCCCTTAGATTTTGGAAGCACCTCCCAGTCAAGACTGGACTCACCCCCTTTCTACTACATTTCAGCAAGGAGCTCATGACCCTCCTAATTTCTAGGTCCACACACTCTCCACTCCTCACCTAACCAACCTGGGACTGGATGATCTATTCCCTTTTTTCATTGCCTGGTTCCTTGTAGATCATTTGCAGCTAGATTGCACAGCCTCCCCCTAGCCTGCTGTTAGCTCCCCGCTCCCTTGTATTTCTGATTCCCTCCCCATGTACTTCACCTACTTTCCGAACTTTGAGCCACATTCAATGAATATCTTCATAATGTTAATAACATAATAATATATTGATGATTGTGATAGTTTCTATTTTTAATTATTTAAAATCCCTTTGAAGAATTTCCACCATTTTCATGTTCATACCCCAGTAATCAAAAATTTGCGCTTGAGCCCAAATTTAAAACTAAACAGGATCCCAGCTACCGGTATATTGTTCCCTAGAACCTCAGGGTTCCTAATTTAGGGACTCATCCTTGCCTCTGCTTCTGTGAGTTCGAATATTATGGCACCCATACATTGTTTTTTACTTTTCTACACTTGCACAAGTGGAGAAACATCTTGTATTCTGCAGGTGCACTGATTCACATTACAACAGTGCAGCTTGAGGCATGTGGGTGTGCTGGGGGAAGGACTGCTGGTCAATGTCCAATGCTGCCAGGGGCCTATTTGCGGTCCTCCCAACATTGTCTATGTCTAAAATAGACAATCTCAAACATTCTGTTGGTTTTTGTATTCCCGTCCCCAAAAAGGCGAGGCCAATGTAGAAATGTCATTTGTAGAAACAAACAAGTACCATTTGAAGTGACCTGCCCTTTATGGCAAACACACTCATCAAACACGCGTGGGCAGGAGGGACGAGCCCACTCTCTCACCCATGTGGGGTCAGTAAGCCAATGCATATCTAGGTGTTGGGAATGTTGTGGACCCCTATATGCGTAGACATGGTGAATGTTGGGCCGTTCAACCCGCAGCCATAGCTACCCACCTTTGTGAATTAGGCCCTTACAGTCTTACGTGTGGGGCTCTTGATGCAACCATGAGATGCCAGGTTCGCAATAATGGGAATTGTGGAATTGGGTAGCTCTGGAAGAAAGTAGAATATTTCAGTTTGGACCTCCAGGATACATAGCACATCTCAATTCTTAATAGATTTTCACATCTCTTAATCTCTAATTGGCAAGCTGTTTTCTCTATGCTTGTTGCAAATAATTTGTTTCCCGGGTAGAACACTGAAGGACTGCACAGAATTTATTTTATGAAATCCCTTTCCAGCATTTGATTGCATGTGGTATTATGAAATACAGTGTTTTGCAATATTATTGTTATATGTGAAGAATGATTGCTATGTGAGCATCTCATGAAGTGCTAAAAGCTGTTTTGATGTATTCATTTATTTTTTTTATTACAAAGAACTAGAAGATAAAAATGAGATACACAGAGGGTGTCGCTACAAATAACATTTGAAATTGTACATGTCAAATTGGTGAAAATTAGCACATTGCTTACAATTCAGTAGGAGGTTTTCCACACTCTGTGACCTTGATGTAAACAGTGATGGCAGATTCTTCGAAATGTCTGCTTCATTGCAAGTGGTGCGTGAGGACGTTCCATAATAGGCGCGCCTGATTTCTATGCAGCTCGTTTCTCGGTGAAAGGACGCCAATGTGGTAGAGATAGCATAAGATGTACGTGTATTGTAAAAACTGCATGTGTGTAGGAGGACTGAGCAGCTGCATGCTGGTGCAACGAACACGGCATCTGGTTCTAATACAAATGTAGGTAATCTTGTATAGAGCTCTTCTGCCACTGTTGGTGGACTTACCGCATATGGTTCTATAAGAAAAAAAGGGATGGGGTTCATTAGTGGTGCATGGGAGAGTCAAAGGCAAAACTGTAGGGTTGAAAGATGCAAGATGGAAGTACCCTGTTTCTGAGTGCCATTCTATTTTCTATGGGATTGATATGATATGATAGGTTATTCATAACGCGCTTAATACCCAGAGGTTTCTAAGCGCGGACCCGGGGATCAAGCCTGTGTTGCTCTGTGTAGTCTTGCTTCGAAGGCGAGCACATTGCCCCTGAGCTATCCTCCTGAGACAGAGAAGCCTGTGAATATGTTATCCTTGGGGAAGAGTCCAAGATCTGATAGACTGCAGTGCTTTGGGTCTTTTTAGCAATTCTGTGGGAAGAGTGTGATGGGGCTAAAGAGGAGAACGTGGTTGTGACATGGTCAGTGTTGATTTGCTAATGGCTGCGTCTTTGGTTACTGCCTTTGGGGAGTTTGTATGTGTAGTATAAGGTGGTAGGAGATCTTTGAGGGGAGTCGATTAGTTGGGGAGAGGGGAGTATGCCTTTCAAGGCAAAAGAACCTGCAACCCTGCACTCCTTCCCCATGACAGTTACACCCAGGTCCCATTTCTCTTTCTCGCAATGCCACCTCTCTCTCTCTCTCTCTCTCTCTCTTTCTCTCTCTGTCTCTGTCTCAAATGGATACATTGAATCACTCGAGAAAAAGAAAACAGGAGTTGGCAGATGAGGGAATGTAGTGGTGTGAAAACTCTACATGTTACCATGAGCTACCTGCTAAGCTTATGGGAGGCAAGGACAATAGCTTCAGAGAAAGGGCTGCTTGAAATGCTGGAGCCACAATCAACCATTTCACCTTCTTTAGTATGTTGGTTACCAGGCTGAGAGATGCCTCAAAGCTCACTCTAACATGCTCAGTTGCCATGATCGGGGGCTTGCTGGAACATTTGTCTGTCTAGGGCAGGGAAGATCACGGTCCTAGTTCACAAAATTCCCTCGCATCATTTATGATCAGCAGGGAGATAATTCCATCCTGCATCCAGCAGGTCCTACATGTAGATCCCCTAGTTCTGTGTGTAGCGGGAGGCTGGACTGAAAGCAAAGGGCTGTGCTGCCCTGCCTTAGATGCATGCCTAAGTGTGGAGGGAGCAAACCTCACTCAGGTATTGCCTCCCAGCACACACCCGGCTGGAGGAGATTGAGGTTAGCAGCCCTCAAGTGCCTCACCCATGTAGTTTCTGGGATCACATTTGACATGACAGTCTTTAACGTTCCAATGACCTGAAACTGCCTTTTTACATTTCAATGACATCCTTCTGTGGTCCTAGGAATGCAAGGGTATGAATTGGTGATGCCAGTTCCGCCTTGGCAAGAGTTACCTGTGGGGTCCCCCAGGGATCTTGTGTTTCTCCTGCATTGTTCAACATTCACATCATGCCCTTACTTGCCCTCCTGGATGGCCTGGGTGCCCAGTATACCCACTATGTAGATGACACCCAGGTTATACTGGAACTGTGCGGCTGTTATAATCAGGACTCTTACTCCATCAACCAAATATATGAGTCTATTCAGGAGTGGATGCAAACACATTCCTTGGATCTAAACACTGAAAACAACAAGCTCTTGATTGTTGCTTCCAGATAAAAGGCTGAAAAAACTTTCCCCTGGAATATGAAAGCTTCCAGATTGCTGGCAGTAACACCAGAGTAGCTAAGAGTGTCTAAACCCTGGGTGTTACTCTGGATGCAGAGCTTACCATGAAACCTCAGGTGGAGTAAATTCGGGCATCGTCTGACTACATCACTAAACTTCTCAACTACATCCAACGTTTCCTCTCACCAAACAATAGATCATTGCTGGCTACAGCCTAAGTAAAATCACTCCTTGACTACTGCAATAGTCCGCTGCTTGGTAGTATCAAGGAACTTCAAGTCACTCAAAACGATGCTGGTCGGGGCAGTGCATGGCTTGTTTAAAAGAGGTCATGTTACCGAGGCTAGGAGGGAATTACACTGGCTACCTGTTAAACATCGTGTCACGCACAAACTATTATCCCGCTCTTTCAAGTGTCAAAATCGCGTGGCAACTCAGTACCTAGAAAATCCCCTCATATCTCTCCCCACGTGCCGCAACCTATGGTTCTATGAGCCACATAAATTGGTACAACCAAGGTTCAAGCTGATGAGCTTCGGCGGTACAACCTCTTTTATGTTCAAGCCCCGCTAGCTTGGAATAAACTCCCTATGGATTTAAGAATGGCCACCTCTCTCAAGGACTTCAAGAAACTGATCAAGCACCTTCTGTTTAACCTGAATGCTGACTAAACGTATATACTCTTCTGCGCACCTCCTTGTGATTGTCACTTCTTTTTTGTCTGTCCCGTCTCGCGTCTTTTGCAGGCGGCCTGGCGCCTGTGGGCAAGTGGCGCGTTACAAAAATTGAAATACATAAAAAATAAATAAATATGTTCTTAAACCTGAGGGATTTAAATATGAATACTACCCGAAATACCAAAGATGTACACGATTTTCTTTCTGGAGCAACGCAGGACAGTCCGAGGTGAGAAAAGAGTCTCTCTGCCTTGCACTTAGCATGTGCCAGTCAAGGTAAGAGGTGTTACAGGAGAAGTGACTGCATTGAGAGTTGAGAATGCACTGAGAAAGAGCCTGAGCGCATCCATGACTGTAGATTATGTATTAGAAGCAACGTGCATGCAGAGTGTACTCTGTACATCCCACATTCAGCTTGGGAACCAGCCATACGCTCTGTATTCGCTTATTTACATAAACAGTTGGCTGACACAAGTAGGACAATTACTTTGTGAATCACGGGTTAATGTGTTTACCCAGCCCATGATCGCTGATAGTGAAATTCTATAAACCACCACACCATTTTCTTTTTGCTGTTGAACTTGACCTGCTCTTTCACCCGCTCTAAACATGGACACGCTTGGCATGTTACACAAAAACTCCATCTTCACAGTTTGCTGCCAATATTGATGATTTAAAACGCTATTGTGATTGGACTTCTTTTTATACGTGTTGAAATGACATTTTAATTTCGTAGGACTTTTAGTAATTGCCTGTTTACTTGCTCAGCAATGCATTTCTTTGGTCAATGACGAAGGGCTAACTTTGCAAGGTTTCATCTTGTAAAACGTGATAATAAGCAGTAAGCAATAAATAAATATATAAACACAAAGCCTCAGTTAAGTGTGAAGAGCGAGCATTCGTAGTAAAGGAGGTTTCCTTGGGGCAAGCAAATGAAAGCATCTGTGATGTGCTGATGTGGTTTACTGGGGCCAAATGCACCATTCAAAAGCCCTGAGGATTCGATATCTTTCGCTACCGCTCTACACATTCCCTCTTTCTCCCAGCCTGCAAACAGGCCACACTGGAGGGTGAGGCTGCCATCTTTGCCTGCCATACATGCTTGACTGTTCAAAGAGGGCTGCAATGTCGCCACAGCCAAGCAAGTAATCATTACCGACATTTAAGTAAAACTTTCCTGGGCATCATAGATCGCGCAAGACTCAACTTCGGGATCCAGGTCACTGATACGCGCCAGGCTCAACTTCGGGATCCAGGTCATTGATACGCGCCAGGCTCAACTTCGGGATCCAGGTCATTGATACGCGCCAGGCTCAACTTCGGGATCCAGGTCATTGATACGCGCCAGGCTCAACTTTGGGATCCAGGTCATTGATACGCGCCAGGCTCAACTTCGGGATCCAGGTCATTGATACGCGCCAGACTCAACTTCGGGATCCAGGTCATTGATACGCGCCAGGCTCAACTTCGGGATCCAGGTCATTGATACGCGCCAGGCTCAACTTCGGGATCCAGGTCATTGATACGCGCCAGGCTCAACTTCGGGATCCAGGTCATTGATACGCGCCAGACTCAACTTCGGGATCCAGGTCATTGATACGCGCCAGGCTCAACTTCGGGATCCAGGTCATTGATACGCGCCAGGCTCAGCTTCGGGATCCAGGTCATTGATACGCGCCAGGCTCAACTTCGGGATCCAGGTCATTGATACATGTAGTAAATCAGGGGGCGGGGGTCTGCAACATTAGGCTATATAGATGTTTTTGACTACAATTCCCAGTAGCCATAGTGAGCAAAGTCAATGGAGTGTGATTATGGGATTCATGGTGCAAATATCTGGAGAGCTGCCGGGTGCAGACCCCTGAACCCACTTGCATTCTGATGTGTATCAGGTTTTTTTGCTTTCTGTGACCTCCATTTTGAAAACCAGCTAGACTGTGGCTCCACTTCCATTTTGAAAACCAGCTAGACTGTGGCTCCACAAGACTGTTGTCATAGAGACCTTTGTATTTATATCGAATTTGTGGAGCAAAAAGCTAACCTGTCAACAATGTCAGTGCTACACACCATGCACACCGTATTGACGTATTGTTCTGTAAATGGTATATGCATATCAACTTGGTAACTTTTTAATCTTCACATACAGCTTTCATTCCAATTGGAGTTTAAAAAAAAACTATCCAGGAAGTGGAAATTCACTGCCTCATTGCTTTGCTTTCAATGAGCCAACATGCTTGGCTAGAATGTTACCCCGGCATCTGCCAAGCCACTCCTAGTCTACTAAAATAGGAGAGCAATAGCATGCATCGCCGCCAGCAACATGGAGGCCATTGAAATTATGCCAACCCAAAAATAATTCTGAGACCCCTGGAACCAACGCGTCAACAGCTGCACGGGGCCCTCTTGTGTCAAACGTAGTGAGGAAGATGATTTGCCTTTTCTTCAGTGAGCGAGAAGAACACTACCACACTTCATGTCCCAAAAGAGGTAGCCCAGGTTGGTGCCAGTACACAGGTTGGTGCCAGTGCATGAGTTATACCCCATTACTAGTATGTAGAAGGCTCTTTCTAAATGTAATGAACATATCCTTGTCCCGGGTGGATAGCTTAGGGGCAACATGCTCGCCTTGGAAGTAAGATGACACAGAGCTACTGATCAGGATGGCAGATACTCCTAGGGTAGAATCTTAATTCTTTTGCGCAAGGACAGAAAATCCCCCAACGTACCTAGCAGATCCCTGCACTCAGGAAACCTGGGTCAGATTAATTGCTCAAACTTCAGGCGCTCTAAGGGCTTGGAGAGATCTGTCCCAGTAAGAGCAGCCAAGCTATGTAATTCCCTACCAACAGCCATAAGACTGGAAAAAGATAACCCAGCATTTTGCAGAGCCCTGAAGACTCCATTCTTCAAGTAATCATCGGTTGTAGCCCGGCCCTCCTTTTTGTGCTCAGTTGTCCTGTTTTTCCTGTATGGTGTCTTTGTCTAATTGATGCACCCGATGCCTGCGGAGTATCATAAATAAATAAATATCATGACTGTTCAGAATTTCCATACACAGAATCCAGAGTTTGATTGCATTTACCCTGAAGGCTCTCCCCATGTCATGTGCTTGTTTAAAGTGTGGTATATGGAAGAGGAGAGCTGCACTCCATCTTTGATCAAGGGAGGCATTGCTCTTCAGGAAACAATTCCTAATATAAAGTGGACATCTGTCATAGAATGCTTTGTGAGCTATGGTTAGTAACTTGAATGGAATCCTAGCCTCAACAGGCCACCAATGGGTTTTGCAGAACCTGTAATGTTTTGCAATGTTTTGATTGCATACTTGGGAGAACCTGCATACAGTGCATAGCAATAATCTAATTTAGAGCCAATAATGTCTCTTGCAAGGATAGCAAAATGCGATTCTCCGTGTAATGCTCACAGTTTGCGTTGAAGCATCAGATGGTAATGCACAAAGATGATTACTGAATTAATGTGGGGTACAATAAAGATGGTGGAATCAAAAAGGACTCCTAAGGTTTTTGTTTTTTGTTGCAATTATATGGATATCCGTGTGAGTTTGAGATAGTCAGATCTGGAAGAGATTATGGCATTTTGTTTGTTGGATGAAACCACTAATAGCTCTGTTTTGTCTGGACTAAGCCCAAGTGAACTTTCTGCCATCCAATGTTCAATGCTGTGTAAGATGGTTTGAATATTTTTTTATATTAGCCTGTAGATCTTACCAAACCTAAAATTGACTTGGATATAATTAAAACGCTTTGGCATTAAGGCGCTATATAAATAACACATCATTATCATTATTATAATTATCATTATATAATTGGCAACATTTTGGAATGTGATGTCATAATCCAAAAAAATCTCATCAAAAGATTTTAAGTAGATGTTAAAAAATGAATGGAGACAAGCATGCTCCCTGTGGGACACCACATTCCATTATTTCAACATGTGAATAACGTTGGACAATTGTTACCCTGGAATGTCTACTGGTAATGAACGAGATAACAAATTGATAACTTCATCAGACATATGCACAGTTCCTTTGATGTGGTTGAGTAATGTAGAATGATCTGGGCTATCAACCTCAGTAGATCTATCCAACAACATTTGATAGTCCTGAGTCGCCATCATCGATCATTTTTGATAATGCATCTTCACTGTCTTTGAATGCTGCTTGTTGATTCTATTTCATCTAACCCCAGATTGCTGATCACCCAAGATGTTATGTTATGTTCAATGAAGAGCTCAACTGTGTTGTGGTACTCTATCTAGTACCTTCAGATGGAAAGGTGCATGTGTTGTGGTATGATAGCTTGAGCTTACTGAGGGATTTAGGTTACACTTTTTCAATATAGGAGTGACCTAGGTGTGTTTCAGTTCGCTAAGGACAATATAATTTCCGAAGGACATATTTATGAATATGGTGAATGCCGGACTCTGATTGTGTTTGTATTCATTTGCCCCTCTTGCAGGGCTAACATTTTAAACTACCCTGGCTACATAAGAACATTGTAATGTGTTTGTAATTGACTGGGTTTGCATGTTTTGAATGATTGACATGGCATATAGAAGCCTATACCTTCTCTCTCACCCTCCACTCACCATTGCCTTTCCAAATGTATATCGGTATACAGGCCTTTATACCTTTCAGTGAAGTTTCTTGCTTTCACATAGCACTTCTGTGGGGTTGAGATGTGTGGGGAAGCAGCAGTGATCCTGTTCATGCTCACTTTTGAATCCACATCGCAAGACTGGGTCATTGTCCTGTCCCTGTTGTGGAGTGTGTCACTCTCCAAAGATGTCCTTCCACGTGTAGCCAGGGGACCCCGAAGTGCTCTAAATATCCTCACGGTTTGAATGTTCCCTGAGGTTATAAGTGCCCCTTAATGTTAAAATGTGCTCCCATATGCTACTCAGCATACATGAGCTTGGAGACACTGGTTTACGCTGCATCCAGATGATACCCGGATACCGTATCCTGTCCATAGTCCATTTGTTTAAGGTCCATTTTTCATACATTCTAACTCTGAATGTTATTTGAGTACACAATTTATCCTGCCAGGTTATCTTTAGTGCAGAGGTTGACTATGCACTAGGGATAATATTGCAAGGGAAATGTTACTACACCTTTGAACAATTGTCTGCCTATTTGCTAAGAATTAACAGCAACTGCCATGGGCACACAAGCAGTTGCAATGGGTCGTTTGAGGCTGAAAAAGAAAGTTTGTCATAGCTTGGGTACTCCTACACAGGTTATGGCGTGCATGAACCAGTTTTTCGCAACCTCCAACTCTTCTGATGTTTTGGACTTTGACTCCCATGTTCCCTCATCGATCGGAGTTGTTGTCTAATACATCTAGCAAAGCTTGAAAATATAGAGCATCTTAAACATGGACTATATTGCATATGGATGTCTACATGACATTAACCCAGAATATCTTTGAGAAAAGGTAGTTTCCAACCAATTTAATGGGCCTCTGAGGTCAGCAGTACACAATATGCTGTCAGATCTCTACCTAAGATTGAAGCTCAATCCCAAAGCAATATCTTACAAATAAAACATGTCACCCGCTCCCTTTGGAGAGCCAACAGATCCCCCTTCCATCTTCCTTTTGAGTTAAAGTTCTAAATAAGTCTCTGTTAATAGTTGTTAGGCAGAATTTCCCCGAAGGAGTTTGAAACTTTGGCAGTGGTAGAGTGCTCTTTGAAGGCAAGGTTCCTGGACATTAGTGAAGGGATAGTGCTTCCATTCAATACAGTGCAAACAATATTTCAAAACTGGCTTTGGAAGAGGATGACTAACTGGGCATCATTGGTGCCAACCCGACCATCTCATCCAACATTACCATTTAATAATAATTGTTCTTTTATAACGCGCTTAATAACGGAGACTGTGATTCTAACCTGTGTTGCTATAAGTTGTCTTGCTTCCAAGACAAACGTGTTGCCCCTGAGCTATCCTCCCAGCCATAAAAGGATTAGGTATTTGTGAATATTTAATAAAGATTGAAAATAGTGGTATAATATTCTACTCTACATAATCCACTTCCAACATCAAAAGATGAAAAAAATTGTACAACAAATATATGTTTATATTTTGAAAAATAAATGCGGATTTATGGCAATGCCACCCATGGGAATATACATATGGTATCGCTGTTATAGCGACACTGCTGTAATTCAGCATATTATCAGAATTACCACCATTATTAATGGTAACTATGGTGGGACTCTGCTCTAAAAATCTACCTGAGCTGCAATTAGAGTAGATTAAAAAAATAGAAAGCAAGTTGTCATGTATTACTGAACCTCTTTTTTCGTTCCAGAAAGTTGATATATCTAACATGATTCTGACTGTCAAGATCATATGACCTACGCCATGTCCAGGAAACAAGTTTCCAATAAATATTATCCTGGACAAGGCCAAGCTCTTTGCACCTGTCTTGGTGCGTTTTACTAATGCAACTTTTGATCATACAAAGTCCCAGATTTTTTGAAAAAGGTGATGGTTACTCCCACTGTTAAAAAAGACAGAGCAGGATTGTGAGAATAATAGTAATCTGAGGCCTATCACAAATCTACCGTTTCTGCTGAAGATAATCAACAAAACTGCAGCGACGTACCCGCAGGAGCATCTGGAGACAAATAAGATACTTCACCAAAAACAGCCGGGCTTTAGAGCTCATTGCGCTACAGAGGGCGCCCTGCTACACCTTCAGACAGGGATGTTGGGTATAATGCATAGAAGCAAATCGGGCAGCTGCTGACGATGAATTTTGATAAAAAAAGGCTTCTAATCGTGGGACACTGCTCAGAAGCAGTGGTAAATGGATGGACTAATTTCTTAGAAATAGGATGTCTTAAGAGCTACTGGGGAGAGGAATGTTCTGAGTCAGAATGTGTTACATGTGGAGTCCCGCAGGGGGCTTATCTCTCCCTGGCACTTTTTAACCTAGTTTGTTAACCACTATGTGACCTATTGGATGAGCTGGGCGTCCGTTTTTACCAACTACGCAGATGATACCCAGCTCGTCATGGACCTGAGTGGCGACGATGATAAAGATCCCAGGGAGGTTTCATGTATCTATGAATCAGTCAAGGTTTGTATGACGGTTAATTGGCTGTGTAGTAACAAATCCAAGACAGAGATTCTTATATTTGGATCTTTACAATCACAAGCAAAATTGAATACAGAGTACATAGGTTTCCAAATTGCGCGGCAATTGATTCACACCGCTGCCAAACTTAAAACACTTGGTATCGTTCTTGAACCTTCCCTGTGTGCGGGAGCCCATACCAGCAAGGTTATGAGCATGGCACAATATCACCTGAGACTGGTCCGCCTAGTTAAACCTTTCCTTTCCCAGGCTAACTGTACCACTCTGACTAGAGCAATACTAATGCTGAGATTTGATTAGTGTAATGCTGTTTTGAGTAGAGCAAATAAAGGGTGTATCCATAGGATGCGGGTGCTGCAGAATGATGCAGTCTGTATTGTGAAGGGTACTCCGAGAGGCAACCCGATTTCAGAGCATAGACAGCTCCTGCATTAGCTGGCCATTGAAAAGAGGATTTGTTTTAAAATAAACACGATCACTCACAAATGCTTGTATGGTTCAGCCCCTTCTTACCTTCGGGATGGTCTTCAGCCGCATTAATCTTGTAGGGTCTAGTGACTCCATGCTTATTCAGTGCCCACGAATCAAACGGGCTAGGGGCAGCGGTCGCTCTTTTCCAGTGCAGGCAGCATCGGCATGGAATGAACTGCTAACCGATGGGAGGCTGGTTAGAGACGCTCTTGTTCAGCTGAGATGACTAGCGCTGGTTTACTTCCTTTTCAATTTTCTTGCGCCCTGATGCCTGCGTGCTCCAGCGCATTATAAGAAAATAAATTGTTGTTCACGGGGGATGTCTACCTGAAGGGGCAGTACTAGCCTGTCCCTTTCAAGTTACCACTGATTGATTTTTCCCTTAAATAAGTCTGACTAAGTGTAGGTAGAGCAAAGGTCAAACCATCCCACTGTATGCATTGCCACCCTCTATAAAGCAGCCTTCTTACACAGCCTGAGGATGGCTGTACAGAATTCAGTTTTGACCCCCACAGCAGGGGTAGAGATTACTTTTAAAGCCACCGTCAATATGCAGAGGAGAGGTGCTATACGGTCCGTTTTTCGAGATGTCCTGTTTGTAGCCATGTGCAGAGAGCCCTGTTTTCACCAGTAGGTCCAAGAAAAATGGACCAAACAATTGTATGAAATTCATAATTTCATGCATAATCATTGTCTCAGCTGGAAATTGGCTGCTCACATCCTACCTGAAATGATAACTCTGCTGGCCAATAGGTTTTATGGCGCACTGGCCCCCGGCCTGGTGCAGGACTTAGTAGCCAAACATATGAATGTTAAAAAGCTTGGAATTTTCACTTTAAAGAACACTGTCTATACCACTGGAGGCCCCAGGGGAGTTGTGCAGGACTCCTCAAACAATGCTTTTAATGAAATGACGCGCAGATCCTAACATGTCCACATAAAGGGGGGAATACCCCATATCATCTTCAGTTTCCTTGATGGATTCTTTGTATGGTTTAACAAAATTTGTATAAAAGTTATGAGCTTTTTTTTTAAGGAAATGTAGGGTCTGATTCACAGGCCCTTTTCCTATGGGATTGAGCCATTATGCTTCTGTGAATCAGGCCCCAACTGTTGACTGTATCCGTCCTTGTGTAGTTAAGACTTCAAACTGCTCACCGGGGGCCAGATTATCAAAGATTTGCACTGGTGCAAAAAAGTGGAGCTAATGAATTCAGCACCAATTCTGCTGCTCTGATAACGTAAAATGGAGCAAACAGGTTTAGCCCCAATCGTTATTATCTAAAAATGTTCGCACCATAGGAAATTGGAGCAGGCTGTTTCATTTGCTATGTTTGCTCCATAACATGAAAAGAAATGTAGCCAACACCTTTTGTTGTTTGATAAGCAGCAAATATAGTGCAACCAAAAGTCTGATTAATGATTGCCCTAGTGTAACCGTTTTCAGATCATATGGATTGTGAACAAATCCGTTTGCTCCATTTTGCACTTTCAAAGCATTTTCTCACTTTTTAGCACCAGTGCAAATCTTTGATAATTTGTCCATCGGCGGCCTGTGTTTAGGCTTCAAATATGATGGCTACTGAATTGGATGAATGTATACTTCATCAGTTTTCTTTGTAAAAAAAACAATGGTGTAGAAAAAGTAATTATTATGTTGATCAATAGATCTAAACCTCAAATATATGTTTGCTGCTAATAATAGTACGTTTAGTGCGCAGACATTCGATCACTCCCAGGAAGCTTCCAGATCATTCCAGGTTCCAGTCCATATCACGAATTTTCACCTGCGATTTCAACTTTTTCGTGTCAACCCTACAGACATTCAAGTCCACCTGTACGTAAAGCGTTTCGTAATGACCAAGCATACATTTGGTTGTTTAGCACTGAATGTGGATGAGACACACGAAAGATAAGCATATGTCATAGAACAGTTAGAATAGAAAATATGACACTATAGAGAAGTGTTGCTCACCTTGTCTGGCACATTTAAATTGTTTAGGTAGAAGTCACGCATGAACTGTCATTATTGTTATTTATTAATTTACATAGTTTTTTAGTGTCTGTTGGTTCACACAGAACCGTGACACCAATTAAATATTAACGATGACTGTCAAAACATAAACTACGTCAGCTGTAAAATTCACATAACACTTCATAATATATAACTGGTAAAATCCTTGTTCAATGTCATTTGCAGGACTACTTTTTTGACAACACCATTGTTATATTTTGCCGTAGATTAAATACCATATTGGAGAGAACCATGGATCTGGCTGAGATGACTGATGGCCACCATTTATCAGTTTGAATAAATCTTATATCGTGTACACGCTTGCGATAATGAAGTTTGTCTAGCGATACAAGAGATTGGCCTTGTGTTAATACATGTCTGTACGCTTTCGCGTAGAACCTGCAATGCCTGTCACTTTTACTGATGCCCATCCAGGCACCTGTTACAATTAATCATGGTAAACGCGTTAATCTTAGCTGCATAAAGAAACAACGCAGGTTCTTACATGGTGTGTCCGTCGCATAGCTAGCTGGTGTTGCGGGGTTGAATGACGATCTCGAAAACTCTGCATAATTCATTTTTGAAGATAAATGAGTGATATTTAGGGACCAGTCCCATTCTACTGCCTTCTTGCATCGTCCTGGCCTAATATACCTGTAATCTTGAAAGGATATATTCCAATCCATCTGTTCATGAAAGTTATAGCATGTGACCACACACTCCTGTAACACTTTAGGTAACCCATCTAGGCCTTTGCTGATTTGTGAACCCAAATGGTTCAGGATGTTTTTCTCATCACTTGTCATTATCTTAATTAGCCAGAGGCTGCGTCTGATTCGATACCCGGTAATCAGGGCAGCCAGCCCCAGCCTGATGGCTTGTATTGGCATGGATCTGTCTAAACCTAGTACCCTTCGCCATAGGTTTACCTACACGTAATCTAACTAGCTTATTTCGTTTTCACTATATATTTCGAGACCATAATTGATACAAGGAACTATGCAGGTTTGATATATCAATCCTTCAATGGAAAATTCACTTGAATTTTGTATGAATCGCTTCGACAATCATATATATGTCCTTACTAATCCGGCACAATTCCGAAAACGAAACAACACCCCTATGTAAGTAAGTGGTTAACGCACTTGAACACCCCCGCCACGCGTCCAGCAATTAGCATTCTTAAAGGTGTAACGCCCAATAAACATCATTTGTTTTTTTCGTCGCATTTATATGTAAATGGTTCTGCCTAGAATATCAGGCTAGGCCGTCAATTGTTCTCTGTAGGCATATACAATTCTATCCATTATAATCAGGTCATCTGTGCATCCAAGCCAGTTAAGATGTTTGGAGCCTAGCTTCGGAGGGAAATTATTAACGCTCTTTAGCATATAGTCTAAATCAGATGTATATAAATGAAACAGTGTTGGTGCCAATACGCATCCCTGTTTTAGGCCATTATTAGTTTGTATATGGTTTGATAATCCTCCTGATTCATTCAGTCGAATACTAACAGAAGTGCTGTCATATGACTGCATGATGAACGATAGTAGATGTCTTGGTATCCCCCAACTCTCAATTTCTTTTCTATAGTAATATTCTGTCTACCATATAAAATGCAGCCTTGTAATTGACAAATGGCAAAAATCATCTGTCTCCCTTAGTACTTCTTTTTTTTCCGATTAGTTGTTTTATTATGCAAATATTGTGGATAGTTCCATATCCTGCATGTCCTCCACTTTGCTGTGGAGGTAAAATAACACTTTCCTCCACCCATTTGTAAATTAATATAAGATTCCTAGCCCTTTTATACATATTGGGATTTTATGTGACAATTCCAAGAATCTGGTTAACACACTTTTTATATATCCTTTCAAAACATCGATTTAGAATCCGTGCTCATAGGGGCATACTACTTTTAAATATTTGACTAGCAAAAGTACACGTTCTCCGAACGGGTTCTGTAGACAGACATGATACCACTCTCATTAATTGTTGAAAATGAATGATCCTGTAGGTTACTGTTCCGCCTTACACTGGTTTGGTGCAGTTTGTTGCGGTGCATTGCAGTGCAAATATCTTGATAATTGTGCATCCTAGGGCCTTGAAATCTGGTTATCGAAACATTTGTTCCTCGTGTCGGGATAGGTTGAGAAACAACATTTTCTGTTTCCCTACCCTTAATCGACAGGCGCCATTTTGCAAAAATCCGCCAGAACAGCCATTTCACCTGATGCGGCAAAGGTTTTTTGTTTTCCTTCCCTGTCAACATGGTTTACGGCATTGTAAAGCTTGTTTAGAAATAACATTTTTTGTTTCCCTTAGTGGTGAAGATGGTTTAGGGCTTTGTCGGCAAGCCACAAACAATGTTGACATTTGCTGAAATCCGGGGAAAGTGGTGGGGTGACGAAATGCCAAGTATCCAGTAATGTCCGAAGTGTACTCACAGGTAACTATGCAAAATTTGGTGCAGATTGGTGAAACTGTGTGGAATTGTATAAGGAACAATGCTTCGCCAAGCCACAAACCCACAAGTACATTTTTACTTTTGGTGTAATCCGGTGAAAGGGGTGGGGTGTCCAAACGTCATGTAACCAGGAATGTCCAGAGGGTCCTAACAGGTGAAGTATGCAGAGTTTGGTGCAGATTGGTTAAACAGTGTGGAATTGTATAAGGAACAACGCTTCACCAAGCCACAAACCCACAAATCCCACCACAACCATATTTTGACTTTTATATATGTATATATAGTTTAGGCCCTGGGGGACCAGTATTGCGTGGAGCGGTAATGCAAAGATCTATCTCATCAAAAGGATATGAACAATTAGTCACCATTCCTACCTCTAAATTGGATACCAATTGATTGAGATCAAAATACATTGCACACAGGCTTGCTGCTGTAGGACATTTATTTATTAAACCTCACAAATTCATTAGTATCATTGCTTCTTTAAATTCTATACACATGTTTCCATTGGACCATATTTGATGATTTTATTTGGCAGCAAAGCAATTCTTAAATTTGGATTTGAAGTTAGTGATTTTTAACATTTTGCTGCAGATGTCCATTTTAGAATCACCTGGACTAACACGTATGTTTCTCTTTAGATTACTTTCTTACAGGAAATTTGGTGATCAGATATTTTGTCTCTGGGGGCTGAAACATGAGAGGTTATTTTGGGCTTAGTTTTACCAGCCAAAAGAGCTATTTGAGTTATTCTTTCAGTGATCATATTCCCATCCACCTCGTCATAGCATCAGTTAAGAAGGGGATCAGAAGTAATTCAACTGTTTCACCTATTTCACCTGTTTCACCTATTTTCCTGATGCCACCTAATTTGTCTACCTTGAAAATTAAACAATGTATAGATGGTCTTGGGTTTCAACACTGTTACTAGCATTTAGCGTCATAAACCCATAATCTGAATTGCTATGCATGTTCCTGTTGTTCCATGACTATATCCATGTTGGTCCTCCTATATACTATCCAACATGTTTAAGCCAAAATTTCTTAAGAAATATAACCATATTCTACCCTTTTACATCAGGTTTTTGTGTGTAATGTGACAACAGTTCATTCAAAGTGGTCATATCTTGGGTGGTATTAGCTACATCACAATATGCATTTAAATTTCCACATAATATATCCCCATTAGGATGATTCCATTGCCATATGTTGATCACATTTGTTATATAAATCATTATTGAATTGGTCTGTCCCCTTTTCCACCTCCAGCGGGTCTTAGACTGGGATCCACAACATTTTTCACTGCAACGACTGACAAATCAATTCATGCTCAGACCCCATAGATATTTCTCCACACAATACATTATTGTGCACCACGCGTCCTGTATGTTCCTTTAATGCGATATGGGCTTTTGCCCCCCCCCCCCCCCCCCCAGCAATCCACCAGTCGGGCGTCATAATCTACCTCTCTGAGCCAAGTGGTTAATTATGTTATATCCCTCAATATAGTCATTATATTTCAATGATGTTTCTTGGAAAGTAAACATTTCATAATGAGAGTTAAAACTAGCCCACCCTCTACTTATTGTATAATATGTTCCATGAGAAAAGGCTGATACTATTCATCCTTATGTAAGACCCTATTCTTGCCTACATTCATGGCAGCCATCCCCAAGTGATGGCCTCAGTAGGTTTACCACTCAAGCCCTCATTATAGCATACTTTCCGACCATCAACTGAGTATATCACCTTAAAGTTGCTTTGAAAATATTTCGAATCACTCTCAAATGAAAAATCCATGTTCATGAATGATGGATTGTAAGACATAACAAAGTCAATCGCATGGTATGCATAAAATCGACCATCAGGTAAAGTAACCAGTTTAATATCTTTAGATGTCATAACCTGTATCTGTGGAATCGTGTACAATAAATTTAAAACAAACAACCGGTTCAGAGGTTCCCTATTCGTTGACAGGAATAATGCAAACAAATATATCAAAAGAGGATCATATGAACCAAAGCATTTTTGCGATGCATTTTCCCCTGTGGGTCTAGCCACAGTTGGAACAATTTAGGTTTAGAGACGGTGGGTCTAGATATAGAATCTATAATGCTTTCCCCATCATCTTAATCACTGAAAATAGTGTCATTATTCTCCGGTTCCACCCTAATTGAATCCGGTGGCACGTCCCTGGGAAAAGAATCCAGATGTCTTTTATTATCCGCATCGACTGGACTCCTGGCCACTTCTTCCTTTCTTTGTTGTTTCATTTTTTGCATTTCTCTTTCTTTTGGTCGTATTCTCATTTTGCATTTCAAATCTTTCTGCTGCTTTTACCATTATAGCTTGGTCAGAGAGATTTCTATTTGTTTGTGCTGATTTGTTTTCGCCAACTTCTGTAGCTGAATTGTTTTTCCTAGCTTTCACAAGTTTGTTTAATGTCTTGCGCCACATCCTTTCCTTCCCCTTTCATGGGGACGGCCTACACTCGGCACAAATATAATGGAATGATACAGATAGTTATTTCGGTCCAAAATCTTGGGTTCATTCAAAATGTCTGGGGTAGTTTTATTTGTGTTGTCGGAGGTAATTAGCTCCTTTAATTAGCTGTACCGAGTTGTTATTAATTGCCCCTGATTCTTTGGTGTAAATCACCATGCCCTTTTGCAAGATTGATGATTACAGATAGTTCCCTTCTTTCAAACCCTTGGTTAATTCTAAGAAATGTTCTAAAAGAACATGATGCTTTTTCCGCATTTCCTGTAGTATTCTATATTAAAAATCTGTATATATGAGTAGAAGCAATCTCAGTTGATAAAGATTCATACGTGGAGCGTATAGAATTCAAAGTGACGTCTGCAAACTGTCTAGATTAGGAGATGCCTGCATACTGGTCTCAAATAAAAAAATCACAACACACTCCTATCACAAATGTGTTTCTGAACAGTTCTTAATCTGAGATTTGGATGCTGTTCAAACTGTAATGTTGCAAACTGTGTCCAGGTGCAGGGGAGAAAAAACAGTCCTGGCACATGGACTGTACTATAACACTGAACAAGACAAAAGTTCCCAATTGTGGGAACTTGCGTCTCCTGCACTCTATCTGTGGCATAGGTGAGCCACATATTTCCATTCAGGTTTCTAGGCAGGTTCAATGGTATAATCTGTGGTGCAGTCGATATTTATAGTAGAACAATTTCAAAACATAATTTCATTACTCAATGGTCAAAGAAACACTTTATCAGCATGTACATTTTTAATTTTCAACAACAAGAAATAAAACGTAACCCAATGCGTTTTGAGAAACAATTATTTTCTTCAGGGGTATATTGCTTTGCAGGGTCTGTAAATAATCCTAAAATATGTAATTATAACTAAAATAATCATAAGCATGTTTAACAACAGAGTATCTGGAAAGTAGGCTTGACGATTCACCTCTTTTATCCTGGAATTGATTTTAGTGTAGATGGCGGGGCAGCATCCACGGTCATTTTTCATTATCACAATTTAGTCTAAAAATAACCAAAAGAATATAAATATTAGGACCAACCAAAAAGATGTAGAACTTTGTTTAATAGGCATCAACCTAATAGAAAGTGTTTCTTACCCAGCAAGTCAGTCCTTGCTGAATGTTCCCACAGGTATACATGGAAGCCAGTTCATTCTGAGATGGACTTGGGAGTCAGCTATTAACCAATGATTTCTGGTAAGCTCTCCATTTAGTGGAATTTCTTCATCGACACAGTCTATCATGACTGAACAGTACATAAGGACGTGCTCCTTACTATATCATTGGTTTCATATTGTTTAGTTATTTACACCTGAGGCAGCATAGAGAGTTAGAGGAGGACTACTGATGTGCTTGCTTCACACAGTGGTTCCCATGGGTAAGAAACACCTGGAAACCTATATATTGGTCTCAGTCATGCTGGATAGATCTTTCACTTGAGGACTGCTTAATATTATATCCCTTGCTATGTTGCATTCTTTTTTGCAAATCCATACACATTTGCAATAGCAGGTTGTTATTAATGGGAGTATCATCTGCTTGCCATGTTAAGATTCTATGTATCTCATTGTTGCTGGCTTGATCAATGAGTTCAGTTGTCTCTGTCGTATGATGTGAAAGAGATTGGGGCTCATTACGAGTCTGGCGGTAGCCGTGCCGGAAAAACCGTCAGGCTGCCGCAGGACGCAAAATATCATTCCGCCTCCATGATTGCCGGAGTCACCGGGGCATTACAACCCCGGTGACCCAGTAATTCCGGAGGCGGAATTCCGTAAATCCTCATTCCCATAGGACTCCATGGAGACGGGGACAATGGAAAAACTGGTTCCGTTTCCATTTCCGCCTGCAGGCAGGTGGCGTTACTCCCGCCTGCAGAACTCGGAATCAGCCGGTCCGGAACCTACGGTGGTGGCGGATTTACTGTAACCGTTGTTTCCAGACCGGCAGGGTCATAATGAGGCCCATTGTCTTGTAAGGAAAAAGGACGTCATTTCCCACTGTTAAGTGGCTGTCCAGAATCCCAAACTTTGATCGTCATTTCTCAGTTTAATGCCTTTATGAGCATGCTGGACTTGGGTTCAGATGACTCATGTGGCAAGTCTTTTCTCCCGCCCCCTAGATCCTAATGCATGGTTGTGTTATAACCGCTCCAAAATTGACAGTGTTTTAAAGGTGGGAATGTAAGACCCAACCTCGTGCCTACCTCATATACACCAAATGTACGGTGGTTTCTTATGTTCCAAATTCAAAAACCAGCAATGAGTAGTTGGATTAAGGATGTCCACTCTACCACCCGCAGCCTGCAGATTGTCGACTACACTTTGTCTTGCACTTCGTACACGCAAGCTCTATGCACTCAGGGTCAGTTCTTGTAGTGAAGATGGGGACAGGATCAGTATTCCCAAGCAGGTAACTTGATACTCTGCAAAAGGATTAGAAGCAATAGCAGAGAATCCCAATGCCAACTGCACTTTGCCTTGCACTTAGTACACCATGTCATGTACTTAAAAGTAATACAATGTGCACTTCATGGTTTCGAAAAAGGTAGTTAATTTGATAATGGGGAAAATATCCTTAATACTCCACTACAATAATTAAATCACGCCATTGGATGCTTTGCAGATGAAAAGCACAAGAAACTGACTATTTCACTTTAGCGATTGCTAGTGATTAAATTGAATTAAATTTGGGGGCTGTCCTAGTTCATGTGGTCGTTATATAGCAATTACTGAAGCTAAAGCAATTCCTGCTTCATGGAATCAGGGGATACTTGTACATCTTAAAAAAAAAAAAAGGGCGCAGGAGTGCTCCCTAATCATTCCATTCTTTAGCTTTATTGGACACCACACCACAGCAAAGATGTTTTGTCACATTAATTACAGAAGATCCCATATGTGGGATAATGGGTGTAGCATCAACACCGATAACCAAATAGGCTTTCACCCTAAGTATCCAAGGGTCATCCAGATGTGGATATCTTGCTCACTGTGCTTTAGGGAGGCCCAGCTTCACTGCTTGCACATTGCACATGGATTTCTCACATGAAAGCACAAAAAAAGATGCTCACACTTTTACAGGGCAATTGTCCAATATAAGAGCAGTACTTGAAGGTTGACATTGAAATCTATATTAACAGTATGCAGAGTAAACACTATGTCAGTGGCATCCTGTGCAGAAGGTGTTTGGGGACATAGTTTGTGTTCTTCACTCTACATCAAGGATTCTGCAGATGTTTTAGACTACTACTCTCATCAGCCGTAGCCACAATGGTCAATGGTGAATGATCCTGGGAGTTGTAGTTCAAAACTTCCTGGAAAGCCGCAGGTTGCAGACCCCGTGCTTTAGATATAGGAACATCAGTGCTTTTGGAAAATATAATGCTTTCCAAAGTCAGCATCAATTTTCCCCCTTCATCCAGACGAGGGTCTCCAATGTCTGGAGGAGTGATTAAGGCTCAGACAGCATTAAGCGGTGAGGTACAAAGCTGGGGGTAATTCATAACACATTTTTAGTAGTAACGGAATTCCTGCCAGGTTTACCCTCTTGGCACATTTTGAGTTTGTTGTTAACCTGGCAACCTGATGCTGAAGGAGGAACATTCTCCACATTAACATCAATTACTGGAGGAGCTGTCACGAATCCTGGGACCTAGAGACTGTATCTGAGATGGAACCGTACATCCCCATTCCAAGATGCCCGATATGTACACTTATGTTGCTTGTTTCTGACATGCAATCCCATTAGATAACTAGTTCTGGGGCCCCCGTTTATCGCATCCCAACATTCAACACTTAACCTAAGGGGATGCTGTTTTATCCTGTTGCTTCGCAAGCAACCTTCCTCAGCCTCTTCCGCACATTCCTTCCTGGCTCTCGACTCCTCTTTCTGACTTGCCATTTTACCCCTTTCCGCTACAGCAGTTCTGGAGAACCCTACCTTGATCCTCCTTCTGTCTTAGTCAGACCTCCATTTTGTAATGATTATCTGTCAGTACTTGTTTCAGCACCTTCTCTTCCTGGAATCTTTCCTACTGTGGCGCTGGCCTGCCTAGTTATTGTATTTGAGGGTCAGCTCTTGCTTGCATCCGATGCCCTTTTGAGCTTTGCTTGCCGATGTGTTCATCATATTTGAAATCAGCTGTTACCAACTAGGAATCCTCAAGAAGGTCTTTCCGGCATTGCCGTTTTCCTACTACTACCTTCCTTCCTGGAGGGCAATTTGAGTGAAATGTTCCACCTCTCTCTAGGCAGAGTGATTTTAAGGAGGGAGAGGCCTTACCTCAGTGAACCCTACCCCTGACAAACCGATAAGTTAAGGCCTGTGGGACACAGGAATGAACACCGCCTGAAGTACTATGGACTCCGTTAATGAAGAGTAACAAAGCCATGCCAACAATCGTGATCGGGCAGCAATTCTGCTGCAAGTATTTGGTAATTGTGTTTGTTGGTAGTTACCACCAGACTTGTTATGAGGCTCTAATTCCTTTATTTTTGTAGATAAGAGTGTGGCAGGATCCAGCCGTCGTGCTTACTCATTCTATAAGATAGCATTGCAAATGATTGCTCACATAAATGTCATTGGCTGAAATGTATATAAACTGAATTTACTAAACAAGGTTTGAGTCATTGGATTACGGGAACTATCTATGCTGTCGCAAGGAGAATCCGATTATTGGTACTGTCCATGTTGCTGCATGAAAAAGAGATGTGAAAGATTCAACTACTTGCAGCTATTTGGTATTTTCCTCCCAACTCCTTTGAGAAGATTGAATGCTACTTTACCTTGGGCTAGATATGTCATTACTCATATTGGTATGAATTATCATTAGCCAGTTGTAATGGGAAATGTTTTGAGCTGGATTCACCTGATTAACAATGTATGTTAACAACTCTCTAGAAAAGTTTTTATTTCCTTCATCCAGTTCTTTTATTTGCGACACCTATATTTAGCCCCTTCATTGTGTAATACAGGATTTGTGATTACTCTATAGTTCTTGCTTATGCTTTGTCTGCTGCTAACAAGCAACTGGTTAATAATATACAATATCTACTTTTTTATAACGCTAGAAACCCGTGTGCTGAAACAACAGTTGATATTATTATCCCACTGCATGGTACTGAATGTATTGACCTCAGAAGGATGAAAGGCTGAGTTGGCCCTGCCGTGATTCGAACCTGCATCAGCAGGCTGCGCACAGATGTCAGAACGAGCGCTCAGCTCGTTGTGCTAATGGATTCTGAGTTAATATTTACAATGCATCAATTACCAGAAATAACTTTCTTATGTCTTCTAAGTAAGGGGTGCTAGCTGGGGTATCGCATATATTTTGTTCTAATTAACAGTGAGATATCGTTTTGCTTGTGCAGCAATATTGCAAAATAACGTTTTAATCAATGTGTCATGGGTGTATTTGAATGAATACCAATTTCTGTCACGTTTTTATGTTCTGCAAATGTACTGTATTGTGTTCCAATGCATTATATTAGGTTTAATTAGCGTATCATTTTTACTGTGTTCTATTTTATGGAGATACAATCTTTGAATAAAGTGAATTATAATTATACTATGTTTTATTTGTTTTAAACAATCAAAACATACAAAGGAATGAAATCCAAGTTATGTTGCTGAAGGCTAATATTTTGCCGGACAGACATTAAAGGCTAAATATGTAATCTAATACCACTTAATATTACATTATATTACCTTATTTGTCTGTAAGCAAATGTTCAATATTTTGATAATGATGTATTTGATACATTTATATATTATATATTTGTTTAATGTAATGCAATGTAACAGGACTGTCATTTAATTTACTTTATCATACCCTTAGGTTCTGTTTTGGATGCAGAATGCTGAACTTTGTGTTTTCATGTATTGTGAATGTATACATTTAATATTAAGGGACTTAACCTCATTACCTTTTTAACTATATATCCCATCTACAGTAGATATTTATGGTGAATGTATATAAGTGCGTAAATTGTTCTTCAAAAATGAATCTACATTTTGGTAAGCTGCCAAATTGCATTTGTGACAGGACACCAAGCATTGTTACATGCTCAGGTTGGGCAGCGGACTCTGCCCAAGAGATTTCTTAGACTTCCCTGCTGGGAAGCTTTTTTACATGTGCACACAGTCAGATGGGGGAAGAACACCATGACACAATGCGAGAGAATCACAAAAGAGGGACTAATGTGCAGAATTCCTTCTAAGAATCTTCTGTACCTGGCACACAGTGACATTGTATATGATTTTGGACATTAGGATGAAGATTGATCAATGTGTGCGCGAGGGTATGGATCTGGAGTTGGCGTGGGTTCCCAGTCACAGTGGCATTTTGGGAAATGAGTTGGTGGATCTGGCGGCGGGTGAGGGTATGAGGAGGGGAGCGATTGATGTGAGGTTGCCTTTGAGTGTGGATGAGGTGAAGGCTGTGATGGTGAGACGGGTTCTGGATGAGTGGCAGGAGAGGTGGGTGAATGGAGTGAAGGGCAGGTGGATGTTCGGTGTTCGTGGGAAAGTGTCGGTGAAGGTGGATGCAGGGAGTTCAGAATGGAGGAGGGGGGAGGAGGTGATGCTGAATCGGCTGAGGATAGGTCATGTGGGGCTGAATGACTGTCTATTTCGAATAGGGAAGCGTGAATCAAGGGACTGTATGGTGTGTGGGGTGCCTGAAACGGTGGGACATTTTTTGATTAGATGTGAAAGACATGTTACGGAGAGAGAATTGATGAGGGTTCGGTTGACTGCGTTAGGTATGGCTGAGCTGAATGAGAGGATTTTACTGGGAGATGATGGGAAGGGAGGCAGGAGAAGGAATAGTGTGATGTTGGATTTTGTGAGGCAGACGGGGAGGTGGGAGGAGTTGTGAGCTTAAATGGAGCCAAATAATAATTAGTGGGTACGGTGCACATCATCCTATAGGATGGGGAAGCGCCTGCGTGGGTCCGCCCACGCTTTCGATAATTAAGAAGAAGAAGAAGACATTGTATATGTTTGAGAAATGTGATTTCATTACAATGTCTATTGGTGAATATGTTATGGAATACTGAGGATTGGATCCAGTCCAGAGCCAGACCATATAGTCCCATCAATTATTCCTGTCATGTAAACCGGATTTGGTGGTGGACCATTTTCTACTCCAGGTGTCTGCAACCTGCAAGTCACAGATTTTTGGACTGGGACTCCCTTGTTCCCTTGCAATGGACTATGCTGTCTAGGACTAATGGGAGATGTAGTCCAAAACATCCAGCGATCTAAAGGTTACAGATGCCTAGTCACCGGCAGCTGGAAGATCCAGGTAGAAAAAAAAATACAGCATGCTGAGACCTTCATCTAATGTTGAAGAAGCTCCTCTCTTTGTCTACTAGAGCAGTTCCTTTTATGGGTCTGAAACTGGACTGCCAATAATACAGAAGTTAGTTGACTTCAATGTTTTCTCAGGATTGGCTTTTTAATTCTTGCTCTGGGTTAGAGATGGGTCAGTCATTTGAAAGTATTTTATGAGGAACCATAGAATAGGGGTGATAAATGCATTATGCAGCAGGCTAGAGACTGAGCCCATGAAAATTAAACTATTTGCTAGGTTTGTGATTGGGAAGATGAGAGTTCAAAAGAATTCCCAAATGTAGAAATTTTTGTAAGGTTCCATCAGCAATCTGGCTGTTTTGAATTGATCTGTTAGCCTAAAAACATCCCTTCCCTACCTCAGATAAAAATCTGAAAGTGAAAATTGTATGTTAGCTGAGGGTTTGCCATGAGGACATTGATAAGGGTTTCAATATTTCTCCAGCATGGGGTCTGGCATGGATTCACATGCTCATGAATATTCCCAGTCGTCAGGCTGGGAATCCTCAGTAAAAAAAAAAATCAGTTTCAGTTTCATTTCTGAACTGTCTTTCTCCTAATAACCAATCACTGGTCTCTGGGTCATACTGCCCCCAGCCAATGACTGCCCTCTACCTAAGCCCCTCCTCTGGCAGTCATCTTCAGATTTTTACCGAATGTTCAAGTGTTGGGTGTCCTCAAGCTATAGCTCTCGGGCTTTTACTGCGTTTTGCGATTTTTCAAAGAGTTAAACCTCTTTTTTTTCAGTCAATCGAGCCTCAAGCTCCACCGTTTCTACTTCCGATCAACGGGGACCCGTTTCGGAATTTTCGACGCCCCTCAAGGGCAAAGTTTTCATCGAGTCCCGCGTCTTGGAGGATTCCAGAAGATTCTTTGAGGCCTAGCCCGCGTGGACATGGCCCAGGAAAAAGGGAGCACGACACCTGGATCCAAGCTGTTCAGGAGCTGCCCTGGATGCGGATTGCAGAATGTCTTCAAGGAGGACGAGCATTCTAGAAGACAAAACGCACGTGGAGAAGGACTGTGCGTTTTGCGAGAACATTTCGGAACGGACCATGAAGGGTCGGTGGATCTGCCTCACCAACTGGCTGGAAGGGAAGAGCCCAGCAGCAGGTGAGAAGAAGAGGTCCGAGCGGTCTTCTAAGACCTTTGAGGGCACTCCGGCGACGGGGGCCCAACAAAAGGCAAAGCACCGCAAGTCCGCAGGCACCAGGAGCACTGAACGGTTGGGCTCCTCGGCTGCCAGGCAGGGCGCACTTTCACTGACGCCATCAACCACGAGCCAACGCTCTGGATCAGGAAAAAGGAAGTCGGAGAACCCGGGTAAGCTTCGGGAGAAGCCCCGGTCGATCCCGACGGAGAAAGCGGAGGGGGAGCGAGGCGGCGACCCTGCCACCAATGTGAAGGCCTCAAACACATCCAAAGTCGTCAGGGCTTTGATTCACCCGGCTAAGGCCTCTATCGTGAAGCCTGTGGAGGCTACCCCAATGGAGGCGACCTCGGGGCCCAGAGTTTCCCTGCCACCACTGAGGGAATCCTCTTTTCAGCCCATCGATAAGACACCCGGAAAACCCCGGTGGAAAAAGAGGGGGGGGCGGTGGCCATCACGGACACGGATACAGCCTCTGAAGAGGAGCTGGCTGAAGTCGTGAAGATCCTGGACAAGAGGTCCTAGGAAGTCCGGTCCCACGGGAGGGATCCCGATGAGGCGGACGAAGAAAGCAACAGTGACACCGATGAGGTTCCCGTGGAGGCAGAGGATTCCACTCCCCAACCGTCGCGCCCGTCGCAGCCGGTGCCTAGGCCACAGGACAGCTCAGGAGGAATCTTGTTGGCTATCCAGGCCTTGTGCACAGAGATAAGGACAAGACTGCCCTTACCCCCAACGGACGACTCAGCGGAGCCTGGACCGTCGGGAAGCCCTCCAAGCAAGCGGAGTAGAACTCATCCCCCACTGCTCTTCTAGCCTACGCGGCCTTCAAGGTCTTCATCTCCTTCCCCGGATCCGAGGGATGACACGCGAACAGAGACGGCTACGACGGGGACGGATGACGACAGTGGTGATGATGGGATGGGCCTTCCATCACCACCCACCAGGGCTTCCCCGCCCGACGAAATTGGCTCCTTCCGCGCCATGATCACCATGGCATCTGAGCTCTTTCAGCTCTGCCTGGTAGAAGAGAAGAAGGAAGGTTTCCTCTATCAACGGCGTGAGGCCAAGAGGAAGACGGTCCTCTCGGTCCTGTTGCTTGATGACATCTGGGACGAGGGGCTGGAGCTCCTCAAGAACCCATCCACGACTCCTGCCAAGAGAGACCAGTATGAGAAGAAGTACCGGGTCCCGGACTCCGCCCCCATGTGCCTTAGGGCGCAGCCGAACCCGGATTCAGTCGTCTCGGCGGTGGCCAAGAAGAAAGCGGCTGGGGCGACGGCTTCAACTTCGATCTCCCCACTGGACGGCAAAGGGAAGAAATTGGATGCCATGGGACGACAGGTCATCACATCGGCGGCGATGACAATTAAATTGGAAAAACGCCCTCGCGATTGTGGCCCGCTACGACAGGGAGCTGTGGTTTAAGATCGCTCCTCTGCTGCACTTCCTTCCGGATGACAAGAGGGCTGAGGCCCTGGAGATACTGCAGGAAGGCGAGGTGGCCATAACAGTGGCCACGGACATTGCTGACACCGGCTTCTGCCGGATGGGCAACAGTGTTTGTTTGCCTTCATCGGCGTGGTTGCCTCAAGGCAACCGATTTCCGCCAGGACGTGCAAACCAAAGTTTTGGACATGCCTTTCGACGTAAACAACCTGTTCGGCAAGACAGTGGACGAGTCACTTCAGGGCATCAAGGCCAACATGGAAACTGCGCGGGCCTTGGGAGTTTTGCAACAACGACGGCTGCCCTTTCGGAACTCCAGAGGCAAGCAAGGTGCCTCCAAAGGATTCGGCGGCGGCTCCTCGACGTACCGCCAGGCAGCCCGCTCTTCGTCACAGGAGGCCTACAGAGGACGTGGCAAGTCAGGAAGATCTCATCGTCATCAAGGAGGCCAAGGTGGCAAGGCCACTGCCAAGCAGGACTGAACCGGCCATAGCGTCGGGCCCCCACCTGTGCACCCTGGTAGGAGGCCGGCTGGCGAAGTTCGTTAGCGTGTGGGAGTCCATCTCCACCAACCGATGGGTGCTGGATACCCTGGCCCGCGGGCACACTCTCGAGTTTCTAAAAGAGCCCCCTCATTCCTCCCGTGGCCAGGAAGGAAAACCACATTCCTCAACTGCTGTTAGAAGTAAGGGCGATGCTGAAGAAAGGAGCCACCAAGCTCGTCCCAAAGAGGCTCCGGGGCTCCGGAGTGTACTCACGATACTTCCTCGTAAGGAAGAAGACCGGCGGCTGGCGACCCATCCTGGCCTTCTTCGTTTAAACAAGCACATCAAGTCCCAAAAGTTCTGGATGGTCACTCTCCAGCAGGTGCTGGAACAGCTGGAGGAGGGCGACTTCCTATCGTCGCTGGACTTGGAGGATGCTTACTTCCACATCCCCATTCTAAGAGGACATCGAAAGTACCTCAGATTCGTGGTCCGAGGACGGCACTACCAGTTCAAGGCCCTCCCCTTCGGATTGAAGTTGGCGCCCATGGTATTCACCAAGTGCCTAGCACTGGTAGCGGCACAGCTGTGCCTGCAGCGGATCCACGTCTACCCCTACCTGGACGATTGACTCATCACAAGTGAACTCGCCGTCGGACACACAGCGAAGACCGTCCAGCTGCTCACGGATCTGGGATTTTCCATCAACTACGTGAAATCCCACTTGGTCGCGTCACAAGTCGCACTGGTTCTGGAAGCCAGGCTCGACACAGTGGCGCGATTGGCCTCTCCGTCAGAGGAAAGGACGAAGGCCATCCTGGGCGAGGTGCAATGACTGTTGGCCATGGACGTGGCCAGGGTGAGGTCCATCAAGTCCCTTTTCGGCATGATGTCCTTGTGCATCTACCTCGTGTGCCTGTGCAGGCTGCGGATACGTCAACTGCAAGAGTTCCTCGACGCCCGTTGGATGCAAGCGGCGGGCAGCTTCGAAGACAGGATCTCGCTCAACGAGACCTTCTGCCAAGCAATCTGTTGGTGGGGCACCCGTGCGCATCTTGCGGCGGGGATGGACTTCCAGACCCCCGCACACCAGGAGACGGTGACGATGGATGCCTCCCTGGCGGGATTGTCATGATCTCTGCTTCCAAAAGGTCAGGGTTTTCCCAACTCCCTTGGAAGCAGATCCATAACCCAGGTTCCGAGTGCCAACCAGTCCCAATTGGGACCTTTTGGACCCAGTCCTGGCGCCAGTGGCACCAGGCTCATAAATATGCCCAGTCCCAGCGCTGGAAGCGCCGGGCTCATAATGCTTGGGTGGACTTACCTTCAGCAGACCATGCTGCTTACTTGCCTGCCAGTTGAGCCTCTGATCCTCTTCTGTTTGGAACTACTTTTCCTGTTGGGTGGGGCTGGAGCAACTCCCTAGATTCAGAACACTGGAACTCTTCTGGAAGGCAGGAACTCTTTTCTTACCAGGAACTCTTTTGTTACTTAGGCGTGGCTGTGGAAGGAGACACCTAAGCACTACAGGAGGCTATTTAAACCACACCCGGTGGATGAATCTTGCTTTGCGTTATTCTGCAACCTCTGCAGCAGAACGCTCATCGTGTCTTCTGCATCCGGTCCTGGGCCTAAGGAAAAAGGCTTACCATCCTGAATCCAGTCTTCAGCAACACCTATAAAGACAAGAAAGAACAGGTTAGCATTCCGGCATCTGAAAGGCAAAGGCTTACCATCCTGAATCCAGTCTTCAGCAACACCTATAAAGACAAGAAAGAACAGGTTAGCATTCCGGCATCTGAAAGGCAAAGGCTTACCTACTCTTCGTGCGCTCCGGAGGTCTTCACACTGCATTCCGGCATCTGAAAGACAAAAGTTTACCAACTCTTTGCACGCTCCGGAGGCCTTCGGCGCTGCATCCCGCATCTGAAAGACATAACAAGGTGCGTTTAAAGACATTGGGGAACTTTAATACTCACGTGCCATTACTCCTTTCCACATCTAATCCAGTGGGTATTCCGGCACCCTGCAGCCGCTCCGAACTCGTACCTGCAAAATAAAAAGACAGTTAGAGCGCATAGTGAAGCAGGCAACAAGCGCTTACTTACGTGCTTCCAGGCGCTTCTATTCATCACACGGGCTCCATCTTCAACTCACTTCAGCCCGTCATCCGCCATCGCCGGAACCCTGCAAAACAAGAGACATCATTACTAAAGACTTTAAAGACATTTGAATGACTCGAAACTTACCGTTCGTGCAGTAAACGACGGACAGCAGTCCTCTGAAGTCAAGAGGCCTGCGCTACCTATCCAGTGAAGAAACTGGTTACAGCACCCTGCCCCGAGGCAGATGGAGAGCTCGGCATTCACTTACCTAAGGTGAGAGCGTTAACCTTTGGGGGTCTACAAGAGAGGAGAAGAGGAAAGAGATAGGGACACCCCAATAACCCCAGTTCATTAACCCCATATTTTCTATCTGCAGACATCTTACTCTACACGTCAGGCATACAGTGCACAGAGGTCCAGCCCAAAGAGCCAACCGGGTGCTACACATCACCTTTGAAGATACGGCAGTCGCCCAGTCAAGACCGGCGCCTCTGCGAGAATCAGGTGAGCGTTACAGGGATGGGGAGCGCACACCAGAGATCTCCACGCAAGAGGCCTTTGGCTCCCGGAGTAGAAGTCACTACACATCAATGTCCTGGTGCTCCGAGCCGTGTTCTGGGCCCTCAGGTCTTTCCTTCCGTCCCTCAAGGACAAGGTGGTGAGGATCTTCACCGACAACACCACCACGATGTTCTACATTCGGAAGCAGGGAGGCACCAGATCCCCAGCCCTATCCAAGGAGGCCCAGCATCTGTGGCATTGGGCCGTCGCCCAAGGGATGTTTCTGGTACCCTTCCACCTGGCAGGAATAAAGAACACCATCGCCGACTCACTCAGCAAGGAGCTACGCTCGGGCCACGAGTGGGAACTGTGGCAGGATCAAGTGGATCTGCTATTCCAACGATGGGGCAATCCCCAGATTGACTTATTCGCGACGGCGAAGAACGTCAAGTGCCGGAGGTTCACCAGCAGGTTTCCCCAGCCGGGGAGCATGGGCCATGCCGTCTCATTCCCCTGGGACGGTGTGTTCCTCTATGCTTTCCCGCCGTTGCTGCTGCGACTCATCAACCAACTCAGATGGTCCTAGTGCAGGATGATCCTCGTCGCACTGTCGTTGCCGAGACAGATATGGTTCCCGGACCTTCTGGACATGTCAGCGTCCCCCCAGTCAAGCTGCCGACGGACGCGGATATCCTCTCCAGAGAAGGAGGCGCCATCCTCAACCACGACCCGGGGTCGCTGAACTTGCAGGCCTGGCTCCTGCAGCACTAGAGTTTAGAGGGTACGATTTCCCGGCAGACTGCAAGGAGGTGCTCAACTCTCAAGTGCTACGGACACAAATGGAAGAGGTTCTCTGGTGCCGTGCACAGAAGATTAACCCGCTGTGGAATATGGCCCCTCAAGTGCTGCCATACTTGCTATCGCTAGCCAAGGCGGGGCTGGCCCATGGCTCCATCAAGATCCATCTGGCAATCTCCCGCTACACCAGAACTCCGGGCCGCTCATCCCTGTGGTGCCATCGCCTGGTTAAGGAGTTCATGAAGGGACTGTTCTGATCCTTCCCACCTGTGAAGTCTCCGGCCCCGGTGTGGGAACTCAGCGTGGTGCTGACCATGCTCATGGGGGCGCCATTCGAGCCTCTGCATTCGGCACCGTTGAAGTTCCTGTCGTGGAAAACAGCGTTTCCTGTGGCCATCACCTCCGCACGACGAGTCGTAGAGATCCAGGGCCTTTCATGCAAGCCCCCATACCTGACTTTCCATGAGATGAGGGTGGTGCTGAGGACGCACCCCTCCTTCATGCCCAAGGTGCCGTCAGACTTCCACCTCAACGAGCCCTTGGTGTTACCTGTTTTCTTCCTGTCGCCTTCGACGCCGGGATGAGGACTTTACACTCGTTGAGATGTAGATAGAGCGCTGAAGTTCTACATGGACCGCACGAAGAGTTTTCGGAAGACATCACAGCGGTTTGTGAACTTTGGACCTGTGGACCAAGGGAAGGCCCTCTCGAAGGCTTCCATTTTCAGATGGCTCTCCGGCTGCATCATGCACTGTCACCGGTTGGCAAACCGACAGTTGCCCGGCCGTCCGAGAGCCCATTCGACCAGAGCAATCGCTGCTACCACGGCGTTCCTATCTGGTGTGCCCCTGCTGGACATCTGCAGGGCTGCTACGTGGAGGTCGACGCACACCTTCACGAGATTCTACTGCCTCGACCGGGATTTCAGGGAGGAGTCCAGAGTTGGACAGGCAGTGCTGCGCAACCTGTTCGCCTGAATGTGGGCCTGGTGAGGAGGTAAGAGATGCTTAATGTTGAGTGATGAAATGCTTAATGTTGAGCCTTGCCACCTCCCGTGGTTGTGCATGTGTGTACTGCTATGTATTCTTGTATTCATGAGCATGTAAATCCATGCCAGACCCCATGCTGGAGAAGGAACAGGTTACTTACCTGTAACTGTTGTTCTCCAGCATGGGTCTGGCATGGATTCACATGCGAACCCTCCCTCCGACCCCTCTGCGGCTCTTCACTTGGTCCTACTGCCACTTTACGTGCTACCAAATCTGAAGATGGCTGCCAGAGGAGGGGCTTACGTAGAGGGCAGTCATTGGCTGGGGGCAGTATGACCCAGAGACCAGTGATTGGTTATTAGGAGAAAGACAGTTCAGAAACAAAACTGAAACTGATTTAATCTTTACCGAGGATTCCCAACCTGATGACAGGGAATATTCATGAGCATGTGAATCCATGCCAGACCCATTCTGGAGAACAACAGTTACAGGTAAGTAACTTGTTCCTTGTCATAGAATCACAGATTAAAATAACGTTGAAGTACACAAATAATAGAACATCCTCATAAAGATGAGGAGATGAATATGAGGTGCTTCTTCACTGGTTTCTGGCATACCTTGGAGATTTCCTTTGCTTGATTGTTAGCTTCCTTGAATATGCTTTGCACAGTAGCCTCTGTTAGTTCTCGCAATGGTAAGTAATAACTCTTTCTATGTTTCAAGCATTGTCCCTTACCTGATTCCGTGAGCGATCTCTGCCACCTCCATTTCAGGTTGCATTACGGTCTCTTTAGTTGAGCTAGCTCTGCATTGACCCATTCGTTGGTTGAATGACTTGTTGATGAGTTAGTAGTTGTTTTTTTCTAGGAGGCGCTCATTCTTCAAGGAAGACGTTCTGTGAAGAGTTTTTGGGTCACATATGTCTGGAGGATTCATAATTCCAGCTTTGAAGAGTTGATCCTACTCAGATTTGTTAATTTGAGTGGACTCTTTAGGCTTGAGGCTGGTTGCAGGATAGGGGCATTGTTTCATATTTAATAAATGCAGAGTGAATGGAGAGCAATGTGACCAAAGTTATGGTTTTATGAGTAGCTTCAGTGTTGTTTGTAAATATGATATTTTGTGTATGTCCACCTAAGTGAGTATGGGCATCAAACCACAGAGAAATAATTTTGGTCTCCTATGCTTGTGGCTAGTTTTGCTTTTTGGGCTTCCATATAGATGTTAAAGTCCTCATTGTATGCACTTTTCTATGCCAGGGTTTGCAGTTGGACAGGAATTTCCAGAATGTTGCCTATGAAACTAGGGTCGTAACATTTTGTATATTGTTGATTGTTAGGCTGAAAGCAATTGTGATACATGTAAAAGTTTTAAGAAAGTAGATGAATTTAAGAGAAAGTTATATTTTTCCGTTTTATCCACATTCTTTGCACGTGGCTTAAGGGCAAAACATACTTTGAAAATAACGCATTTTGAAAGGGTATTAATAAAAGTACAAATACATGCACAATGGGTATTTTAAACAATTTCCAAAAAGGTCTGCATTTTCTGAAAGGCCGTTAGGCTTCATTTATTTTACCTGATACATGATTGAGTGAATGCATTGAAGAAAACGAAAATAGTTATCTGCAAAGATAAATAACTCAGAAACTACTAGATCAATTTACACAAAACAACCGAATATAGACAATTAGGGTTATGTCGCTGGACACAACAAAATGTGCAAACAATCTCCACTAAAATTCAAGTGTTTCTTCACTAAAGTAAATGTGTTTGAAGGGGTTTTAATGTTCCAACATAACAGCTAAATGCATAAAAAATTCCCAAATTTTGGTAACCAAATCGGCCTCAGCTTACCCTCCGTCCACTACTCATAATGTCACATGAGTTAATTACATGAAAATAGATTCTTAAAAACATTGTGTGTGGGCCATTCGGGCTGCGCTTTCAATTGTCCCTGTAAACGAAATTAGAACTCAACATAAACCTTTGTAAATGCTACTTTTTTTTCCTTAATGGTTTAATCGTCATGCCTTAGGGGGAACTTTAGGATATATTTTGGGGTTATACTTATTACTCTATGGTATCTTTTTTATTATGGTGGTCTAGTGGGTGGTGACACTAATTTCAGAATATTGCCTAGATATTGTTTTTAGCAGGGTCACTAACAACAAACAAAATACTCGACTTGGTACACTCAGGATGGAATGAGTCATGCTTCCTTGTGGAATCCTATGTACAATGCCACACTAGGCCCTTTTGGCCAGGTTTCAACAATTGTTAAGCAGGCAAATTGAAATACTGCACATCCATTCAATCTCTGTAGCTGAACAGTATACAGAAGTTACTTCACTTTGAGCTATTTCTTATCGTGCACCCTTCCCTTTGTGCAGGTCAAATAAAATGACTGACTGCAGCAAAAATGCTCTAAAATTCCAAGTTCTTTGAAACTTGTTATTTTTATCGTAACATATAAATATGCAATTCAGACAGAGTAACAGCTATGCCCACATTGTGTTTCACAGTGCCCCTATATATTGCAATAACTTTCCGTGATTAGCTGTGCCCAGTCTCACCAACTGTCCTTGGCAACGTGGAACCTGGCAAGAGAAATACAGTTTGAGAAAAAGAGAAAAACACATTTTTGAAAGCATAAATGCAAGGTTACATGCACGTTTAAACATAGGCAGCACTTAAAATGAAATGTTCTACTTAGCCCTGACTAACTGACCTCATTCAAAACAGCAGCTTCTCACTTAGACTTATATTCACCTAGAATATTGGCGATCTCTCTGATTCAGTTTAGCACGGACATCTTCATCAATCTTTCCACCTGCCTCACCCAGCGTCACTTAGATAAGAAACTGCTTCAACATCAGACAGCCTGCCAGCCCTGAACTCTGTCTCCAGCCAGCTCCTTGTTACTCTGTCTCCCAGTGCCCGAAGATGTCTGAATCTACTCACTCATTCAAAACCCTTTTTATTAGATTTCCCTGTCACTCATAGGAAATACCTCTCCTTGCAGATCATTCCCCTGAAAATAGCACATGATTAATTGTTGGAAAGCAAAAGATACATCTCTCCTTGCTTCCTGCTTCATACAATGGCCTGATTTCAGTGAAATGGAACCTCACATTTTTTCATCCCCCAGCGCAATTCAGGTTGCACGTTTAATTTCCCATTTTAAAGAACCTCATGCATTTTCCAAATCTGCCTTCAGGCTATTTCCACATAGACTAATTTGCACTAAATGTTATTAAGGGATTCAGTTACATGTTACTGGCGCTGGGTTAGTATGTTAATTTATATTAGTATTATGTTAGCTTAGTCCATTGAAATATCATCCTGAAGCAACGTGCAGTTTTAATCATGTGCTCTGTGCAATTGCATCTATTTAATTCTGGCTGAGACTTACACCCTTGAGTCCAGAAATGAGTTTCACCCCCTGGGCACCTATTGCAGTTCAAACCCACGCTAAGATGTGCATGCTAAAATGATGAAGCTACCGTTGAAATGTATAGACTCACTGCTAAAATTTAGAGCCCCTACAGCTACTCTTACACTACAGCGGTAATGTACAAGGCATAAGGTTACATGCTTTGTGGTGACATGACCATGCTTGGCACGGGGTGAGTTAAGGTTTCTTTTGGTAACCTTGACTGGAAATTGTCAGTGGCTTTTCAGTTTTGCATTCCAACCAGAATGACGCATCAACTAACATGGTTTCAGTGAATTTCAAAGGTGTTTATTACAGATAGTTAACCTTAACTGAACTTACAGTAGTGTCTCACTTAATTTCTATTTTAATAGTACACCCCATTATGCTTTCAATGTCCACTGTAACCCGTGAATGAACTTTAACCATGAAGCAGGAACTGTGGATGCTGGGACCAAGGAATGGCCTCTGTCACAGTGAACACACCTTCTGAACGGGCCCAAAATATTTTAAAATGTTTTTGTTTCATTTTGGATGATTATTTTTTCAGTTTATTCTGGAAAAACACTGGATGGATTTTCACCAAAGCAAGTGAAAATCTCAAGTTGGGCCAGCTTCTGGCAAACATTTGCTCGAAAAAAAGTGGCTTTTGCTGTAGCCAAGTGCAAAACTTGTCTATGGGGTTTGCATGGGAAATTCACCGATTTTGGACCCCACTATAACTTTCCCTCCCCAGGATGAAATGCCAAGGAATCTTCCCCAAAAAAATAGAGTTGGTTGTACATTATTTTGGAAATATTTCATGCAGTTTCGTCAAATGGCACCAACGTTATGAATAATTCAGAATGTTCTCCTCATACAGGGAGTGCAGCCAGAACTACTGAGTTGTTATCTCCGACTCTGTAATACCCTTAAAACACTGTTGCATTTTACTATTCAGTGAGTCGTCAAGACCAGAAATAGGTTGTGTGCAGGTTTGTTATTTTTGATTTGTTAACGCTTCATGCCAGACTGCTCACGTTTCTAAGCACTCCCCTGGGGAGTGAACCTATGTTGCACAGAATTGTCCACAAGCGGTTTTCCCCCAAATTATCCTGTGGGCTTAGGATCAAGCATTTCTAGCTACAGCTGTTCAAAAACAAGGTTTGGCTCCTCCCATCCACTTTTTTACCCCCCATAATATATACTGGAAATAGAAGGTCTTGGACTACAATTGCTGGGATACCCCACCATTGACTATAGTGGCTAGGACTGGTGGGATTTGTAGGACAGTGGTTGCTCCATAGTGGAGGCCAAACTGAACCTACCTGTACTTTGAGCAACCTTTTTACTCTCCCCACATTGTGTCTCTTATCAAGTACCCAAGAGCAGAAAGTGTGGCGTTGTGTCTTTGTTTACGTTTTTTAGCTATTCCCAACAGGCAGTGCCTTTCTCTTTGGCAGACGTTTCCTGTTTGTGTTTTGTTGTCTTAGCCTAAGCAAGCCTGTGTCAACTCAGTCAGTCTATGGGATATTAAATTGTCATGTACCCAGAATAGACTGCTGAGGCAATGCCATAGGTGTTCCTTTTTTAACATTGTTTCCACGTATCTATACACATGGATGCAAGTGGCTATGGACAGACAGGGTTGAAACAATCATTAAGATTGTGAATATTTATTCAAAAATATGTTCTCTTTGACCTCTTTTTATGTCCCTATTAGATAAGTGGCCCATCAGTGCTTTCTAGGAGTAGAGTGGGACTAGGCAGAGTGTTGCAATGGAATGGACAAGGACAGACTAATCTGCCGGCCTGATAATGTGCTAATTAGTACGGTAATGCCACTTGGTGAGATTCTCAATAAAGTGCCCAATGTTTGAATTGGGCATGGAATCTGTGCATGACTGTTACCGTCATGATTGGCACATTGTTAAGATCTCTCCTAGGCTTATGCTGCGACTGACTCTGTCCCAGCTGGATTGGCTTTATGAATATGCTGTAAGGACTAGGCATACACATAACCCCTCATGCAAAACAAAAGATGGGATGGCTGGAAGGTTTGGAAATAATCCTAACCTCTGGAATTGCTCTGGGAAACCCTCTAGACCATTGTTCCTTGGTTACAGTTTGTCTCCCTATGTGATATGGGGTATTCTCAGACGTGGGTCCCTTTCTCGCTGTGCCATAGGGAACCAAGCTGCACCTCAAGGCCGAAACATGTCTGGGATTGCTTGTGTTTCTTTGCAGAGGGGACCTGGACTAGCAGTACGGGTTGGGCCTATTCCATTGGTGGCCGGTCCCTGACTGATTTCCATATGGCTGGACCCCTTTTGCATTGTCGCGGGCAGGCTAGAAAACGGTGGGGTGGAAGGTTGCCTAGAGCAGTGCCAGTGGTTTAGATTAATTCAAAACCTTCCACCGATATTCTTTTTGGGATAGACATAAACCCTGACATTTCCCCCAAAATACATTTATTAAAATAGCCGTTTGCAAGAAATGTATCGCGAGAAGGATTCAAGTATCCAAGAGCCTGGGATGATTCTAAGAGAAAAAAAGAATTCAAGTCTTCCCAGGGAAAGCAATCACGATTCAGCTTTGTCTTTCTTGATATCTGTAGTCCTGTATTTATAAAAGGAAAAACAAAGCCATAGTAACAGAGATAAAGCAGTACTTGATGAGTTGCTCTCACCTGACCTGGGCCAACTTGGGAGCGCTGGAAAAGAAGCATGAAATGTGAGCAAAACAATGATAGACGGGCAAGTGACATCTGAGCAGCACACTGAACAGGTGCAACGATAGCAAAGTGGCACAAGCTTCACTCACACACAGAACAAGTAGAGCACAGACAGCCACAAAGCATTGCGAGATGTTTAGCCCTCAAAGAACAGGTTCCTAATGAACAGAAGGAGTGCAGGTTTCACCTGAACACTGAACAAGTACAATGGAGACTCAAACAGTGCAGGCAAACACACACAAAATAATACATGCACATAGACAGAATTCTCACTCACCACGCCAGCCTCCGGCCATGCCCACACATCCTAAACAGCATAGCATGGGACTGCATGTTGAAGGGTCCAGAGCAGCACAGCAAAGACAAGGAGGGCATCAATCCAGCTGACCCTGATTCCTCAGGACATATAGGGTACACAGCTGGCCTGGGGAGAAGTGGATAGCAATTCCAATATGTCAGCTATCCTGACCCTAGTCAACACAGGTGAGAGCCTCGTAGAGGGAATGTGCATATGCCATGCTGTGCCTGAGACTGATGCATTCATATGTATCCTAGACACACTATCTCTCTCAGCAGCCTTATTGTGAAATGTGTGGGGTTGAGAGAGGGCATATTGAAGTTTGGGGAAAGGAACTGTACCTGTTATTTTGAGCTACTCATCCATTTGAGATGTGCATATGTTTACATAGATAGAGCAGAAAGACTGAGAGTAGTGGCTTTATTCTGTGAGAGGTACCCAGCAGCACAATGGGCAGTTTAGCAAGTATAGGAGTAGTTCTAGACAGCTCCCTTAAATACTCTGTAAGGAGCGAGAAGGGCTCAAACAGAAGGATAGTGTTTGTGTCTATATCAAAATGGATTTCCAACAGAATATGACATCTTGAGAAATGCCTGACTAGAACTGCTTTAACTAGAAGTAAGCATGGAGGCCAGAGCAGGTACTGGTGACAACAAGTCTCACAGGTCCCAGTGTTACAGTAGAACAAAACATTAAAGTGCCCAGACTAGGAGAAGTGTTAATGTATAGATTCTAGACACTGCATTGAAGCCAAGATGAACTTTGAAGGTTGTCTCAGACTAGGTTCTAAGTAGAAAGACTTGGAGAAAACAAAAAGAAAACTGCGGACAACTAAAACCTTACCCATGCTAAATTAGTCCTTGTTCAAAGATAATCTCCCTTATAATCACAATTAAACTCTGGATGTTTATCACAAGAGCAATCACAGATTGCTGATAATTGACCAGGTCGCCAAGCCACAGTTTCTGGAACAGTATAGTAGACTGCAGGATACTGCACAGTGAGTCAGCATTGCCTTGTGGCAATATCAAAATGTACTCTCCACCATTGGTGCTGCTCCAATGTAATACTAGGTAAACTAGGCAACCCAAGCCTTCACATGACCTCTGTGACTTTATGAACTTCTGACTCAGTTTCACCTGGATACCTGTTGTACAATGTTGGGTTTCCGTTTACAAATTGCTGTCACAAGATTAAGTTCATAAAAAATACTACTCGAAAAATGAAATTGGTTCTTCAACTAAAATCCCAACAACTGAAGAAAGCTGGTATCCAAGTTATATGTACTCATCTGGCAAAGATATCTTAGAAGAACCCTGCAGAAGTTAAATCTTCCCCTTGAAGTTTCATACATTCGGCAAAAATGCCTTCTCTGGTGGGCCGTATTGGGTGGCAATGGCCCGCCGTTCAAGACCTATGTATGCTGCTTCTATTATAATACTGTAAACTTGTAGATAATTACTGCTCTTTGTCAGCAGTGACTACGCAGGCCCAGCAGAAAGATTTAAGTTGGGTATTTGTTTTTTGTTTTTTTTAGCCGCTGTAGGTGCCATTGCGTTCCAGCGGCTGCAGCGCCACCATGTTTCAAAGGCATCAGCGAGTGGTGAGTATCATAGCATAGGCACAACCTCTGCAATAACTGGCAAAACCTGTTTTATGCACAACCTTTTCTCGATGCAGCTTGATAATAGAGAAATGAGAAAAGGTGGGCAATAACTGAGAGAGATAGGCCACACCACTGGAGGCCATTAACAACGATTACTCTGATGCTGCTCAAATCTTGGGTTGTACCATGTGGGGAGTTCCATTATATCCAAGGGATTTCTTCAGCATTGTGATATTTGTCGTTTTATTTTGCTGATCTCTGTCCAGGACAACAAATACTAGATTTCGAGAAAAAAAAAAGACACAAGGCACTTTCCATTACTGACACCTGACATGGACCAAATTACGATCTCTGTATGCTAATGTTCAATTTGCCTTTTCGCCTTTTTTCACAGGTTAAAACCCTCCATATCCAGTAGGAGATGAGGAGCTAGCTTTTCGATGTGTTTTTCAATGGGATTTTCCGCATTGAAAAACATTTTGTAAATCAGCCGTGCGGCTTTGTTGCTTAGAACACTTGTGAATCAAGGCATTGGAATTCCTCTGAAGCTATGTGCCGGTATGCCTCGTATGGCAATACTGTGCTTTTTCCATACTCTAGGTGGGTGGTCTGCAACCTGTGGCTCTCCAGTTGTTTGGTAAAATGACTCCCATGATCCCTCACCATTGACTATGCTGGCTAGGAGTGATAGAAGTGGTAGTCCAAAACATCTGGAGAGGCAAAGTAGTAGTCAGATCTGCTGAGGCAGTCACACTTCATTTAGTTCCCAATGGACCTCAAAGTTCCTCTGCTTCTGTTGCAGGAAGAACACATTCATGAATGTTGAACTCAAGAAGAAATGGTCAGCTTTCTTCCACATCTGTGTATTATTACTGTGTTCATATTTGAGCATAAACAGTTGACTTTCCTCTGAGGTTCACTTTGAACAAGGTAATGTACTGCATGCAGTACTTTGTGGATCAGCACCAATTACCAAGTCCCCTTATTCAGCTCTGCAACAGGCCCATCCGTTTAGACAAGCTTCAAGTCGATAGACCAGTCAATCAGTGAGAAAAGGCTCCCACCTAAGTTGCAGTTCAGCTTGTTGATCGTTCCTGCTTTGTACTGTGGCTCCAAATGCACTACCAGGGCCATGTTGTTGCCATACGGTATGAAACCTCAAAACATAATGTAACATCACCTAACATGGCATAATATAGCACAGCATGACATCACAAGAATAGCAACACCTATCTACATAAGGTGATATAATGATCAAGTACCATTTCACATTCCTGAACAGCAACACCAATCCATATTTATATTATTACTATAAAGGCCCTACCTTTGGGAACAGAAGGATCTCTTTGAAAGTCATGATTGGAAATACACACTGAGGGAAGCAGAAAAACAAGGGTGCAGGGAGTTAATAACAGGGGGATAGATAATTTGGCAGCTAGGGATCTGGGACGAAAGGGGCATTGGGGGGCGAATTGCCCAGTCTCTACTTAGATGGGGAGGGGAGTACAGGGTGCATGGATCTAGTTAGGGAGTCTTTTCATTAAGTGGCAATCACTAATATTATACTACCTGGCATACTACCACATCCAACAATTCTGAGATAAGAAACAGGCTGTATTATGAATCAATATTTTGTTTTATTAAAGCAAGATCAATGCCAAGGTGGTCTCCTATCTTTATGTTGAGGAAGTCCCCACAATGAAATCACAATAAACATTAATAGTTGATTTACAGAAATAAGAACATGTGCCCACCTGTGAGATCTCACTAAGAAACTGTGCACACATCCAGTCACACCATATACCAAGTGAATATATTTCACCGATTCACAGCATATGGTGTTGTCTATACTGCAGGATTCACTTAATTTATTGTAGCTATTAATTAGAATTGCTGCACTCTCTGTGCTGGGAAATGCTCGCTCTTTCACACTGTTCACACAACGCACAGAAAGCAAAATAGTATTTATTTCCTATTTAAATATAATCTTACCCAGCTTTAAGTACAGTGAAAGAAGACTATATCTCCCACTCACAAACTGCAATTTACCATTCTAATTCTGTTAGTACTAATTTATCAGCCCCTGCACTCTGCTCACAGAAAAATGCTATGTTTCCTACAAGAATTAAAATCTCAACTGCCTTTAAATATAGTGGGAAAGCACTGTTGCATTTTACACTAAAATATCAAGATAGTCTATTTGAAATGAGCTCTCCCTAGTGGAAACTACTTCCCCAGTTCTCTTCCACTTCAGCGACTTTCCAGGGTAATGATTCTAAGGGGCTTAACTAATTACATTTATGAAATTCCAGTACTCACTTTTAAATAATTCTTTAAGGCCCAGAGCCAGCATGAACCCTCATGTGTTCCCGGGGGATTCCCAGTCAACCCTGCTTCTCCTAGTTCTCTTTTTTCTCTTTTAGCAAAGCACCTCAGTCTTAAGCTAATCTGGTCCAGGCTTTGTCGTGGTTAAGAACCTTTTGTCCCCAGATATTCTTAAAGTTCAGCATTCATCCATTTAGAACAGGTATTCCCATTCTTGGCTCCTTTCAAAATCCTCCCTTTCCTACTCCCTGTGTGTTTCTACTTTTATAATGGTATTTATTTCCACACTTTGTCATGATAATATCACCCTTTTTCATTGCTCAAGACTTTGCATTGGCTTGCTTAATGGTCATGCACCACCAGAATACAACCTTCCAGTCTTCATAGGTTGATCATGTTGCAGGTTTTAGTGGAGACCTAACCAACATTGCCAATGCCCACATTATAAAACAATTGTTTCCTATATATTTAAACAGTAATGTATTCCCTATTTTAAAATTGTGCACATACAATAATTGTCACAAGAGGCTTCTACATGCATTGATAAAAGTCTAATTACAAAAAAATATATATACTTATATATTCATGAAAGAGTAAACCAAGGTCTCAATTGCTGTTAAAATCATGGTTTACATAGGAACATTTCTATCACACGTGGGCCTTTTTGAATCTTTGGACATGCAGTTCTGTGATTTTTAAGGAATTATGTTATTATTGATGAAATGAAATTCTGCTCTGCACCTTACCAACATTTCCTATTCGTAGATACCAGTCAGATATATTGTTTCAGTACAACAATGGTACAGTTTTTCATGAATGCAGTGTTCCATTTTGGGGCTTTCATAATTTTCTGTTGTCAATTTAAAGTTGTTTAAAACCCAATCCCTGGTCCTTTTCAAGGGAATGTTCTTGGTATGTGGAAACACAATTGCATGTGTAAGGAGCTGCATGTGTGGGTTTTAATGGTAGCCCCAGCACATGAAAGGCTGACACAGTGAACAGTGTATCCTGAAAAGATGTGTCTTGCTGAAGATGATACAAGGAACAGTGTATTAAGGAAAGTGTGTGTCTTTTTTCTGTTGAAACACAGAGTGTGCTGAAAAGTATAATCAGATTGCAGATTGAAAAGGAATCTTGCTGGTTGAGAGATAACACAACATTTTCATAAAAGCTGCCAAACAGCAAAAGGCTGTGCACTATGACAATTCAAAGCACAACATGAGCTGTGCCATGGGAAATTCAAAACTATGCCTTTCAGGTGACTAAGACCCACTTTTCAGCACAAAAACAAACATTATGTAATTAAAAATGCATTTGTGAGTGATCAGAATGAACAGCAGCCCGTCACTTAATGTTTGCCACATTAATAGCAATTTCTGTCTGCAAAGAAAAAAAAGACCCTGAGTTACCTAACATGACATTTCAGATGGAGAGCAGGGCTGACTTCACAAAACAAACTTCCCCCCACTCCTGGCCTTGCTCAGGCTAACCCATCTGAAAAAAACAATTGCTGTGAACCTTTCAGGCCCAAGCAGAAGGATGTCCCCAGAGCATGGCCGGCATTTGTTTGGCTGTATAAACAGAGGCTGCAATCAAGTTAAGCATGCCATAACAGAAGATACAATCTTTGCTGTCTGCCTTAACTCAGCTTTGGGCTCACAAGAGTGATTGATCATTGTATTGCAGGCCTGGATCAGCAGCCGAATGCGCAGGCCTGGATCACTTAGGTTCAGGGAAATGGAAAACTGAAACTACCATTTGCCCATGTTAACTATGTGGTCATTGACTTCCATCGCAAATGTTAGTTTATTTACTAATTTTGAGACCGGGAGACTTAGTGGGTTATGGCAGATGCCACTTTAAAGCTAATTGCAAGGCAATTGTGTTGCCACACGTTTCATTCAGATGTAATTTTTTATACTCAAGGTATAATCAAAATAATGTCTAGCTTCTCCAAAAATGTCCTGGATCTAGAAATTAGCAAGCGGGTGGCTTGTTAAATTAGGCACCTGGATATCAAATTTCATATTTCCATAGTGCACCTGTGCTATGGTGTGCCGAAATGAAATTGACCTCTCCCGATCCGCCATGAGGAGGGGAATATTAATATCTATGCATTATGACCTTTATCAGTAAGTTACACAAAATTGCCATGTACATACATTTTGAGGAAAAAACTGTTATGTTAAATAATGCAATTGATATGAGGTGTGTACCTCTCCACTTCGCTTCAATCACAGAACTCTCCTAGCCTATCCGCAGGGAGTGGTGGGCTCTTGGGTGGAGGAAGAAATGAATGCACTTGCTCTATGCAAGGGAGTATTATCAGGACAGCAGAAATTGACCATCAGGGAAGCTGCTTAAAAAAAACATCAGAAGACAGGAGCTGAAATCTTTCAGGGAGACTTGCCTAAAATCATCTGGGGGAACAGCTGAAGGAAGGTGGCTGAGTTTAACATTGCTAGGAGGGCTGCCTAAACATTATCTGGGAGCCACTATTGAAAGCTGAATGGAGATTTAATCTTGCCTGGACAGCCATTGGGGAAGCCTAAAGCTGAGGGGAGCCAGAAAGAGAGGGGAAGCTGGTGCCTGCCTTTGACCGAAGTATCAGGACCACATTCCGGTGTCCCACAAGCATGGGTCCTGGAACCTGGCTGACTTTCCTCTACACTAAACCCAGAGAAATCCATTGTGAGTAACTCACCCAACTGAAATTAAGTGTGGGGGGATCTGCTTGCCTTGATGTTCTTCCTTTAATAGTGGTTGGGGGGGGCAAATTGTGTAGAGCCTTAGCACATTTGACTAAATATGAATTTAATAAATTCTCAAAAAGATTGATGCAGGGGGAGTTTGCAGGAGTTTGAAACCCCCAACCTCTTTCCTAGTGGGAAAATACATCATAGTAATTTAAAGTAATTAGGGTGCCTTCATTGTTCCTGTTCACCTCTGACTTCTCTAATGAAAACGGGTGTCCTTCCCTAAAATTAAATTCCCAACTGATACCCCTTCCCAAAACGTGTTTGTAAACAAAAGATATACTTGGCACAAAAAAAAACGAAATTTGTAATTGTCACGATTTCCAAACTTTGCCTTTAAAACAAAAAGGTGTTTCTTCCGCTCACATACCTTGCCTTTAAGACAAAAAGGTCCTTATCCCTCAAGCGGGAATCCCAATTACCCCTTCTCAAAACTTGCTTTTAAATAAAATGTATACTTCTCCTTAAACATTGTATTAAACAAAAAGGGTGCCCTTGGCACCAAATGAAATTCATAAACCGTCCCCACACCTATACCTGGCCTTTAGACATAGGGGTGCTGCATATCACTGGTGCCTGGGCTTTTGGTGCTGGAGAGAGAGGCCCTTTGCCAAGTGAAATGAGTGTAATTTCCATTGAACAGTATACCCTCTCTCCTGAGAGTAAGCGACTCTAAGAGCAGAACGAATTCAGATTGTTTTGGCGTGAAAAGGAACCAGGGTGCAATTTGCCACATGCATTCGTCCAAGTCTGTGTTTCAAAAAACCGCAAGTATTTTAACGTGTACAGGAAATTAAACAAAGGACTGCATGTCCCATGTTACATCGTTGCTTTGTTTTCACTCTAAACTTCATCAAGTACTATTTACCTGTTTTGTAATTGAAGCTTTGTTGTCTGCCACAGAGAAAGAAGGTGGTGTGTGTAATAAAGTGAAGTCATTATTCATTAAGCTTATCATTTAAATATATATATATTCTTTCTATACCTCATTCTGGTGTTTGGCACACTGCTGGCACTGAGGGTGAGATTTGCCTGGCTCTATATGAGTCTTCAATAGGGCTAGCATTAAAAAAGTTAAACAACTTATTGTGGGGCACCTTAATTGGTAGGGGAAAGAACTCCCCAGGTTAAGGGTGGTCTCTCAATATATCGTTACATATCACATTTTCATGGTAGCTGTTGAGAAGCACAAATCATGAATGAAGCGATGCATTATTTCACTTTAAATTTGAGGCAGCCTCTTTGTCTCCTAATTGTTCATACTGGAGGAGCTTTTTCATGAAGAGGAGTGTCTTGAACTCAGCTACTTCTAAGGAATTGTGTTTACTGCTTTGTTGAAATAGGTGAACTTTTCAGTGAGCACTTTTTTCGACCATACTTGCTGAGCAAATGTACAGGATAGTGAGCCACAGCAGTCTGGGATAAACTCCTTTGAGGGATATAACATGTCTGCTAATTGGGCTTTTGTTACTGCCATCACCAATGATATTTACATCGAATTCTAAACCTGAAATATTATTGAAAACAATTAGAATCAAATCTGTCTTCTTGGAGCCTTAAAAGACCTTGATGGATTTGAAGCAGTAACTTGAGTCCCATAGAAAACATACAAAGCAGGGCTTTGCAATCATATAGGGGTCTCCAATGTCCTGTGCACGCCTGCATGTTTGATGTGGAAACACAGTTGTACACAAAGCTCACGAATTGCGTGTGCATGATTGTCAAATATGGATCTGTGTCTCGCAAACACATCTGCCTGTCGCAACAGACAGTTTTGAGGATCAGAGCCCGACATTTGTGGGCCCTGGGAGGAGAGGGCAATGACAGCAGCACTTGAACCTGCATCCTGATCCTCACCAGGATGTGCTTCCAAGTGTAGGTACTGTGATGCTCTTTCCTCCAGGTGTGTGATCTGTCGGTTCAAAGGCTCAGGGAAAAGCACAAAGCTGGCAGTGGTCAATACAGACCATTGACAGCATTCGCCTTCACTGAGAACAAAAAAACGCTAATACATGGCAGGAGTGTTTCTATGAAGTTGTACATTGTAGCTCCAAATAGAAAGACAATGCACTTCCAGCGACAGGCCATTGACTTCTTGCTGTAAATATACAGTTGGGTGTGTGATAGGTGTGCAGAGCTGATCACAGCTTCTGATAATAGGGGCCAGAGTGCAAAGATTGAAATCATGAAAATAGGTTAAATAGGAGCTAGTTGTACAATATCTGACTGTGTGCTAGTTTTTGTGTGATATTAGAAGTAGGATCTACTTGCTGATTTATATAATTATTAACATGGATTCAGTTATGGCCGTACTGGTCTCTGGGCCCCAATTTCAATGCTACTGGCGCTGTCCAGCCTTCCTTTATATTTGACTTTAAATGGCACTTTGATTTTATTTTAAATGGGATGACCGTGACAAAGACAAGTGATAACAGTAAGCAAACTATAATTCGCCATTAAAACCGAGGAGTATGTGTATAGCGCTCACCTGCTGTTTCTTTGGCTGTGTAGCCCTGTTAGCCTTTCCGGAGGCTGGTGCATGAATGGATAACTGGCTGAGCTATGCCACATCTAAACAGAGAATCCATATGGTCTACACAGCATCCATCCAACCAGTGTGATGGAGAAGATCTTGAATCTCGTTTTTAGGCATATTTCAAGGAACATGTATCCTCGCAGCCCAGCATTTGCCAATCAAGCCTTTGCATTATTTGGAAGGTGCATGCATGGTACCAGCGTTCCTGCACTGGACAATCTGCAGCTCTTTCATTTACACAGAGTATGATCATGCGTGTTGTGCATTACTGCGGGTGCGTCAAAGCACTGTCCAACAGAAGCACCAGAAGCATGATTTGCCATTCTATGTATAATTGTGGAGTTCTGTGAAATTCCTATTCTCTCAAATTCATAATAAAGAATGAATCCCATATGCCAGCTGGTATTTGGGCGCACAGGAAAGGGAAAGATTCCAAATGGTTTCAGCTGGTTAGTTCTGTGCACATTTTTTTTATCTGAATCATCTTTTAGTACTTGCATTAATTTTATGATTGGTTTGCAATTCACAAACCGTTGTCTCCCATCTGCTGATATAGGATTTAGAAAGAAGGGGGTGTTTGCTTTCAATTTGCTTTTAATGCAGTTTCTTTGTTTGGACGTAGAAGGCCGACATGTTATGTTCATGATGACCTTTGCACTTGTCAAGTAGCATTTAGCCCAGTTCAATTCACATTTCAAGCAATTTTCCATTATGCATTTACGTCACTTTGCAGGTGCAGCAGCCAATCGGGTTGCTCCAAACACGAATTTACTGAGTCAAGCCGGGTTCGAAGTAACCTGAGTGGTCAACGCAACCAGCGCTGCTGTTTTCCCTCCTCCTTTGCATCCCGCCACCAATTCCAGCCCCTCAATACCCTCCCACCAACAACTCCATACATGAAATGGGCTCCTCCTCCTGGGCCGTACCATCCACCTTACTTCCTGTTTATTGCCATGGAAATGGAAGGCGGGGCTCCCCTTCCATTTCCATGGCAATCCTGAGTCTCCCCGGCCACTACTGGGAATGATGCAGGGCGTGGGTTTAAAAGAAATGCTATTATCACCTCGACGGTTTGCCTCGGGTTGCTAATAGCAATAATACTGCGTTCTGTGGGCTTCACTGGCCCAGTAACAGCACCTGAGCCCGGCGTTAAGACCCTTGCATAATATGTAACTTGGGCCCTGGGCGTTACCAGCCAGTGAAGCTCAGAAAATGCAGTATTATTGCTTAAGTTAAAGGAGTTCACAATCACCTGTGGTGCATTTTGAACTCACCAGCACTACTAACCTGCTCAATAGCAAGTTTGTGTTGTTGCTGGTATGTTTCTTTTGACAGTGTCTATCCTGACACTTCCACAGAGGGCTCATCATCTTCCACTCATCATCTTCCACTTGACAACGTCTATCCCTACACTTCGACAGGGGGCTCATCTTCCACAGAGGGCTCATCATCTTCCACAGACCACTCATATTCCACTTGACAACGTCTATCACGACACTTCCACAGAGGGCTCATCATCTTCCACGGACCACTCGTCATCTTCCACTTGACAACGTCTATCCCGACACTTCCACAGGGAGCTCATCTTCCACAGGGGGCTCATCTTCCACAGGGGGCTCATCTTCCACAGAGGGCTCATCATCTTCCACGGACCACTCATCTTCCACTTGACAACGTCTATCCTGACACTTCCACAGGGAGCTCATCTTCCACAGGGGGCTCATCTTCCACAGAGGGCTCATCATCTTCTACTTGACAACATCTATCCGGACACTTCCACAGAGGGCTCATCATCTTCCACAGACCACTCATCATCTTCCACTTGACAACGTCTATCCCGACACTTCCACAGGGGGCTCATCTTGCACAGAAGACTCCTCATCTTCCACGTGACGACGTCTATCCCGACACTTCCACAGAGGGCTCATCATCTTCCACAGACCACTCATCATCTTCCATTTGACCATGTTTATCCCAACACTTCCACATGGGGCTCATCATCTTCCACAGGGGGCTCATCATCTTCCACAGAGGACTCATCATCTTCCAGAGAGGGCTCATCATCATCCACTTGACAAAACTCCATCCCGACACTTCCACAGAGGGCTCATCTTCCACAGACCACTCATCATCTTCCACTTGACAACGTCTATCCTGACACTTCTACAGGGGCTCATCATCTTCCGTAGAGGACTCATCTTCCACTTGACAACGTCTATCCCAACACTTCCACAGGGGGCTCATCATCTTCCACAGGGGGCTCATCATCTTCCACAGAGGACACATCATCTTCCAGAGAGGGCTCATTATCTTCCCGAGAGGGCTCATCATGCAATCCCCAGATCAGCCTGCTGTGAAGGACGCTTATTGTTTGCACCAGTTTGTGTTTCCACTAGCATTTTCCCTCCTCCGTCACCACAATCGCAACCTGCCTGCTTATTACTTTGACCTATTGTAAAGCACTTCGCAAAGGGATTGCTGCATTTCTGATAGACCCGCTTGCCTTCTTGCTCAATAAAACGATACAATTTGCAATGCACTTCGCAAAGGGATTGCTGCATTTCTGATAGACCCGCTTGCCTTCTTGCTCAATAAAACGATACAATTTGCAATATCATGTCCAACGTAGAAAAATCCACTGGGTACTGTTTCCTTTCTGCTGGAAGCTCTTCCCTTGTTCAATCAAAACAATAACATGTGCAACAGCATGCCATTTCTACATCCATGAATCCACGGGGTATGCTGTCCTTCCAAATCCTTTCGATAGCCTCTCCTCAAATGCTAGATTGGTCCTTCTGGCTGATCCTTCACTGAACTTCTGCCAGCAGTTTTCATGACCTTTCGGAAGTGCTGGCAGCCTCGCATTTAATCTCTCGATTCGTGACCTTTCTGTCATTGCATAAAATCAGCCGCGGTGTGTGGTGCCTTCTCAGTTGGGTTCGCCAGTTAGAAACTTTAGATTCTGGTAGTGCTACAGTAGGTAGGTACACTACACGTTTCTGTTAGATAAGAACATTAATTGGGCTCCGGCTCCTTCTAAAAACCGCGACGCTTGCACAAAGAAGAAAACAAAGGCATTGTAACATACTTTCTCTGAACACGAGGATCACACATAGTGTCTTCTTCTTAAAGGGATGTTTCATACATCAGGGCATCTTTTTAAGTTATCCAGATCTTATAAGTAATTTCAAGATAATAAAAAGTAAAGATTATCAGAGTATAATTAGTAAATGCCCGCCAACTCTCAAACAGGCGCACAATGCCATAACAGAAATAACAAGTCGTGTGTAGGACCTAAAATAATGCCAAAACCAATGGTTTTGCTATGAGGTTTTAGAAATTGTAAGGGTCAAAGTAGCTGTACGTGTTTTATTATAAATAATTCAAATTATATAAATACTTCTAGGAAATTACATCTTTCCAAAGTTAAGCTCAATGTATAAGAACACATGGTCTAATTACAAGTTTGGTGGTAAATCGGCAGTAAATCTGATAACTTACTGCCTTCATTGTTTAGCGTTGCCACCACTTGGTCCAGTGGCATTACCACGTGAGTATGATAGTGTCAATCCACATTTGGGAGTCCATTGGACTCCATGGAGATTTTTGGCAGATTTACTGGGAGTGGTTAACACTGCACAGTAAATCTGCTGATTTTGGTAGCTTTTTTCTGGAGGGGAATCCTCCACTCTACCTCCAAACTTGGAATTTGGCAGTGCACCACCGAACAATGAGCTCTATACTCACTTCAAGGAAACCACCCTTTTGTTGGGGGGTTTCCCCTTCTTCCCGTAACTGTCTTGGCCATCACTTAATAGAAAGACTTGCTGATGATGTGAGGGATTACTAAGTTTCTCCTGCACCACTGCAGTGGGGTCCTTTGTGTTTGGAAGCAGTTTTCATACGAAAAGTTAAAATCTTTCAAGGATTGTGCCTTTGTCGCTTCTCCATATCACAATACTTATAGCACTTTTTTTTTTTTACAATTTCAATATAACAAAAGCAAAATATTATATGGACTGCTAATGACTTCTTTAGTTTAGGTAGAGTGGAGTATGGTGGTTAAGAGCGGCTTTATGACATTTTCTTTATGAACGGGGTTCATTGTCCCATGTGCCAGCATCACTTGGGGTCTTCGATTTTGAGATTAATCGTCGGTGCAGCACAATAATAATAATAATAATAATTTGCATTTATATAGCGCTACGAACCCTCAGGCATCTGAACACTGCTTATTATTACCCACGTGTGGTGCCCTGCCGGGATTCGAACCTGTGTTGGCAGGCTCTGCAAGATGTCAAAGGGAGCGCTCTACTCGCTGTGCTATTTGGCTGGCTTATTTCTAAGGAATGCCCTTACTTATTGTGTTTCCAATGGTTTCCTGCTGCAATGTAATTTTATGTTGTTCGTACAGGATTTACATTGAGCTCAATAAGATAGATTGCATAAAGTCCCCCCCTACCTAGTAAGGATATCGCAAGTCACTGAGGAGTTTCCTGGAGGAGTTCCTTTATAAGGTCACAGAACTCAAAGGGAGCTTGCAATATCCTGTATATGTATGGTAGTCGCTGTTTCATTCCATATAATGCTTGGCCACACCCTGTCATTCCCTTTAATACCATGGCTCTTGCACAAGATAACGTAAGAGATATTCCATTTGCTGACCCGTATAATCAATATAGAATCAGTTTGGATTTAATAAAAAGCAAGCATGCAGCTCCTTATGTTCTGCAGAAAAATAGTTCAAGCAGGTTAATAGCATGTCTAGAAAAAAACGTTTTCATTTGGGCCTTAAAATAGGTAATAGCATACAGATCCTTGGTCGCGTGTGGTAAACGCCAGCAGTGCTCAAATTAAACATTTTACCATACAGAATTCCTTGACAATTCATGGCTTTAAAGTGTCACAGAAAAAGATTCTGCAAGAAAGGAATTTAAAAAGCTTTTCACAACTTTAAAGTAGTGCTGCAGCACCAGCTGGGATTCCCTCTGCTGGCTCAAGCAGCAGGCATTGTGACGTCACAAATAGGGCGTAATTACAGAGTGATTGTGATGTCATTTTCTTATTACAGCTCAGCTGTGATGTCACAACTAGCCTATAATAAGAAACGTATTTCCAGGCATTTATACAGATATTGCAGGCTGCCCTGTATTATATTGGCGTCAATGTAATAATGTAATCATATTGAAAGGCAGAAGTACAAAAGGGTATACAAATGATTGAAATTATATTTTCTTTAAAGGATAATATTCCTGAAATGTTGGAAATGCTTGTGGAACAGTAATAATTATAATTGTTTTATTATAACTCGCTCAATAGCGGAAACCGGACCCGGGATCTGAAACTGTGTTGCTCTGCGTCGTCTTGCTGAGCTACTCTACCTGTGTCAATACAACTTACTGTGTTAAATGGAGGGTGTGCAGAGGTAATGCATTAACGTAAAGAGCTGAAATGTTGTGAAGAGGCACTACTGTTCCTAAGATCAAAAAAGTAGGAGGGTCCCCACAAGAGGGCTTAGACAATTCGCTGACAAAACAATGGGATGGTTGGAGGACACAGAATGAGAATTAAGAATGCTACTAAAAAGAATGTTGTGTTTTATATAGTGTTGCGTGCCATACCCTTCCGAAGAGCGGTCAGTCATTACAGGTGTTATCCTCATTTTAAAAAAAAATTGTTTTGGAGATATTAAATATACATTTGATTAAAGGCCGACAAAATATCAAAGCTCTTATTGAGAGAATCTCTTTTGGTGTGAGATGTCTTGTCTTACGGATAAGGAGACCCACTCTTCCTCGCATTACGGATCTCGCTCTGACTTTCATACCTTTAGAATACCCTTTTTTTACAAACATCAAGGCTTAACAGAGCCATTACGTGGCCCTCACAAGGATAATAGTGATACAACCGGTTCCTTGTGATTAGTATAATGACATATGACTCTAATTCTAAATGTGACCACACCTCTTTCCAGAAATAGGACAGACGCTCAGAGTCACAAAACATGTGTGCCACAGATTACGTAATGTCTTTTAAGACTTTTCATTCCAAACTGATACTTGGCACATCTTAAATGAGCGTTGCACAACCCTTCACATTGCTGACTGGCAAACTGAGGTGTTTCTTCATCGAAGGGACTTTGACATGGAGTTTGTTAAATGCAGGCTATTTTTGTTAGTCCAATAGGATTGCATTCCTAATTAAAGCATTGGAGGATGATGACATCGGCTAAATATCTTTATATATGCGGACATCCCAGCAAAGGTCTATTTCCTCTCTCCTTTTCACCTGTTGCCTTCCCTTCAAAGCACAGACATTGGGAATGTGCACTGAAGAGCTGGCAAGTGAGGTGAGCCTTGTCAATGGGCCGTCTATAGACCGCTATATCCCCGGTTCTACGTTGAAATGGCGAAATAAAAAGAACGAGGACAGAAATGACAAATTGTTTTGGTCGAAATATTTTTCGGGTTTTTTGAACTTTTTTCTTTATTTTTAATGCAGTCCCCACCCCGCAAAATCCCCCTGCCTTTTTTATACCCTAACCCATCCCCCATCTATTTATTGATTAAAATGGTGCAAAAAAATAGAAATATTCGACCAAAGAAATTTGCTATTTTCGTCCTCGTTTTTGTATTCTTTTTTGGCGGATAACCTATAACCCCCACACTCGAACAGGCACGGCTTTATTGACAGTGTACCAAGTTTTGCTTCCATCAACAATAAACTCAGAAGCAAAACCTCTAAAATCAAAGACCTTTCCTTTTCCCGAAGGGTTCTCCTGTAACTTCCATTAGATGTTTCACGTCTAAAGACTTTTAACACTGGCCACAATAGGTTTTTTTCCAAATGATGAAAATGAAGATTGATATCGTATAGTTGGTTTTAATCTACGTTCTAAATACATTGGCTCCATATCACTTTTTATTGCCATAGGAAGGAGTTGAGAATTAAATGAAGGCACATCTAAGTCTGATTTTATGTGCATCTCCTGGAGGCTGCTCAATCACCAGCTCTTTCTTTGTGCTCCGTGCGGGCATCTCTCCAATGAATCCTTGAACTTTGGCACTGCATCGCTCCTGCTGGATAGCAGTTCTCTGCATTTTGCACCATTACATTGAAGAGGAGCCCTATTGCTCAACACCCGTCACACTCACCAAGAACACTACAGCAGGCCTTTCTTAATGAGATCTTGATTGAAAAGCATAATTTAGTTTGTCCCCTATATTTTACTGACCGACCCTCTCAGGTCCAACTGGGGTCTTTCCTCTCTTCTATCTCTCTCTCTACTTCTGGTGTTCCCAAGGGGTCTAACCTTTCTCCCTGGCTTTTCAACCACTACCTGGCACCTCTTTCCAACTGCATCGCTACATTCTGCTCCAACTTTCAGTGTTATGCGGATGACACCCATCTCTCTTTCAGGCTCCCCTAAGCCGCCTCTTCCCCTTCTCCCATAGCAGACTCTCTGGCAGCAATTTAGGAATGGTGTGCCGCTAATGACCTCTGCCTTAATGCCAGTAAGACTGAGATCCTCCTCATCGGAACACCAGCTCCCTCGTTTCCTCTCTTGGCCCTCTTCCTGCTTCTACCTGTGAGGCTAAGAACCTTGGTGTCATCTTCAACTCCACCCTTTCCTTCTCTCCTCACATCTCTGACATTTCTAAGAAGTCATACTATCTCCTCAGAGGTATTCTTCCTTTCCTCACTTTCCCCAAAAGCTCACTGTCTCCAGAGCTCTGGTCCTCTCTAGGCTGGACTACTGCAACAGCCTCTTTCTAAATCTGCCTGCCTATAATCTCCAACCTCTACAACATATCCAGAACAGGACTGTGAGACTTGTCCTTAGCCTCAAGCCCAGGGATCGTATCAATCCAGCTCTGAAATCTCTTTACTGGCTCCCTGCGGCGGCAAGGATCAAGTTCAAGACCCTTTGCATCGCCCACAAGGCATTCTGGGACCTGGGACCACACTACCTCCAACTCTCTCTTCCTAAACATCTTCCTTCTCGAGCTCTCCGCTCATCCACTTCCAACTCTCTGAGGGTCAGACGCTTTTCCGAGCAGAGAGTTGGGGGCAGATCTCTCTGTTCGGCTGTGGCCTACCTCTGGAACAGCCTCCATGCCTCTCGCAAAGTTGAGCAGAACCACGGTTCGGTAAGCTACTCAAGATCTTCCTTTTTCGCTTCCACTTTCTCTCTTCCTCTCCTCTGCTGATGTCCCGACTGCTCCACGCACTGGTCACCTGGCTACCCTCTGAACTCTGGCCTAGGCTCCGGCATGTCCAGTTGCCCTTGCACTGCCTCTGGGCTCTCCCAGCACTTATGGTCTGTATCTGCAACCCTACAGTCCCTTCTCCCTGCACTTATGAGCTACCCACTGGCTGCACTTATAGTTACCTGCACTTCTCTCCCACACCCTCCCCCCCTCAGCACTTCGCCCCTTCCACTTCCCTGCACTTGCGTGGTCTGATTGACACAAGGCCTAGTAAAATAATTGTTTTTGTCCTCCCACTGTTTCCCCCTCCTTGTTTTGTCGCGCCTATATACACTTGTGTACAGGCGCGTTATAAATGCCATATATCATATCATACTTCTGAATTATGTCATTATTATTAGTACATTGCACTCTTCCTGCTCTCTCATCTTTTCCAGTCTCTAAAAATAAACTGCTTGCATCTTTCTTCTTAATATTTCTTGTATAGACCAAGCACCCTGTTAATGTCATCCTATTGCCTGACTATTGTCTATCTTTAGTTTTCTGGAGATCTGACTTAGGGTTTGGGACAGGAGGCCTAAGAACTTCAAAGTGAGACAGACTCTGAGTGCAATTAATAGACCCATGGTCAGAGACAGACTCATGTTGACTATCACAAGCATCAGCTGGGAGGGAGAGAGAAGTTCATACATGCAGCTTGCTGGAGCCACCACAGATTCATGCCTCATCAGTCTGTGGAAGAATGTGGTCATGTAGACTCTGTAACTGTAGCCTAGTAGGGCAGCAGGCAGAGGTATTAGATAACCAGGTGTCCGTGATACAGACACCGTCTGGTTCCAAGGTGGAGGCTGGCCATGAAAGGATAATGGTGCGCTGAGCTGCAGGTAGGCCGGCCGCACAACTTGGAAATTGTAAGTATGCCAGCCTCTGTATCAAATACTAATCTCATTCCTAATATGCACACAACTGTCATGCCTTTCACAATTATCTATCCATACCAGAACCCTGCTACGTTACAGAGTGACCGTGAGGAAGATAGTATAGAAAGAGGGGGAGGAGTGGAAAAGGAAGAGGGGAAACACTGAAAGAAAGAGTTAAAAAGGGAAGTGTAGGAGGAACACCGGATGAGAGCAGGGACACAGGAAAAGAGATTCCATCAGAAAAAGGCTAAAGGAAAGGAAAAAGGATGGATGGGTTGAGGGAGAGAGAACTAGAGAGAGAAAGGAGGAGGAGGAGCAAACCCAGGGTTCTAACCTTGGACTTTCGACTCGTTAACAGCACATAAGCTTAGGCTTAATAAATAGTCCTTGTTTTCGACTTCTGAATGATCACTTGTTAGGAGACCACGAAATTGTCGATTTCGACCTTCTATTTACTGATATTTGATTCAATCATGCTGGATGTCATTGCTCCTCTTGGCCTCTAGAGACTTGCTCACTCTATCCTATATGAACTGTATACACTTTTATTAAAACGTGGGTCTTGCAAATGTTTTCTTCTTTAATCTAAAATAAATGTATCACACATTCAGGGCTTATCCTTCTGCCTCTACTCGTGCCTTGCAATTATTCCTTAAATAGCATCCTTGATCCTAGGCCAACATAGACTCCTTTATTTTGAACAAATAGCTTTCTTCCGGCATCTCTGGATTCTGCAGCCTTGGTCTGTCCCTGGGGTAGCTGAGCTGAATTAAACACGAGCCGACGTCCATTTTCGTAACATGGTCATCCTTGCCATTTTATAGTTGCCTCTAGAGCAAGGTTCTAGATGTCTCATCTACCTTGCATTACTGCATATTTACAATTATTGGCCAGTATGTTACTTCATCTTTTTTGTGTTCACAATTACTTTATCTTTTAGGTACATGTTTCTCTTGGTGCTTCAGTTACATCATTACTTCTTAGGTTTTCATATAACTTCATTATAGTCTCATATATCTTCTTTCTGACACCACTCTGCCTTCATCAGATTTTACTTAGCGTTCCATGATGTCCAGTGGTGCATGCTGACATCCTTCTATTCAACATTCTTCCACTTGCTCAGTGCGAGGGCACATTCTATACGGATGTCTGAGTGCATCACATCTATTATAAACTCGATGCAGTATAGGGCACATACATGGAGTCCCATTTATAACTCTTCAGCTGTTCCAATATGATGGTGGTGAGGGGGTGGGAACTAGTGAGAAAGCCTCCATCTACTCCTCTACTTCCCCCCCTGGTCTAATTTTCAACCACATTGTCGTCTTCAATCTCCTTCATTCCCCCTTCATACTGTTTTTTCTTTGGGAGCTATATCTTTGTCACCCCTCAGGTGACCTACATTCTTTACATGTTCATCCGCACTCCAGGTCATGTGGCAGCAATTTCCAGATGGTGGACAGAATATCCACCATCCACCTTATTTTCTGTGATCCTTCGAATAATAAAGCTTTGTTTCTGGAGGTGCAAGGGGACTCTTCTTTATGCTTGCACAAGTCCTTTCCTTATTTTGCATTTGTTCACTATTTTCAGCGTCTATGTCAATCATTATCTTCATCCCAATATCTATCTTGGTAGTCTTCTGGCATTGTCCCAAGATGATCCATATAAGTCAAAATCCTAGCAACACAAACACTAGTATTGCTCCAAGTAGCTTGAAGGCATTTGCCAACAAGTTTGGAATCCACTAAAACAGAGACGTGAACCAATCGTCATCCTCGATTTTGTCTACTTCATCCACCATCTTTGTATGCAGAGTTGACAACATCGTTATTAGTTTCGGGAGGATACCTCAGGGGCAACATGCTCACCTTGGAAGCAAGACGAAGCAGAGCAACACAGGTTCGATCCCCGCATCCATGCTTAGAAACGTCTGGGTATTAAACGCGTTATAAATAACCAATTACAATTACAATTGCTTCTGTCAAGGTTTCATTTCCTTCATCATGAGCAGGTGTGAATGTACAGCAAGAACGCCCGACATCGCTCATCAGCACATGTTGATATTATCCTTTCCCTTTCCGCTCCCCACGGGACTGGTGTGATGATCCTCTCTCATCCTCAAATCGTTATTCTGCCTCAATCGGCACCATGCATTTATGACATAAATATTCTGTCTCGTCATCTTTTAATCCCCTACTTCTGTTTATTTCTTCTTCACTTTTCCTCCTCTCCCTCAATTCATCTTCCTCTCGCCTTCTTTGCAACCTACGTACTTTCATTCTGTGTGCTTATTCCTCCTCTCGTCTCTTCTCTTCTAGTCTCTCCTTCTCTTCACTTGCCTCATATCTTGTTCGTAGGGAAGAGGGGGGAGCGAGGGGAAGAAACAGAGAGCTGGGTTAGCAGGGTAGAGGGAGAGAGAAGGAAGAGGAGAAGAGGAAAGTCTTGAGAAGATTCCCAAATTTAAGGAGATGCAGTTCAAGACTGAGGGTGGCAGGGAGTCTATTCCAGAGGGAGGCACCTGCTGAGGATAAGAAACAAAAGGAAAAGGTTTATTAGTATAGGCCCTTTTATTTTGACAAGACTCTACTAGGACTGCACTATTATTATTTGATGGTCCTAGCTTGCTCCCATCTTTAGATTTAGGATAAGATAGGTGTTTTACCAACCCAGTTGAAACGTTCAATAAACACCCTTAAACTGTGATCACTTGTGTCTGTCTTACCTTTTGATATCATGCCTTCCTTACACAACATACACACTCACCCCATACTCATGACCACACACAACATACACACTGATCCCATTATCATGACCACATGCAACATACGCACTCACCCCCACTGCACACACATTCCAAAATACACTGACGCAAAAAGAAAAACAAATCCTAATTCCAGCAAAAATATGCAACCAACAATATGACCACACATAACATATACAAACGCCCCACTGGGTACACATTACAAACATACACTCAAGCATACACATACATAATTCAAGCAACAATATGAAGACAGCCTGTTCATGACCATACACACCATACACACTCACACCCACTGAGTGCACATTGCAAACATACACCAAAGCAAGGACATGCATAATTCATGGAACAATATGCAGCCAACATAACATGTAAAAGTTCAACATTTACTCTAACATGTACCTAAAAACATGTACCTGCGACACATACATGACCACACACAACATATGCACTCACCCCACTGTGTACACATTACAAACATACACTCAAGCAAGGAATACATAAGCCAAGCAGATATTTGAAGCAAACATTCTCATGACCACACACAACATATGCACTTACCTCCACTACATACATATTACAAACATTCACTCAAGCAAGGAAATACATAATGCAAGCAACAATATGCAGCTAACATTAGCATAACAACACACAATGTACTCACTCCCTCCACTGTATACACACTACAACCATACACCCAAGCAAGCAAATACATAATTTAAGCAACAATATACAGGCCACATAACATGGACTTGTGGCATGTGCTCTCAAATGCACCTATAGCATATTTACCTATGACACATGCACCCATGACACATACAACTACAGCACATGCTCCTACGAAACATGCTCCTTCCACATGCACTCTCTTCCCACGCACACTCTTACCACACACACTTACTGTACACAAATTACACTCTGACCCACACTTCAATGGCACACACTCCCATGACAAGTGATCCTATGGCATGCAGGGCCTGTTACATGCGCTCCCACCACACACACTGCTATAATACATGTTCCTGTTACACACACCCCTACTACACACATGTCTGCTATACATACAGGTGCTCTTATGACACATGCTTAACCACACACACACACTCTTACAATGCACACTATTACGATGCACACATTTATGACACACTCTTATGACACACAGTCCTACAATACACACTCCTATGACATGCTCCTATGACACATGCAGCTACTATACATGCTCCTACTACACATACATGCTCCTACGACACATGCGCTTATGACACATGCTCCTACGACACATGCCCATACTATATACACTTCTAGAAGACATAGGACCACATTACGAGTGTGGCAGTCTGGAAACAAGGGTGCCAGTAAGCTTACTGGCATCCTTTTTTCCAGACCGCCACACTACGAGTCTGCCAGCAGGGGCCGTTGCCAGGCGCAACGGCCACTGCAGGCAGACTTTTCACAGAAGCACGGGCACCGTTAGAAACCCCCGTGGGACCTTGTGGATCTCCACTGGAATGGAGAGTTACCAAACCTGGTGAGATTAACATTTTATATATGAACACTAATAACACAAATTATGCACCCTCTTAGAACACAGGCTCCTACAACATGTGCTTATATCACACACACTGCGACGACTTGTGCTCCTACAACATCCGCTTCACACACTCCCTCAACACATGCTGCTACAACACATGCTCATTCAAAACATGCACCTAAAACACACGCAACACACAATCTTACGATGCAAACTCGTTCAACACAGAAATATACAAAACACGCACCTATAACACATACACATATGCCATTCTATTATAACACACACAAGCACTTATACTACATGCTCTAACAGCACACACTAGTATTACAACAGACACTCAAACTCAAAATTAAGGAAACAACATAATTTTATAAAGGCATTTCAAATTGATTATTAAAATCAAATATTATTCTAGCCTTTGCTCCTCCATACACTTAAAAGCATATATTACCATAACATTATAATTTCACACATAAACACAAGTAAACCTATAAAATATAAATCCTATTAAAGTACTACTTAATAAACTTAAAATCTCTCTATTATAAAAGGGAAATGTGTGGATAGGTGTGTATGGCTTTTCGAATTGTTCAGCACACTTCCCAACATGCTACAAACCTGAATTTTTGGTAGGTTCCATGGTGGAGACAATGTAAAAAGTATAAAATATAAATGTTTCCTTTTTTTTTCTTTTAAAGCATTTTCTTTTTTAAGCATTCTGCAATGCTTGGATATCTGTATCAAGTCGAAATGTTCAGCATACTTCCCAACAGGCTACATATCTGAAATTTGGCATGTGGGTAGCTTCCATGTTGTGGACAATGCACATTGTATAAAATATTTATTTAAGTGGTCTGCAATGCTTGCATATGTGTGAGTGTGTATGTTCAAAATGTTCAGCATACTGCCCAACATGCTACAAACATTACATTTGGCATGACATTTGGCATGTGGGTTTCTTCCATGGTGTAGACAATGTAAAAGTATATGCCTTTTTCAGATTGTTTTTTAAGCGGTCTGCAATGCATACCCATGCCATATGGCTCTTCGGACCGTAGTTCTGCTGTAGTTCTACGTTAATTTTTCCAAAGGTTCAGCAGTTCATGACAACTTAATTAGTTCATTGTTCCTAAACATTACACAGTATAACATTCTAGCTGATATTAGCGGCTCTCACTTTTCAAGTCAGGCGGGTGACATGAAATGGTGTTTTTGTAGTAATGCGGGTGACAGGAAACAGTGCATATCTCTTCAGTTGTGTCCGTAAAGACGTTGTCCGTCAAATCAGGGCAAATCTCTCCTGATAATTACAGAAACTTCATTTCCCAAGGAAGTTGATAAATGTATGCCATCTTAACTGTACGAAGCGTATGGAGGTCGCTGCTGCCTCGGCTGTAATTCGGGACACCAATAACATTGTTGCACAATGTCAGCGCTCCAACTCAAAGTAGCTGGAATTGATTTACGGAATTCATGCTCATCTCCTGTTCGCCTTCATGTGACTTGCTCCACAGTTAGAAACAAAGACAATTTGTTCACACTAGCTCCTACAGGTAGGACTAGCAAATTTGTCTACAATTAAGCATTTTTCTACAAAAGTGTACTTTTGTATTTTTAAAATACATATACAAAATACACATTACATTAATACTTTTAAAATACATATTAAAACAGTTCATAAAACTAACATCATATAAAAAGCCAATGATAAGAGTCAATCTTAAAAAGTGTCACCGCTAGCGGTCGGTATTTTTTTGCATGCCGCCTCCCATACATGCATTGCCACTGTTATTAATACCGATGAATCAGCTCCAAATAAACAACTCCAAAATATATGAGAGGTAGGGTCTTTATATTTCTCATACACCCGCTTATATGTGGTTTGTAGTGTTTCACATTGTGTTAAAACATGTCTTGCAGACTCTATGGTTTTTCCCCAGTCTGCATAGCCTTTTTTCCCGCGGAATACCACTCCATTCTCCAGTGTTTGATTGTTTGGAGTCTAACTGACAGCATGAACCTAATCATTGCAGAGTAGCGTTTCTTTATCAAGTAGGACTTAGGGTTGCTTATGTCAAATGATCGCCTGACATATTCCCCAAACTTTTTTAGCGCACCAAGGTGTACCAGAGCTGTATCTGTGTCATGGGCCCTGGCTTTTGCAGGAATCTTCGCCAGGTTAAATTCCAACCATGTCTTTGGAATTTGTGTAATTCCAAAATTGCCCATGTACTTTGTCACTCTGGTATCTACGTTGCTAAACCATTTGCTTGTCTCATATCAGCTTGCATATTGGGAAGTGATGGAATGTAAGCTGTCGAGGCCAGCCAGTTTATACTTTATTTTTGCACATAGGTTACAAGATGCTACTGACCATAACATGCCCAGTGAGGCGAGCCCCAGTTCAAATCTAATCGCCTGGACATGGTTACCAGGGGGCAAGTAGCATGGATCGAAGAATCTTTCCCTCTAATTTACCAACAGCTTCTACCCATTTCCAGTGGAAGACCTCCAAGGCATACATAATCGTAGGAACAATTGATACTTCATATACTAGCATTGCTTTGAGGCATCCCCTCCCTTGGGCATCAATCGTCTTCCTTAGAGCTAACCATTTACCCCAAGCTTTTTTGGTTACTTCCTCTAAGGTGGCTGCTGCTGAAAATGTTGCCCCTATAGTGATTCCCCGATAGCGATAGCTGTTGATGGTTTCCACTCTCTCTTCTCATAACCACCAATGTTTATGTTTGTTGGCGGCGATCGCTCTGCCAAATACCATGATTTTTGTTTTGTCGATATTGGGCTTCAAGGCCAACTCTGACGATAAAAAGGACAAAGCAAGGAGTGAATGTTGTAGGGCCACTTTAGTCCAATAAAGGATCACAACATCATCTGCATATGATATGCATACCAGGCCCTTATTCCTGTATTGTGGTGGCGTATTAAGTACTTCCCCCAACCTTCTTGCCAACATTGAAAGGTAGATGTTCAAAAACAAGGGGGCTAGAGAGCACCCCTGCTTCAAACCCCTCCAAGTGGAGATGGTATCTGAAAGGGGCCCGTCCTGTGATAGCCTGATTTTTACTGCCGTGTCGCCATATAGTGCTTTTATGAAATATAGCAGGGAAGGGTCTATTTTCAACTCCTCTAGCATAGTCCACAGTTTCCCTCTGTCAACGCTATCAAACGTGGACGAGTAGTCCATGAAACCGGTAAACAGAGCCATCCCCGGTTTGGCCTCTAGGTCGGAGATCAGTGTCAGCAGGGTCCAGATTGGGCGAGTTGTTGAACACCCCTTTCTGAACCCTGTGTGATGGTAGGTAAGTATTCCTTTTTGGGCTACCCACTCTGTGAGTAATTCCACTAAGATGTTAACGAACACTTTCCCACTACAGTCCAGCATTGCCAAGCGTCTGTAACCTTTTATAAATACAGGGATTAGGATGGCACTTTTCCATGTCTCGGGAATGACCCCGGTTTGACATACCTGTAGGTACATTTGTTTTAATGTGCTTGCCCAAAACTCAGGGTCACTTTTCAAGGTCAAATTGGTTAGGCCGTCAGGGCCGGTAGCACTGGATGATTTCAATTGCTTGATTTTAGTCACCAAGCCCACTGTTTTAACATATCCACCCACCTTGCTATTTAGCATAGGGCGGACAGACTGAAGAGGCTTTTCTGGGCCTTGAAATTACCTTTTGATAAATTCTATCCGTTTTGACTCTGTCACTGTGACAATTTCGCTCGGACCCATAGATGGACCCTGGGCCTTCCCCAGCCAGTGCCAAAACAATGTTGTACCATTTGTTCTTATTAATTTGTTCAGATACTTCCACCCCTCATCATCGCAAGATGCCCCATGGTTGCAGAGCCGTGATTTATAATTATTCCTTATAGTCGTGGTCACTTCTTTAAGCTCTGTGGGTGGACCTTTGTGGTTTTTTCCCAATTTCCTAATAGCAGAATTCAACTCTTTCTTTTTCTTGGCAATAAGCCGGTCAAACTGGTGAATGGGGCGGGCTGCATTTTTATTTCCCACTTTCTTCAGTTGTAACTCTACTGAGCACTTTGGCTATTTTATCTTGCACCCTAGTCCCTTCTTTAACTACCAATTGGTTTCTCAAAAGTGCATTGTACTCGGCTGTCGTTTTGGGAGTCCAGTGAAGGCGGTTACCACCGGAATTGACCTCAGGTTTGTCTCTTTGATCTCAAATTATTTTCATATAAGTTGGTAATTAGCATAGCATGATCACAGGCTTTGGTATCTCTAATGTCTAAAGTCAAGGGGGCCGACTCTCCCTGTTTATTCTCAAAGATAAAGTCGATCCTTGACGATTATTTGCCATTAGACCAGATGGTATTTTTCCCCCCATTGTTCGGTTGAATGGGCATGAGGTAAAATTCCGCCATGGTTCTCGTTTACGCTGTATCTCTCTGAAAGCCCTTTAGCCTATGGTTCACCTTTTCGTCACGGTTCCCCAGTTGGGTTTGGCAGCAGTCCATGTTGAAATCCCACGTTACCACCACCACCACCCCTCCCTTGTGCATTACTTGCCATGCAAAAAGAGTTCTAGTCAAAGTATCTCTCATTTCGATAGTCATGGCCCCTCCTTGGGGGTCGTACAGAGTCGTCACCAAAATAGGCGGATAACTGTCGTTAGGGTTTAAAATTGTCGCTGTCAGGAAGTTCATATTTAGGGGATCCTCTGAGTATTCCACCATATTAAGCCAAGTTTTGGCCCCTATGCACAGACCACCTTTGGGTCTGCCGATTACCGGATGTTCTGCTAGTTGGAAAATCATAGTATACCCATCTATTGCACAAGGCTCACACAGCCAAGTTTCCTGTAGACAAAAGCAAGATATTTCGTTAATTATCTGTTGCACTTCAGCATTACATAAAAAGGACCCATGCCCTCTAGAGTTCCATAATAATAGGGGCTCATCTGGTTCTTCTGTCAATTGATAATTGCAAGGATCTCTTCCCAATGGCCTTCCAGTATTGAAGCTTTTGGTTTAGAAGTAGTTGTTTCGGGGTCCTATCATCTTTCTACATTTGTGTTTCCTTTATGGGCGATCGGCTTCTGAGTGGTTGGAATGAATATTTGCATCTCAAATCCCAGTTGGTTCAGTGCCTCATAGTTCTTGCAAATCCTGTCAGTCACCACAGAGAGATGCAAGTCATTATCACCCAGTTGTCCACACTATCAAGCTCAGGAAGTTCTAGTTTTACAATGTTTTCCATGTCAGGGATCATATGCAATAACTCCAACACCCACTTTCTATTTAAGAACAAACTATTTACTGAGGCATTTTTTTTGACCAATTTCATGTGTATTAAATCTGCACACCACCGAGGATCTTTGATTTGCAGCTCTGTGGTGTCAGGTCTTGGCCATAACTGGTCCACTCGCCCCACCCAATTTGTCGGGCGTTCTGATTCCCTAACTTCATCTGCCGTTTTGCGAGCTGCAAGTAGCTCTGATGGCTTTCCTGTTATCACTTGTGATCCTACTTTTTGTCCTGTGTGCAGGGATTTCGTTGTGGCCAGTTCAATTGTTACGGGGTGATGTTAGCCCAGCTCATTTGTTATAACCACCTCGGAGCACTGCTGATCCCCTATATGCTTGCTCAAGTCCTCTGGTTCTTTATTAGAATGGAAGAGATGTTGTTTCCAATCCCTCCGCCTAATGGGCCTCTGAGCTGGACTTGTCTAATTTCCCCATCCAGAAGAGTACTTGTCACGGTAGTTAGGGTCTTGCCCTTAGGATGGCTTTGCTGTTTGGGTCTTTGATCTTGCTTGTCTTTCTTTTGTGTTGTCTTTTGCTTCTTTCTCTGGTCACCAAAAGATTTGACACATCTATATTTTTCTTGGGAGAGATTCGGGCGCATTCATTAGTGATAGTTCTGCACATATAGCGCCCCACTGTCTGATTCTGCAACCACAGAGTCCCTGTCAGGAGGCGGGTCATGTTTTCTAGGTGATGATGTAAGTGTTCCAAAGTGGTTAAACGCATGCTGGTCCGACTCCACAGGGGTGCAAACCTTAACATTTTTCAATAGAAAAATGATTTCTGACATGTCCTCTCTCACTGTTTTTTGTCAGCTGCCACCTAACCACATAGTTGGAAAAGAGCTTCAATCTTAGGTTCAAGCGACTCCAATCCGTTCAGCATGCCGACTGAAGGAAATTCTTCCGTCAAAGTCTCAGTTCCTGTTGCTGCTTCTTCTTCGCATGCCATACTGGACTCTTCATCATCAGTCTCGTCTATGAGTGATTCGGAAGAAGTCATGACATTTTCCAGATTGGGAGTGGCTGACAGGTTGGATGACAGCAAATTATTGGTCTCCAAGTCACCCGGCATCATGGAGTTCCTTTTAGCTACTTTACAAAGTTTTAACAAGGACCCGTTGTTGTCTATAGACACAAAATATTCCTGTTCTGCCGTCCCCAGACCCGGATCCATGTTAAGTGGTTCTTCTTGTGGCTCTTTTTTTGACAGAAAAAAAGATTTTATTTTTTGTTGGCAGTTCTATTGGCAGTGCGGTATTGTGATGGTACAGGCCAAGCTTTTGTTCTTCTGAGCTGTTTTTATCCCACCTTTGCTCTTATTTGGGCTTCTAGCCCTTTTCCCCTGTGTCTTCATGTTTGAGGGGGTAAGCTGTTAGTGTCCAAATCTTAGTTTTTGTTTTCAACTAAGGGGGAAGCCAAGGGCAGTTATTTTTATTAAAGGGGTGTAGCAGCTGTACAGTAGGAAGGTTGCCCACAACCGTTATACGTGCTCAGGCAACCTTCCCTGTTGTTCTAAATCCGTTGACAGTTGTGTCTCTTGACAGTCAATGTAATAAATACCAGGCTGCTACCCTATAGCCATGCGCCACCCACACGCCCACCAATGCCAGCACGCTAGCGTTCACACAAGTCAATTGCCGCAATTTCCAAATAAGTTTCTAGTTTCAGCACCGTAACACTTACTTGGTATTGTGTTCAGTCTTCCTGCGCCTCCCCAGCCGGGCACAGCCAAACACTTTTGCAGCACTGTGGTAAATACTGGTTTTGCAGAATTTTTCCATAGATTTGTATCCTCCCTGCGTCCCGCCAAACAGCCCAAACGGTAACCCTTGTCCACTGCAACTGGCTTATCGCCGCGAGGGCAGCAAGTCTTGATTTTTATAAAAGGCTTGCTTCCTCGGGTAGGCGGTAGGCGGGTCAGCGGTCCTTAATGTGGCAGGTGCAACAATGTAGCAGCAATGAAGAGAACAAACGCGGCTCAGTGCGAGCAGCCCAAACAGTAAAGCAACGCCCTTGTCCACCGCAACGGGCTTATCAATAACGGGCTAATGAAGCATTGGTTTAGTTCATTAAGTAAACTTCAAACTAGGACTGAGGTAGGAATTAGCGTGCAATGCGCGGTTACACCTGCTAGTAAAACATAAACATGCATAATTCCTCCTAAAATTTACAATGAACAAAATACAGAGACTACCTTTTACTAAAATCTACAATAACAAAATATACATAAGCATTCAAGTGCCATACCTTACATATACAACAATATCAATTAACATGGTACATGTCATCATTGCAAATATATATTTTACTACACAATAAGCATAACATTATAAAGAGAAAACATACACTAAACAACTAAAAAGTATTAAAATATCATATACAGTAAAAGCTTAGCAACATTTACTTTTACAAATGCCAATATATGCACATTTATAGTCCTTGCACTGTTCATGAAACATGCAAACATGTAATATGTGTGACAAGTTAAATTTAGTAAATAATCCAAACTGTACATACTAAGGCAAGCCGCACACATATAATACATATGAAACACATACATAAATAAAAACAGTTTAACATATGACATTATTTTCACTATGTTAAGCAAATTACACAAAAACAAACAATTGCAGAACAAAAACTTGGCGAGTTACCATGATATTTGATTTTACTATATGTTCTTTAATGTATTCATAAAGTGTATTATGCTGTTAACCTAAATGTATTATTTCTGTTATATATAGCAAGTAAAATTACTGACAGAAATATCATACAAATAATTCAAATAAACCCAAATCCTCAAATATATAACAAATGCCCAGAGATGGATGGCTGGACTTTGGACATCTGACATATTTCAAAATACTTGCTGCAATATTGAGTCAGCAAGAATAAGGATTCGACTCGAGCACAGTTTTGTCAATGAGCATCCTTGTCCATCGTTGTTGTATATGGCTTTCATAGGAACACATTAATGCATGGCAATGTTTGTCAATGATTTATCCATCTGCTATGACATCCTACCAGTGGGATATGGAAGTCATATTTCACTGCTGTGACATCACAGTAGAGGAATGCTGCATTTTATTGGCCTCTCGATCTCTGGTGGTAGGAAAGAGGGAAGGAGTGTGACTATTGAATATTGTGTGAGAGAGAGAGACAGCACTTCAGATATTGTTGTATGGCCAGGCTATCTAAGCATCTAACATCCATCCCTTATCCACTCTCTGTACACCTGGATCATGAGGATAGTGCATGGGGTGAAAACGGTGCTGCAGGGGCCTTACACAACATAAGATTGTAGATTGGCAACTGTCAACATAGAGTGTAATTTCAACTATGTGTTCCGAGTGTCATCATGGATATCTCGACCTTGACTTTTTATCTCCATGATAGGTCACTGAGAACCCATTGGTGGAACTGTATTCTTGATGTTGATAGTTACCCACCCAAAATTCATATGTATGTATTCCAGTATTGTTTTTATTTATTTTCCAATTACTGGAGGAATGAGCATGATTTTCATTGTCATGGATTTATGGATTGAAATATACTACCAAAGAGATGTGCAGTATTAGTGATGGGGTAGACATTGATATGAGTTTGGTATATCATGACTCTGTGGCTTCATGAGCAACATGGATGGTTGACTAGATATGATATACCTTGAGAAATATGTATGCTTAGAAATGTCCCAAATTGCTCTTCCAGGCAGATTTCCCTGCACATTAATAAAACATGAGAATGGTCTTCGGCTTCTTGCATATGAGGGTGCAATGACGGAACCCTACAGCAGGTAAAAGGCAATGGTTAGTACTATCATGGGATGCCTTTTTCTAACTTTCAGATGACTCCATTCCTGATTCTGTTACATAATGTTGGGGCAGTCACTAAAACTCTAATCAAAAGGCTCTCCGATTTCTTAAGAAGAAGTGTTTATGCACCAAGCATAATGGAATTTGTTGCAACTTTAGCATGGCCATTTTGGTTAAAAGAAAAAGACAGGAATTATAATTGTGACTCATGAACATGAGGGAGGTCTGAAGCTTACATAGACAGAATCCAGACGCCTGGCAGTAGTGAGAGAGTAATTAAGACCAGCTACTGGTGTGATGACTATAAGGGCCTGTTGATGGACAGACAGTCTCGGGCCTAATACTGGCATTGCCAGCACAATAGTACTATCCGTTGTTTTATAGCTCTTTATGCCAGATTCCTCCCTCTTGTCAGTTCTGTCATAGCAGGTGTCATTGTTGCCCAAATAATAGTACTGAAATGATCACACCTGCTCGATTTATCAAATTTAGTTGCCCCTGTCCGGATTCGAGCTTTCAAAGTGGGAGGGTATGCTCAAGTCAAAGGTGAACATGTAAACATGTCTCTATCCACACAAACTGCAAAGCGCATGCAAAGGGGCCTGCAGATACGTCCTGTACCATTTCCACTCTTTACAAGACCACTACTTTCTCCAGGTTTTCTCCTTATTTATTCACTGATCACGGAGCACAGTTTGATACCATGCTATCTTAGTTATCGCTTCAGCTTTTGTATTTATTGTACCTGTTTCATTTTAGTAAATATATCAAAAGATCATTTTGTGTGCCATTGGGGTTCAATTTTACAGATTTTCCCTTTGTCAAATATTCTTATCCATACTAGTGGGATCTGGGGCATTGTTCTTACAACTGTAAATTACTGTATTACTCTCAAATGTTAAGACCCTTTATTTTTAAATTTCTGTAATAGGGGCCATTACTTTTACTAGAAAAGTGAGTGAGCCACCTTGTTTGCCTTATGGTTTTCCTACAAATATAGTGATATAAAAACCTGGATTAGCAGTATTCTAATGTATGCTGTGAAATAAAGTGGCATTCATTGGGTAAATTGGTATCATTGATCAGAAGCATTATTTTCTTTGAAATGTTTAATTTTATTTTTCTGTGTATTCTATAGTTAGTTTATACTGTATTTGAGGTTCAAGGTGGTGCTGTCTCACTCGGATGGGCTTCTCTTTAATCTTTGTGAATTTTTTGTCCATTTTGGTTTGATCCGAGTAATTTTGAATGTGGGCGTACAATGGCTTATTGTGAATAAAAGCTTAGACCTTAGGAGGGGTCATTATCGTGGGGTAATCATCCACTCCAAAATAATGACTGAGGCGAAGCCCAGGACCATAACATAGGAAAGGGTCATTATGCAAGTAATAATGACCCATCCCAAGGTTTATAAGGACACTATTACATAGTGCTAGTAGCGGTTAATGTTTTGGGGTTGTGGTGGTGAAGGAAAACATATTAGTTTAATAATGAGCAATGTACACAAGGCATGCTAGTACGTTTAATGTAGTTACATTTTGTAATATTTTAATAAATAGTTGTCTTTCTACGGTCAGGGTTTTCATTGTCAACTTTGCTGAAGTGAACTGGAACACGGTTGCTGTAGGTGACATGTAAATGTGAACGTTTTATCTTTACAAATTTGAAACCATTGAACAGATGTTTCAGGTTTTAATGTGTTTTGTTAAACTAGGTTGCAGTGTCTAGGTGAAAGAAATTGTAAAGGGAATTTGCATTGCACTTTCTTGATTGCAAGAAATGTTTTCTGTTCTTTCCCTGGCTGCCTCTTTAGTCAGAATGTCTGGAATGCAGTCGAACCCAGAAGCTATTGGCTGGATTCCAAGCATTCTGATTGGCATAGAGGAGGTCAACAATGATTTCTGTGTGCTTCTAGGTATTGCGGTGTTCTGTTGTTACTCTGATTGGGACGGTGAACTGTGCCCTGAATTCCAGCTGCTCTGGCATCTAGAGCATTTTCTCGAAATGTGCAGTTCACAGTTGTGTCTACGCATCTTTAGCAACCAGTTAATGAGACTTTCTTGACGATGTTGAAAGTGAACTGCAGTATACGGTCACACACACCGTGTCATGGAATCCCATGACACGGTGTGTGGAATGAGGGAGAGAGACGGGTGCGAGGCGCAGAGTCAGAGAGAGGCGGTTGAAGGAAGAGCTGAGCAGACGGGGCGGAGCTCGCTTCGTAAATTAGCATATTTAATATACTTGTTAAACTGATAAACTGTGTACGTGCGGTTAATAAACCTGCACACAGTCAGTGCTTCTGTTTTCAGCCTCCTTCCTTACACTACACAAACCATTCAAATATTCATTTTTAAGGCAATTGCCAGATCTGTCTTTCCCTCTGGACATGGTATATTGGTCTACCAGATCTCTGTAGGTGTGCTGCACGTAGGATGACTGTGGTTAACCATGTGACTGCATGAGTCATGTGTTGGGGATTATTATCTAACAGGGGCCTGTTCTGCACTCCCTTTAATCCTCCACCACCCATTTAGTCTCCTTCCTGTTTCCCCTCCCCCTTAAGTGGGTAAACATGAATGTGGTGACTACCAGCATTTCTACCACCAGCATTCTAATGAAAGATTAAAGAGCCAGAATAGTTCTCCCAGCAGGGACCTGCTACTGTGTATGCATGTTCACAAAAACAGGTTGTTCACAATGTTGGTCTAGCCTGCATTCTATATCAGATTATTAATTCAACCACAAGGTTCTTCTCCTCGTTTTCTTTTCTGAACTTCACACAAGCCAAGTTGGAGAGATCGAATTAGCAATACTGGCCACGGCTGCTTCGTAGTGCCAGCTAAGCATGTGTGAGTACATTTAGCTGAACCCCAAATCACCTGAATTTTCACTGTATTTGGTTGATTCGTTTTGGCCAAGCTTTTAAGAGATTCTGGCGACAGATTCAAGTTTACCTCAGGGCAAGTTTATGCTTGTGGAATACTGCTGTGAACATTAGATTGAAGTGGTTAGACCTTTTCTTGCCAGAAAGTAAGTATACAGTTAATGGAATAGGTTAGAACATTTCCCGATAGAGATTATTATCAATATTTTTTAGTATTATTATTATTCTTTGTATTATTATCATCATTTTTAGGGTATTTTATTTAGGTGGGCCTACCTTTGGGAAGCAACGAAATGCTTTACAAATCATAGGGGGAAGGACACGGTGAGGGAAGCAGCGATACTAGAAAGGGGGACTTCACAAAACCAGGGATAGAGAGGAATCATCAAAGAAAGAAGCTTTTCTAGATGACTAATGATTTGCACCTGATCATGTCTTTATTACAGAGAGCAAAATTAACTCTTTGTTTGCAGTTGACAACACATGGTGTTTTTTTTTTAAAACATTGTCAAATTTAAGAAAAGTATTGGGAATACAAAATGCACTTTGGATGCGCTTTTTTATTTACATTAATTTGGGAAATGCCCTTTTCACCTTTTGCACAAATGTGTTTGTCACATGTTGAGAGGCGGCTGGGCTGCAGCACAAACGGTGCACTGGCAATCTCCCTTGTATGCATTAGTGCCTTGCGCATGAATGCTGTGCACTGCACCCACATGGATGCTGGGAGTGCATATAATCATAATAGCATCTGAAAGGGCCTGTCATCATGAAACATGTACAAACATGTTTTTAAAAGGTGTTTCCGTCCCTGTTTGAGGGAAAGTAATGTAAGTTGGACAGGAGTGGTTCATGTTGTCGGCCCTTTGTAGATTCAATTATAAACATTGCTAAGGTACACCACCTAATTTCACACCCCTGGCATAAACTCCCACCTTATATTTCTGGGACAAGAAACAAGCTGTATTAGGAATCAACATTTTTGTGTTTTTCAAATAAAATCACTTGGAAGGTGGTCCCCTAACTTTATGCTGGGAAAGTTACCACTATAAATTATAGGTCCTTTTGTAACTGGTTTACAAAAACAAGCATGGGTCTGCCTGTGTAAATCTCACTAAGATATAGTGTACACAGAAAGTCCAACAAAGACTCAACTAATTACATTTCTAAATATTAACTTAATAGGACAATGTAATTTTTAGACTGCACAATCTAAGTCCATAATTAATTGCCGCTTATCGGTCTACACAGTCTATATATGAAGCTGAATTTCTTTTAAGATTGACACATTAGAAACAGATTTTATTTTCTCCATAATAAAATAATGAATTGCCCCATGTGTAGATGTGGATTTGTGTGTTTCTAGCATGTACATTCATATAAATACAAACTGTGGCTGGTTGCATCAACATGCAAACGCTTCAGTTTGGGGAGGCTGTGCTATCAATTTAGAATGTGCAGAGTATTGAATTATCTACACTGTGCATCCAGCCACGATTATGATTTTTTAAAGGAAAACAAGTCTGGTTTATTTTGGTGTATTTAATTCCAGGTGCGCCCACTTCAACACCAGACCATTGATGAAATGTTAGTGTTCCTTTGGAAGTGCATCTTTTTCATGGGAATGGAAATGCAAAACTCACTTTGAGCCCAACCCGTCTCTTTGAATATCTATTGCTTTCCCGGGTCTTGATGTATGAATTCTCTGTCAGGACATGAGCATTCATATCGGTTTGTAGCCTCAGTTGTTGACTATACCTGAGAATAACTGCAGGATTCAGTTTATTTGGCTACAATTTAGAAAATGCTGCACTGCCAGTGCTGCGAAATGCTCTCTGTTTAAGCACTGCATGCAAAACAGAGACAAAGGCAAAATGCTATTGGTTGTTATTTAAATGTAATATCACTGAGGTTTAAATTAGTCCGCTTTCACTTCGCTTTATATATAGTGAGAAAGCACTGTTGCGTTTCACACTAAACTATTAAAACATTATTTTATGAATGCGCCACCAGCCCACCCACTCCTGGGGCTTGTCATGGAAATGCTACTAGAGGGCCTGCATCTAATTTCATTGGGGATTCTTCGTACTATTGTTTAGAATAGTTCTTAAAGGCACAGAGCCACCATGGACGCTCCGAGTCTGCTGGGAATTGTCTGGTCTCTTTCTCCATCCTCTACTAAAGCAGGTCTTCCCCAAGTACAGACTTCCTAATGGATAAGACCAAACCACCTCTAGATACAATCCAAGATCAGTATCCATCCATTGAGAGGTGTTCCCTTTTCTGCAGTGTTCACAAATATTTCCATACTATGTCATTGTGGCATCACACATTTTAATTGGTTGAGTGTTAACATTGGTTTGCTCAACAGGCAGCCATTCTCAGTGAATATACCCCTTCATTGAGATAGATTGATCATATATCTAAACATGCGAGAGGGTGTGGGCTCTACACGTTTGGACTCAGAATCATATTTCTTCCATACTTCATCATAGTAACATGACACATACATGAAATATTGATGTCTTGGTTTCCATGGCCCTTGTGGATTCAGGGACACCTGACATGAGTATGTGCAATGAAATATAACTTTTTAATATTGATAATTGTATCCATTATAAATAACTACAAATATTGTGCTTAGACTCATTGTGTAGAAAAGAATCTCATGGTTTGAAAACTCTTTTCCTTTTGGTCTAAGTCATATGGTTGTGGAGTAAAAGCTAATATTACTCTTCATACATGAATAATGGCACATTAAGTTTGTCTTTGACAAAGCATGATTGATTGGATTGACAGGACTTTTTTGTTTGCAAATCCATCCAGGACTCAGCATTTGGTAGAATATATTGGATACCTAGTTCATAAGATGAAATCTTACAATGCCTTTCAGCCTTTGAGGTAGGGGGCCTCTACAACAGAGCCCAACATCATGTGCTCAGTTTTGATTTTCTGTCTTGAGAGAACTGCCATTTAAACTCTATTGGAATGTTAAGATGTATTTTTCTCCGAATATTTCTCTTGAGGTGGACCCATGTGTGTGGGGGCATCGGTTTACTAAGAGGCCTTACTCATATGGCTCTATGCTATAGGGACATTGAGGTGTGTGTTTTTGAAAGATATATTTGTCTATTCCTCTCCAGATGGCAACAATACATTCCTGGGACTTTAAGCCTTCCCATCTCCAATATATGTAGAGCTAAACGTGAATTGGTTTGTACAATGTTCACTGGAGAGTTAGCCAAGCCAGCATTGCCAAAGCCACATCAGAACATCATATGATTTTCTATGCATGAAAGGCGTGTTTACTTGTGTTGTATTGATGGTGCACACGCCATTGGCTATAAATGCCTTACAGTAATGTATCTCCTTAGTGTTCAGCTTAACCCTAATAAATTGCACATTTCAATTCATAAAAAATGCAATTTTTCCACTTATTATTGCTTAAAATACAAAACTGCTACATTTGTAACACGTGAGCTTATAGAATTGACAAAAGTTATTTCTGTTACATTTGCAGTACCTTTCAATAATGCATAGTTGTCATCTATACTTTGTAACATGTCTCATGTATAGCAGGAAGTAGAACGTTTTTATTTAGAAAAGAGGCTTCCTCGCATTTCTGCCGCACAAATCGGACTGTTCCCGGTATCTGAAAGAATCCACATCATATGTCGGGTGATGTCCTTCAGGTTAGCAGGTAACAACAGCGTGAATACCACTGGTGCATTGTTTTCAGGGCAATGAAAAAATGTACAAGATGTGTGATGTAGCAAGGCACCATACTAGCACCTCTCGCTTTTGAGTCATCCAGTCTCCATTTTCCCTGCAAATGCCACTGCTGTTCCACACTTAAAAAATGCATGAAGGGGTGGGAAATGACACTATCATGCATTGCTCTTTCATTGAGCTGTTGCATAGAGACCCTGGGCAATGTGACTGTTTTCTGGACATGTTAATGTCCATCATGTTTCTGAATTCATAATGCATGCTAAAATGTGTAGAAAAGCTCACTTATTTGTGCATTTGTGCAGAGTGGGTGTAAAAGGTAAACTGGATGTGTGCATCCATGATGTATATATTCAAATGACGTTTTTGAAGAGGGCATCCCCTTTTCAGCCGCAAGTGAAGAGTGCGTCTCATCACTTGTGCTAACAAAGGTTTTGAGAATAGGCCTCTTACTATAAATACCTGTTATGTGTTTTTCCCAGGTACAGAGCTCATAACATTGCAATCCTACATGGCTAAATGGTATTCCCTCAGGAAACATCAGAGTCTACATCATGATTGCTTGACGTGTGACTGGCTCTACCGAAGTCGCGCTGGCATATCTGAGTCCATAACCCGTGGCCATGGACTCCCATTATTGCATCACCTCAATAGACATCATGTAAGCTCACTTAGCAAGATTAAACTTTGTATACCCCTAATGCATAACCATCTCTTGCCCAGCCCTGTAGCGTTTTCAGAGCACCATGTCTGTTATGAATTCCAAAGATTGCACCATTATAATCCACAATAAGACTAACTTGATGAAAAGTAGACTCAGGAATGCCTAACATGGGACTGACTGTGCTGGTCTGACATGTAGTCTCCCCTACTTCATCTTTACTCATTTTATCAACTTACAAGGGATGAAAGGCTGACTTATTCTTACCCAGATTCAAACGTTGAACCTCCAGGCTACACATAGAGGTCTGCAGTAGATACATTCATTTGCTGAAATATCTTAATGCAAAGTGTAATGTGCTGTCCTACTTGGATAACATTCACAGAAGCTCAGGACCCCATCTATTCTTGCTAACACCTCTATCCATCCTCACACGACCCCTCCTTTTCTCCTAATCTCCCTCTGCCTTTTTTGATCCTTTTCAGTTATTTTGAGTATGACTTTCTCAGTAATCAGACTGCACCTTTCCAAAGTACTTCTGAACATTCCTGGCGATTAGTGGAAGCCGATAGATCACTTTAAATCGAAGGTTCACAGAGGCTTATTGCCATCATTGCCATCCACTACCCCTCCAGGGTGACTCTCTAATGCTGCTATACAGCCTGTTAGCGTGAAGCTCCATTTACCATACCAGGCACCGAACTCATATATCCTATTCAGATTGATCATTGGTGGAAGCTAGCAAGTTCAGCACTTTTACTGACTTTCATTGACCCCTAGATCGAAATACTGTGAAATCAGAATTGAAGACATTGGGGGGGAGTGGGCTAGGGCACATATGCTCCTTGGTGGAAGCTATATAAACAGAACAACATGTCTTTTGCATAAAGTGTTTTATGGGCTAACGTCAATCTACACTTAAAGTCATGGTTCACCAGTCCAAATTAAAAAAAAAAGTGAACGGCAGTCCAATTTTAAAACATTTAAACGGGCTGGGGCAATATACTCTAGAACTACTGGGTACACATAGGTACACTTCATTTTTATCTGATGACATGGCATAAAAATAGAATCTTCATGTTAGCTTGCCAAGATAATAGTTAAACTGAAATAGTTTAACTGAATGTTTCCTCCTTCTGGAATATTTTTCTATTGCTTGTATCTAATGTGTATACTCTAGGTTTTGAAAAGTGCAAACCACACTGTGGAGCAATGGGGCACTGTGCAAGGGCGCACAGCAATAGGGTTTAATAATATTGATCCATTTAGAAGGATAGATTATTAAACATACATATGCAGGTAATGAAGAGAGTGGATACAGAAGGTGATATGCGGGGGATACAGCTTGGGGAGACCCAGTCTTCATTCACGTGTTGATGGCTGGGTAGCTATGCTCTCTATTAAGCTATAGCCATGTCAGTTTCTCATGATTTGACCTTCCAAATGGAGGTGTTGAGTCCCCAGGTCTGCATGCACAACACCTTTCTTGATACGGTGCCTAGAATTATATGTGTGCGGAGGACCTCGATATTTCACTATAAAGATTGGCTATGGATTTCTTAAAAGAAATGTAAAAAACTGTATTTATTTTAGAGTTATCCCAGACTTACTTTCACGACAAGGTTTCACGGTTGTCTTTATTCTGGAGATTTGCAGTCTTTTTTCCACAACATTTCTGCACGCCAGAACACATGTGTTTCGTGCGCTTGTGATACGGGCTTGATCAAGACTTGAAATAATGAACAGTAAATAACTCTTTAATCAGAATCCGTGTTTATTTGTGCGCATTTCTGAGAGTGCAGCCATATTGAGAAACAGTTGGCTGAGTAGTATTGATTAGTATTATAACAGCCACTTCCACAAGAACTAATAAAGTGCACATTCAGTGTTGTCGTCATGAACTAATAAAGTGCACATTCAGTCTTGTCGTCAAGTACTCTAAGCTATTTTATGAAAAGTGACATAAAGTAATGAAATAACGAGAACAACATGAATGTGGCCTGTCTCAAGTCTGCCGCTGCCAATCTATTTTACCTTTCTTGAAGCCCCTTCATGCTTCTATGTCCACAGTAACGCTTCTGTGACAATACATCTGATTTCCATAGGTGATCAAACACTGAAGCACATCACTATTAAGAACTGGAGTGTGCACTGTAAGAAAATGTGAGGATGTATTACATATCAGGCAATTGTCAAAGAAATGTAAAATGGCAGACATTCAGGCTATATCAAGACATCTGTTTTTGAAGTTATGATTGAATGCAGAAGTGTATATGCAGATTGAGTAATTGTACTACAGTGTGGAATAGAACAGGTAAATGGCAATCTCTTCTAGTCGAGCACAACTTTTAATTCTAGTTAAGGATCAGAATTAATTACAGAGGTTCTTCGTTGTGATACAGATGACATGGTTTGATGATTTGTCCAGTTAAAAACATGAAATGGGTAGAGGAAGTAACTGTTTAAATACTCACAATAATATTGAAGTGCACTTGTTGGTGAGGGGGTAGAAAAAAGTAGGTGTTGCGTATTGTGCCATGTAGGTACACAAGACAAGATGGGTAGCAGTGAACAATTGAGTGTTTAATTGGTCAGACAAGGAACAGTGAAGTTCAGGTAGGGCTGAGGGAAGGAAATAACTCAAACTATAAGATGTGGCAATAGGAAAATCAGATGTCTGCTTGGATTCAGTGGGGTTGAAAGTTCTCTCAGGTGATCACGACTGGTGGGGTGGGAATGGACACTTAGCAGTCTTCAGCAAGCACAGTCTCTCAACAGCAGGCTCTAGCAGTGAGAAAAGTCTGGATTGGGCTGGTCGGGATCCCACTTGAATGTTCAATAGATGATGCTCGTCTTTCTCTTCATATTTCAGGTTTCCAGGGTGCCTTAGCCCTCTTCTGCTGAGTCTGGCATAGAGGCCTCCGGTAGCACACCTGTCATGGGATTGGAAAGCTCTGCCAGTCTGCTGCAGGAGTTCTGAGCAATGGTTAATACTCTTCCAGACTGCTTAACTTCTCCATTGGCCTTATGGAGTGTATTGTCACCTAGCCACCTTCTTGTTCTATGCGTATGGTGCCTTGGTGCCACACTTCTACTTACTATGCCCTGCACCAACTTGTATTGCCTCCTGCCTCCTCCAAAATCTGCCCTAGGTTGACCTGGTGCCCCCGGAATGTCTCTGGTTTCTCCTACTAGTAGAAATACCTAATGTCCTACCTCCACAGACATAACATTTTAGGTACAACTTTGCTCTGTTAGTCTCCTCAGATGGATGGGGTCCTCCTGATGACTCCTCACCCCAATCTCTCTTTCTCGCTCTCCATATGGTACCCTTCCAAATGAACAAATTACATTTGGCTTTCCATTTTAATGGTATTTTGGTACTTCCTTGCAATGAGCCTCTCTCCTCAGTGGGTAACTTCCCTCCTCCCACAAACAACTCTCCTCCTCTTCCATGCATATATCTCTCCAGCTAAGGATGTTCCTCCACCTCAAAACAATGTTCTCTCTCTTATTGACAATTCCTCTTTTGTGGCAAGTTACCTTCTTGCCCAAACTGCCTTGATACTGTGCTTCCAACTTTGAGCTCTGTCTTCCAGATGATATCCACACTCCCTCTAACCTCCTCAATACTCTCTGCCCAACATCCAACTCTCTCCTCCAGGTCTTCTCTCAATTAACCTCCAGCAGCCAATCTCCTTCAAATACCTTCAGCAAGCTCCTCCTCAAACAAACTGGTGTGGGGGGACATGGATTGCACCTGTTTAGAGTGAGATAATGTGCTTTGTGATTGAAAGAGGATTAGCCTTAGCTTACATTAAGGCCTTCCACGATCGACGATTCCAGAATTTCCCTGGACATATTAGAGGTCCCCCACCACCTGATCCTCTGATGCCATTGTCCGCTTTCCCCTGGGTTCCTCTTCTTTCTCGGCATGTGCATAAAAGTAAGAAAACTAGCTGGTAAGCCTCTGAAGCTGTTCGGTTTAATTGTAACTTTGTCGTTGTGGGGAATTTGCAACTTTGTAAGCCCTGTAATGCTATCTGGAGATGACAAATAGTGTTTATTTTTCCTCTAGTGCAAAATGCAAGTCATATTTAGATTGTTTGCATACATTTTTTATCTGTAGGTTGTCCTTATCTGCACAAGTATAACCCATGTTCAGAAATGTTTCCGGCGGCATCAGTTGCAAAGGACTTGATTGCAAAACACTTGGTCCCCACCCCCCAACTCCGGCACTTGTTCCCCCCTCCTGCACCTGTCTGTGCACTTGCACGATCTGAATGCACCATGCATTGATGATTGTCTATCTGTTTTCCCTTGTCTCCTGTCCTTGCATGATGGCGCCTCACTGCACTTCGAAAAACTACAGAATCGCCATCAGACCTATTTGCTGTTACCTACACTATTAATAGTATTATATGCACTTGTTCCATGCAGACTTGCATCGATCAGAAATTCAAGGGCTCTGAAGGACTGTTGTTTTTTCCCCTTGTTCTCTCCCTCCTTGAGCACTTTGAAACACTTGATTTGTGTATAGGCACTTTACAAATAAACAATACCATGCCAATACCAAGGCGTAAATGTGTTTCCCTACTAACCATTGAATTCATATAGTTGTAATTGTGTTTCTTTAAAGGGGAAGGCTTTATTTCCTATGCTGGGTGTTTGATACTGGCTAGGTAGAAGGGATTGCTCTCTAATATGTCAAACTTATGATAAGGGTATCTTTAAAGGTTTTTGACATACCCTTAGTAGTCATTGGTGTTTGTGGGGTGGTGGGATGTGCATGATCCTGTAACTGCTCTCTGCCTGTGTGTGGGGCCCTAAGTGGAGTGGTGTAAGGATTCCCATATACCTTCGCTAGGTCCAATATCCACCAGCTTGAGGCAGCCCCCGGTCTCTATGACCCAAAGGCTAAACAGGGGAACTCAAATGACCTAATAGCTAAATGTCATAAGGAAGTGCTAAACATTTAATAAAGTATATGTTACACTTCCTCTTTTCCTAAAAACATTCTCAACCTAGGATTGGTTAGAAACGTAATGGTCATAAAACTCTTTGTCAACTCCAGGATTTCATATGCACAGGAGGGCAGACAAAGCCTCACAACTTCTAAAATACAGTTGAATCCTGGACAACTCCATCCTATCACTTAACTTTATGCCTGGAACCTCACTAAATTAGTCTCGCTGTGAACCATCCATCCCCACATCCCCCACCTTTACTTGTCGCCTCTGGCTCCAAGTTCCACGCAGCACTCTACAGAATGCCAAAAGAGGTACGTTTACAGAGGTAAAGCTTTAAGCTGTTCCCTCTATGTCATGTAATCAGAAGACTGCTCGTTTTTCTTCTTAAACCATGAAACATAATTGGATTATTACTTTGGAAGATGGTCTTTAATCTAAGGGTGTGTGACCTTGGATATGCTCAAATTGCTCCATCTTTCTACTCTTTTGGTAGCGGAGGTGCTTGGAAGAGCAGGAAGGGACGAGTGTGCATATGCATACCTTGTGGCCAGTTTCATCACTATCTTACCTATGAAGTCGAGAACGGTTTTGGCCTTAGATTCACCAATACGAGAGGTCTGTTTTTCTTTGTAACCTGTCATAGTACAGGGCGACAGCTTCTTCTAGAGACTACCATTGCCATCTGCACAGTTGCATTTCCTGTTTTGGCAAACTCACTTCCATGCTTTTGTAGACCTTATGGGTCCTGTGCGGGACCAAGCATCTAAATATCAGCTGCCCAATGAATTTCTGTTTTGATAGATTGGCGTCTATTCTAGCTTTGCATCCATCCAATATTGATGAAAAAGAAGCAATTTTCACTGAGAAAGTATCGTATATACTCAATCAGTAGAACACGTTGATATATTGTTTTTTTAGTAACTCTTATTAATATAGAATCGGCATAGATATTATCATCATTTATTTAGATATCACAGCAAACCTGTTGCCTTTCATTTTCGCGCGACTGACTGAACATATTTAGGAGCAGATTTATTTACCATTCTGCTGTAAGTCTTGTTTGTGAATGTTGAATTATTACCATGTAATGAAGCCAATGGATTTGCTCTGCCAGGTGGATGCTGCAGTATGAGAGGGCAGCATTAAATGGCAATTGGTTGCCATCCGCTTCACATTACTTAAGCGAACCTGTGGAAAAACATGTGCCATGAAGTTACATTTTGTGAAACAGGGCATATGTTCTGGGATTCTGTTGAAAAACCTGTTGCATAATATTCTATCCCTGCTGTAAATAAAATTCAATATTTTGCTGTGTGTTAGAGGATTTCATTTGCGTAAGCTGATAGAAATCATTTTTCATACTGAGAGACTATTTTTTGTTGACTCGATTTGATGGCACACCATTGGTGTCATTTTAAGTGAAAACCGGTTCCCTCCACTCACTTTTTATTTGCAAAATGCGTGAAAATGCAAAGAGTAAAACAAAGGTGACATCTCCTGAACATCTTCACTTTTGCAATCCGATTTCAAAAAGTATAAATGATGCCTGGGATTTGTTAATACAAAAATGTGTCTTCTAAAACACACCCGATACTGGAGACCGGTCTCTATGAGTGGGACCGGGATTCAAACCTGTGCTGCCCTACATCGTCTTGCTTTCAAGACAGGGATTCAAAGGTATTCAAACCTGTGCTGCCCTACATCGTCTTGCTTTCATAACCGAGCTGCTCTTCACTGTCTTGCTTTCATGACCGGGATTCAAACCTGTGCTGCCCTACATCGTCTTGCTTTCAAGACCGGGATTCAAACCTGTGCTGCCCTACATCTTCTTGCTTTCAAGACCGGTATTCAAACCTGTGCTGCCCTACATCGTCTTGCTTTCAAGACCGGTATTCAAACCTGTGCTGCCCTACATCTTCTTGCTTTCAAGACCGGAATTCAAACCTGTGCTGCCCTACATTGTCTTGCTTTCAAGACCGAGCTGCTCTTCACTGTCTTGCTTTCATGACTGGGATTCAAACCTGTGCTGCTCTACATCGTCTTGCTTTCAAGCTCGGGTTTCAGTCCTGTGCTGCTCTGCACTGTCTTGCTTGCAGCATTTACAATGGAATTTGGCCCCTTTTTTCAAGCAGTAAAGTCAAGCGGATTACATAAGAATCTGTTGGTTTTCGGCCAAAATACGGAAAATGTTGGAAAATCATGGTGCTATTTCAAGGTGGATCCGGAATTCACATTGGGAATGTCTATCCGATTCCGAGCCTTCACGCCGCCTCCAAATATCATGGTAATGCCCTGGATCATAAAATCATAACGAGCTTATGCCTTAGCTTTCATGTTCAGGGAGGTTAGAAAATGACCCACTATCTGTTTTGCTGTTTTGGTCTTATTTGCCAGACGCTCTGTCAGAGAAGTGAACAAGGTGGATTTTCCAGAAGAGCTTAAAATGAAAGCAGCTTCCATGTCATAGTTGAATTATTTATAAATCACTAAATGTTGATGTCAGAACAGAGCTATAACTTGAGACAACTTTGGATTTTAGAACAGCACATTTTCATAGGCCAGTCAATGTCTGTGCATATTGTTTCATGAGGGAGAGCATGGCTGCCATTTTGAAAATAGAATAATAAGCCATTTTTCAAAAAGGAAAATGTGGGCCTTATACAATAATTACTTGAAGAAGTTGGATAAAAATGGAATGTCCAAAGGCACTTTAACGAACTATTATGTACACAAAAATCCCATTATTAATACATACTGTACACATTTTGAAATATTAGGTGAATGGGTCAATTAAATCATTAATTAATGCATAAGTAACTTTTTAACACTTTTGACCCTACACAATGTTCCAAACCCTACACAACATCATGCTTAGCACTAGCTTGTGCTGAAATGTGACATGGTCTGATCATTATTTTGTTTCCCTCCACCTTTCCTTGGCATTCCATGAAGCGAACTCTTGTCAGTGTATGAGTTAAATATCAACAATGAATACATAATGTAAGAGGGGATCTCACTTTACTCATCGCGAAAGCCGCTTGTTTGTGCTGCTCTTGTGGCTCAGTACAGCTTTAGACATCGAACTGCTGCATGTTGACTTCCCTAGATGTTTCAGGCATGGAATTTCTGGAGGGAGTGTACACTGCTGTGGTGAATTCCAGTTGATGTGGTGAACACCACTGGAATGTCTGAAAGTTGTAGTTGCTGGTACCTCCAACGAATGGAGTATGAAAATGCTAGAGAGGACAGATATTTGCCCAGGGGTGGACTAGGAACCAAAAGAGGCCCTGAAAAGAATTTTCAATGTGGCCGTGCATTGCACATTTTCAGCGAGCCCAATCTTTTCCCTATGACAACATTTAGAACTAAAATAGGTTACCACACAAAAGATAACCAGGGTGTAGAGGCTTAGCGGGAAATCTCCAGAGTTCCCTATAGGCCTGCCCACCCCTGGATGTACCCGTGATGGTAGAACTACTATTGGTGCCTGGTACCCTATGAACACCTATGGGATTCTTATCCTGTCGTGTGTCACTTGTAAGGGTATCCCTAATTATAAGTGTGTTCCTTAATTACGCTCACACCAGAGTAAATGACACCCCTCTAGGGAAGTAAGGCCAAGAGTCTGTCTTGCAAGGATAACAAGTTTATTCTTTACAGAAATGAGGATGGGGCAAAGAACTCTTCTCCCTGAACGGTCTTCTGTCGCTCATCCGTTCATTTCTCCTGCTAAAATGATACCAGGCATGGGTTTATATACTGCTGGCTTGGTCACTGAATACTGGCATGGCTCCATCTCAAACCGTCCTTCTTCCAGACAAGGGATGCCCTTTCTTCATCCTCAGCGATTTCTGTCAGGACATGCTACTTTACATATTGCTGGCTTATGCAAGAATACACTGTAGCTCATGCTTTCCTTCATTTTGCTACCTATGAACATTTATGTATAAAAATATTTTACCGTCATTCTCTCTATACTTCACTCACTCTATTCATGTTTTTATCTGGTCCTGTAATTTCCTGTAAACCTTGTATTCATAATTTTGCATTGTGTGCATCGAGCATGTAAAAATCCTCTATTCTTAGCAAGCATGGGCTCTTGACAGACAGCAGACAGCTGGTCAGTGACTTTGTGCTAGCACAAACACCAGAAAACCTGTAGTCCAATTTTAGCCCAGGCTGCATTCTTTCCGGGAAGGGAGGGGGAGTTTTTGACTCGTACATTACTAAGATTTTTACAAATGCATAGGATTTGACATTACAAATCTATCCAACTAATAGTGAATTGTGATTTACATTTTAAACAATAAGTACCTTCTTTTAGTGCCTGCCCATGTCTGTGTGCATGATTATATTAACATAAAAAAGCCTTCCAAGGGCCCCTCCTCCCCCCATTATATCACCTAAAAGTCAAAAGAAGTCTTGCCTTATTCTAAAGCACTTGGGTGTGCGGGAGGACTCTAGGTCCTTCCCAACACATTCCAGTTTACCCACTGTGATGCATTATTTGATGAGTTGTTGTTTGGCGTTCCTATGTGGCTGCGAGTGTGCTGAGCATCACTAAACATTTTTAAAACTTGTCAAGTAGGTTTGCATATGTATACGAACAATTAAACAATCAACCCTGATAGGCGAGGGTATTCCCTGGTCAGGTAAGGCCTCTGGCCGAGTTACAGGATGGTGCTAAGTGAAGTCCTTAAGGTTACCCATTGGGCATTACACTGCCTGATAATGCCCCCGCCTGTAGGGGTTTATTGCTCTTAGCATCCTGAGTTTGTTTTAAGTTGAAAAAGGGCATGTTTGCTGTTTCTTAATTTAACAAAAATACAAAACAAGATTGCCAACATGGACAAGGCAGAAGGGAACTACACATAGTCCCTTCTTCCTTTCAATTGTGGCCATTACTGTGACAGGGAAGCAAGGGACAAGGAAACTCCATGTAAGTGGGGTGGATCTCAGCAAGGGGGCAAGGGGTATGGAAATTGGGCTGGGGGGTGGGGTAGCACTTACCTGCTGTCCCAGCAGGAAATATGGCGCCATCCAGCTTATGACAAGCCTCATAACATGGCCGGTACCTTGAGGTAAAGACCCCATTCCGAGCTTCCTGATTAGCTGGGAAGTCCCATGGCCCCCACTCCACACCCCACCAGGGTGCTAATTATGAATCATTTACACACTTTGAGATATAGGTTACTTACTGTGTCTCTTGTGAATGAATTTATGTATTCGCAAATCTATTTCTAGTATTGCAGCAGTGCAACTGTGGAATAGCACATTGGCGGTGCAATATTGGTGTAGTGGCGAGGAAGTGACACTCAGTATAGAAATGCCAATTGACTGCAGATATTGTTGAAATACTTCCTGGTTGTCTGAGTACAGTGTTATAACGTGAAGCTCCCCAAATGCTCTGCAAACCTCACCTTGACTGCAGTGAGCATACAACAAATCAAGGAAGTGGTAGGAAGAAGCAGTGAATGTTATTGGACTCTTGTTTCTATTATAAGTATGGTTTTGTTTTTTATTACTTAAAAAACAATCACCTCATAGACGCAGTTGCGGTCCCTTCACTTTTGTTAGTACAATGCAGAAGAAGATAGGATCAATGCAGTCATTGGTTATAATTTAAGAACCAAAAAAAAACATTACTATAAGTGGTCAAAGCTTTTCCTTCTATACTGGGAAATTACAAGAAATGGTTGGTAACGTAAGAGAAGATACGTCATGGACCACTACTAGAACATGTTCTGATAAAGCTTAAAATGCGCAGTTACGTGTGCCCACATTTCACTTATTAACATTTCAAAGGATTTCCTTAAAACACACCTATCATTGTGGATATTATCGATAGTAAGAAGTAACTAAAGTGCAGTGCAGAATCTAACAGCGGTGTATACTCATGAGTTGTTGGCACACGAAGGATGAAGGAATTACCAGGTGATATCGATGTGCTGCCAGTTCTTTTAGTGACTGAGTGCATGTTATTAAAGTTCTGTTTAAGTTTAGAGAAAGAAGTGTGTGTTTTAGTGGTTTCTCAATATAATTGATTAAATACCATAATACATGACTTGGTGGTAGCCAACCAGTTATCTGCACTCTCTGATCATATTAGTGATCTAATATGTGAGGAGGGAGCAAAGTTCAGAGGTGTGGGTAGGGCACTCTATTTAGACTTGCTCAATAAAAGTTCTACATGTATTGCTTCCTTCACTGGTCACACTTCATGAAATGTTGCTATTTGAAATAAAAGGTAATTTAATTGTGTTTCATATTTGAACAGAGATTAGATCATTGGCAATAGAAAGCCATAGTCACATCTTAATGGATAATGATTCTTTGAAACTAAATACAAATTGTATGATTTAGATTCCTCTAATGAATCACACTCTTTGATTAACCCTTGAAACATGAGCTTGAGGGATACAAATTTGAAGGCAACAGAGATGTGAGAAATTGCGAGCAAGAAAACTAGAAGTAGATTGCCCCAATTATGATAGAGAGCAACACCCAGATTGAACATGAAGGAATTGATGACAGAAACAAAGTGGTTGGTCATGTAACAAACATTCTCTCCAGGCAAAATAAGAACGACAGATCCAAGGTGGAGGAGTGGCAGCAGATCAATGGGGCAACAAAGAACAATTGAAAAAGAAAACTGTTGAAGAATAGAAAGAATTATCCCCTGAATTCTTATGACAACTTATATTTTGCGGTCAAATAGCCTCACTTAGAGTTGGCACAGTTGGATTTTTACACGCACTGAAATTGGAAGAAATTAACATGAACAGTTGATTAATTGTTATCCCCCTGTACTCCATCATGTAGTGGAGCGTGCCTTCACAGTGTACATTCCAACAGCCCAGTCATGTGTGCATACTAAGCTGAGACGTCACATGAAGTAAACCTGTGAATACAAATGTATTTTAAAACTGAATATTGAGTTTGAGGTTATTATGGGATGAAATTATGCTAGAATAGTAATCACATATTGTCTTATGAATGTAAAATGAAATTGGGGTGATTCTTGATTTAGATGTTCTTTCTCACTTGTTCTGCAAGTGACATTTTAAGAATCTATCTTATGTTGAGATTTTACTTTGTGCTTTTTATGCTTTTTTGTGTTTTTGTATTAAATATAATATTGTAAAGTTGGTTAAATCAGCTATAACAATTAAAAAAAAGAAAAATGTCAGAGAGAGAACAAATCAAAACAAAGGGAGGTCACAGAAAATGAGGCAGAAAAAAATGTCTTTGATAACACGAATATAAGACTGCTTTTGTTTGGCTGCGGTGGGACCAGGGAAGGAGATCATGGTTCAGAATAATGAAAACACTAATAATGATATTGGAAAATATCAAATAGTTTGCAAACTGGGAAAGTAAAGGCCTGCCTGGTGACATTTGCACCTTGACAAGTGTGCCCTCATGTAAGAATAAAGTATGAACAGCAGAATGTAAGAAAAGAGAAGAAGCTCGTAATTGTTCAACCACCGAATAAGCATGCAGATGATTGACATATGGAGGACGGTAACTCAATTGATAGTTGATCGAATAACATCACCAAGGAAAAACACAAAGAAGTGCTTGATATAACAAATGACACTTTGCGTCCATCAATGAGAAACCAAATAAAAAATACCCATCAGCAAAGCAACAAATATTTTAGGAAATCCCAAGGAAAGAAATAATGATGCAATAGTAAACCTGAAAGCACTTTTTGAGAGACATAATAAGGTACAGTTGAGCAGGCAGTTCTTATTTGTATTGTTTACCTAAAATTCCAAATTTGAGGACATTGACTACAACAGATATTGACTTTATGAAATTTCTGGATTATGATAATAATTTCTATTCAAATATTAACATAACGACGTTGAAGCATAAAAGCATGAAATTGGAAGAGAATGAAACTTTCAGACTGATGGGTTTTGGCATAATATTAGGTTATGCAGTGTTACCAGAGATTACCTCTCTGGCACATGGATTGGGAACCATTGCACTCTGCGTTGTAGGGTCAAATGGGGAATAATGCAAACCAAAAATTACAATAACGTTGAAAGGGACGGCGTAGCCACTTAGTGTCTTTTGAACAAAATGAGTTGTCATCACATGAAGTTGTAGAAGACTGGAGTTGGTTAGAGGCTGTCTGGCAGTCAGTTATACTGCAACAGCCCTAGTATCTACTCTGACACTTTTGAGATGCTCTCATGGAACACCAGGGTATTTCTAGCTTCTTAGGGAACGAGGATTGTTAGAAAATGTATGAGCTGAAGAGGGAAACCAAGAGGGATCTAGGCACTAGTTAAATAAAGTGCCTAGTACATTAGAGAAACGCAAGAGTACTCATAATGATTATGGAAAGAATCAGTGAGTGTGTATTAACTAGCGAAGCCACCCTCATGCAGCGGTGGTTTAAAATGAAAGTAAGGGTGCAAGTAGCTAAAATGCAACATAATAAGGATGCACAGATTGGGAAAGCCTCACCTCATGGTGCGGGGGTTACATCAAATGCACAGGTACAAGTAGGAAAGATGAGACATAATAAGGATGCACAGATTGGGAAAGCGTCACCTCATGGTGCGGGGGTTACATCAAATGCACAGGTACAAGTAGGTAAGATGCGACATAATAACGATGCACAGATTTGGAAAGCCTCACCTCATGGTACAGAGGCTACATCAAATGCACAGGTACAAGTATGTAAGATGCGATATAATAAGGATGCACAGATTGGGAAAGCCTCGCCTTATGGTGTGAGGGGGCTACATCAGATGCACAAGTACAAGTAGGTAAGATGCAACATAATAAGGATGCACAGATTGGGAAAGCCTCACCTCATGGTGCGGGGGCTACATCAAATGCACAGGTACAAGTAGGTAAGATGTGACATAATAAGGATGCACAGATTGGGAAAGCCTCACCTCATGGTGCGGGGGCTACATCAAATGCACAGGTACAAGTAGGTAAGATGCGACATAATAAGGATGCACAGATTGGGAAAGCCTCACCTCATGGTGCGGGGGCTACATCAAATGCACAGGTACAAGTAGGTAAGATGCGACATAATAACGATGCACAGATTTGGAAAGCCTCACCTCATGGTACAGAGGCTACATCAAATGCACAGGTACAAGTATGTAAGATGCGATATAATAAGGATGCACAGATTGGGAAAGCCTCGCCTTATGGTGCGAGGTGGCTACATCAGATGCACAAGTACAAGTAGGTAAGATGCAACATAATAAGGATGCACAGATTGGGAAAGCCTCACCTCATGGTGCGGGGGCTACATCAAATGCACAGGTACAAGTAGGTAAGATGTGACATAATAAGGATGCACAGATTGGGAAAGCCTCACCTCATGGTGCGGGGGCTACATCAAATGCACAGGTACAAGTAGGTAAGATGCGACATAATAAGGATGCACAGATTGGGAAAGCCTCACCTCATGGTGCGGGAGTTACATCAAATGCACAGGTACAAGTAGGTAAGATGCGATATAATAAGATGCATAGATTGGGAAAGCCTCACCTCATGGTGCGGGGGTTACATCAAATGCACAGGTACAAGTAGGTAAGATGCGACATAATAACGATGCACAGATTGGGAAAGCCTCACCTCATGGTGCGGGGGCTACATCAAATGCACAGGTACAAGTAGGTAAGATGCGACATAATAAGGATGCACAGATTGGGAAAGCCTCACCTCATGGTGCGGGAGTTACATCAAATGCACAGGTACAAGTAGGTAAGATGCGACATAATACATTATAACGATGCACAGATTTGGAAAGCCTCACCTCATGGTACAGAGGCTACATCAAATGCATAGGTACAAGATAATATGCATATAATAAGATGCATAGATTGGGAAAGCCTCACCTCATGGTGCAGGGGGCTATATCAAGTATGTTAGTACAATTGGGTGAGTTGGGTATGGTGAGTAGCAGCGAGCTGCAGAGTCAAATCAGGTACAATCGGCCTAACTGTCAGTCCAGTAGCACTATATAAATGGGCATTCATAAATGGGTGCTGCAGCTCAAAGCAAGTTAAGTAGCATTCCGGTAGCAACGCAAGGCAGAATATTAGGGCAGCAGAAAGCACTTAACTTGGTTGACAATTGGGTGGTGCGGCTCAGGCACTATGGATGAAAAATATTGAGTGCTGATTGCGATGTACGGGCATGACGGAATCGGGCTCCTCAACGAGATGGGCTGATGCAGGGATGGCAGGAAACTGGTCTTTAGGGGTAGGGGAAGGAGTAGGGTATCAAATAACTAATGGAATGTGGCATGCCTTGCCATTACATAGTGGAGCTCAACCAGCGAGCGAGGACATCATCGAGGGCCAGATGCACCTCTTACCTTCACTGAGCGTTGATGGGCGTACTATTAAAGGGGGGTAAATAGAATGGCTTAGATTTGCTTAATCCATGAAATAGCTGGTAGGCACAGATGCACGAACCTGGGCAAGTTCAGAAAAACAGCTAAATTCAAAGTTGAACATGAAGGAAAGATTCATTTGCACAGAGAAATGTAAAAGAAGTGAGATGGGCCTCACAAATAAACACTCATTTTTCTTGCAAAACAGGAGGGATAGAGGGAGAAGGGTGGAAGTAAACAGCACAACATTAATAGGAGATTGTACTAAGCGGAACGCTTCTCAAAGGGGGTGAAATGGATGCTGGAATGTTCTGGCGTGTGACATGATCAGAGGTGACAACATGAGAAAGGCTGGGATATATTCATGACATTTTACAGAAACAGATAGAGGAGGCAGAGATGAATGAAGGGTTTCAAATAGATGGAGAACAATAGGGCATGGGTCTTTTTTCTAGGCTGGAGCTTCTGATGAGGCTTGACTCATGGGCTGCCGATCGGTGTCGTTGGAAGGGACTTTTTTGAAGGCCGTGGTTTGACTCTGGGGCAGTGTTCTGGCAAAGACTGCTGAACGTACCTACTGCAGGAAGCAGATTGCGAGCAAGAGTGAGACGGCTCTCCTATAAGATTCATTTGGATGGTGAATATTAGAGGGAGGGATAAAAATTAGGACCCCTTTTACAGGCTAATTGGCAAGGTGTCAGATTGGATCTGAAGGGCATTGCTTCTTTAATCTTTAAGGTACCAACAGATTAATGAATTAGGATTAATTAAAAGTCTTGACTGGGAGTTAAAGCAAGAGGGGTCAACATTTGACGAGCCATCCAATGATAAGTGAGAAAAGGTGAATAATAGAAAACTGCAACCTGAAGGCAAGTGTCCCCAGATAGCACGACCCTCCCCACAATGAGAAGCAATAATGGACTCTCCCTCGGATGGGAATAAGGCTTAGACCAAGTGCGGGTGAGTTTAAGGGAAGTTTTATCTAAATCAAATAGGGCATGCAAACTCTGAGAGCGCTCTGTCTGACAATCGCAAAGACAGGCGTTTATATTTCCAAAAAATGTCATAGACACCTACACACTATAGGGGGCACAAAAACATGGGGATTGGGTGGCATCGACTAACTATATGTGCAGCTGTGACGCGTCGCTTCGTGGTTGGTGGACACCGCCGGGTGCCAACGTGGGGTGGGCAGGTCAGCTGGGCTCATCCGAGAGGTGTTGTCCGGCCAGGCGTGGTCAGTGTCATTGATGGACGTCTTTCTTGGCTTTCTGCCCTAAGGGCCATGCACACCCCATTCATTCAATGCTGCAATGTCAGTTGCCCTGTAAATCCTACAATAGGTTATTCTACAGGTTAATGCAACACAGGAGGAATGCACATTAGGTGGAGTATTTTGACGATACATCAATACAGGGTTGCTGTTATCCTGTTGACTAGGTATCATAGGCCACAGGGTCGGGTCTCAGGGCACGGGGTATGCTGTCCGAGCTTTGGGTCTCGTTAGAAGTAAAGACAGATGCTTTTACACAATGTTGGTGCAATATTAGGTGTCTTCTTTTACAAGCGTCATTAATCTGGGGTGAACTGGTGGGTCGTGGGACCTATGGGGGGGCATCTCTGGCATCTGGTTATGGCCGGATTTTGCTGCGGGGCTGTCAATAATTCAGGTGGCTGTTCGTGGCCATGTGAGCTGCGGGGGAACATGAATGCTTGAAGCGGCTCCAGCCGAATTGGGGGAGGTGAGGCGCTGTAGCTCGGGCCTTTGCTTTCTCTGGCGGGCTTCAATGGGAAGGGAGGGGAGGTGGCCTTGGATATGCCCACGATGATATTCTTCTCGCAAGCTGCAAATTGTATTGGAAACGAAGGGATTCGTATAATGTAAAATGGCTAAAGGGTTACACATCAATAGTCTTTGCTTCAGTACATAGTCATTTCAAAACACGTTAACTATATCAACAGTTCTATTAGTCACTACAGGGTAAGTATTTGCAAGATTAGCAGCTCTGGCATTATATTGTTAACACGATACGTGAGGTAGCATTAGGGTTGGTGGAGCACGCAGGAGCAACAGACCACTACGGTTGACAGCAGTAATACACGTTAACCTTGTACATTCACATTTGATGGCATTCTATGTATCTCTTTAAACAATTTACATGAGCTCACAATACTGTTGCGCTTGTGTTCTTTCGCACTCCAGCAGCATCAGGGTAGTCATGACATAAGGACTTGGTATCACTCTCTTTACATTACCCCATAGAGAAGCACATAGTAGGAGGCCAGGGGCACTGAGTGGGTGCACATAACTGAGGGGGTTTGAGTATTGTGACCATGTTGTCACACAATAACACATTCTTCTATTCATACAGTGTTTGTAGATTTTTGACACGGTGGTCGTGCAGAAGGAATATCAGTGTAATGCAATATATATGTATATATGTATGAACAGTTTCTTGGTGTGGGATTGAGGCTTTTGTTTCATCGAGGACGGTTTACAGTTATTTTCCAAGCCAGCCCGCTACCCGGGTCACGCTGAGGATAATGATGCACTGCGGAAGGTGAATGATACAGTGTGTGTCCTAACACTAGCTCATGTCCGACTGTTCGTGGGAACGGGCTTTCAGCGGATCTGCCAGGGAGCGGAGGCAACAGGGTAGGCGAGGATTCTCTGAAGGTGGGGGCCGTGCTGCATCGCACATGGAGTCAAGTCTTAAGATGGCGTTCTGGTTTTCAAAATGGTTCCCAGGGTCTCGCCTACTACAGTACGTTTGGTCCATGTGTTGGCCAGTGGTCCCCCCACCACCATGGCCCTGGTGGCAGGGGGTCCCCTGACGAGCCATAGATATCACAAGGAGGGGACTGCAGGGGGGGGTCTCTTTGACCTGTCCTCCCATACAAACCCTAATACTTTTATTGTAACACATGAATACAACAACATGTGTATTCATGCATGTGTGAAATGAAATGCTAACATAACTTGTTTTTTCTTTGTGTCTTATAATAAATGTGTTAATGTGTTTTGTATTCGTGCTCAACAAGTGACATAAGTGACAGTTGTCTGTTTCTTGCTGATGAGATTCAATACATAAAATGCCTAAATGTGAAAGTGTTTAGTGGTTCTTATTGTGTCTAGAGCTTTTGTGTGAGCATTTTGAATGGATGGAGCATAGCTTAAATCCTGAGGCAAGATACAAGTTAGCAAAAAGTTAGGCTACTTCTTCCAACGGGATGAACCTGATATCTTCAGGAAAAAAAGATATCTTCATGATTCAGGAATTTCTCTGAAGTTGCATCACAATAATAGACCTCTAGCACTGTTTCTGAAAAATCAATTAAGGGTAAAAAAAGCCCACCCCAGAGGAGGGGTGAACACAGCAATAAACAATTCTCTGAATCCCAAATTAAGAGAAATAGGAATCAGGACTGACGATCTATTTCTGATAATGATTATATAGAACCCAGTTTAAAGGTGCATTGCCTTTAGTGAACGTATTTCGACCTCCAGTGGATAATTCATGTTGTTGGCTGTTCAAAACAGCATATGAATGATTAGCAAACTGCCTCAAGGTTTATCCTCATGGGGGGATTATGGTAATGAGGGACTTAAACATCAGATGCCCAGATGTAGGAATCAAAAAAATACTTTTTGGAGAGAGCTCTTTCAGAAGGGAATCTTAAAGCGTTTATGAAATAGAAACTGTTAATAAAAAGTGCCAACTGTGGCATGAGTGGCTACATGACTCCAGCCTGATCATGTTAAATGGGCAAACCGCCTGACATATTCGTGGTAGAACATCAGGGGAAAATGAAATAATTAAATATACTTTACACAATGGTTTTGTATCATAGGGTATGTTTGTAAGGACATCAAAGCTGAATTTGCTGATTACAACTGTTAACAATCGGGCATAGTTATGATTAGAAATGATTGAGACAAAAACAGAACAATTAATGCAACATTCAGGTACAAAAATAACGAACAACAATGATAATCGAGTAGAATGGCCTAATACTATCATATGTGAAATTAAAATAATAGTGGAACATAAGCGGTCAAAATGAAATAAACCACAGCTATATTGTAGTGGAAAGCAATTAAAAAATTCCTAGAGACACTATATCCATGGGTAGACCAAATTATGGAAAACTAATCACCACTAAGACCCCTAACGCAAAATAAGCCACTGAGGCCATTTGATGCAAAAAGAGAACTCGGGAACATCTAAGAAGTAGACATGAACATCTCCAAGGGAGCTATAAACTGATCTGTTGTAAAAATTAATCAATAATGCAAAAATAGGCATAACCTGGGATAAATCTGGATAAAGTATGCAAGAGCAAAAATTGACCAATCACACTGGCGAAAAAGTAAGGGTGAAATATTGTATCCTGACATTCACAAGGGAAACAACTATAATTCTCATTTCATGGAAACAGATCATTTAACAAGTGGCAATGTAATTACAGTGACCATCATCTCTACCATATTATTATTTTTAAACATCTGGTGTCCCAGGACCAGTGCTAAAGAACCTTTGAAAATGTGGACAGAGATTTTGAGAGAAATACAAAACGTGCACGTTGATAAAGAAAGCTGGAAGAAATAAGAAGATGAATTGCAGGCTTATGGCTTTATTAGATATTAGTAGCAAGATATTTACCAGTATTTTGTTAAGAAAAGAAACTGAATAACTGCATTGGGAAGTGTCGGGGGGGAAATTCTGCCGGGGTCGGCCGGGCCGTCCGCAGACCTCCGGGCAGGGAGGCCCCAACTCCTCCCGTATATCTCAGATGAGATAGAGTATGAGACACACGCAAGAAGCAAGGTGACTCTGCTGTTTATTAGGCAAAAACGGCAGGGATGGGTCAAGGAGCGTACGCGTCCGTCCTGACACACACACAATCGTAGGGCTCGCAGGCCCTTTTTACCTTATTATGACGCGCTACTTGCGTCACCTTGGAAAGTTAGCAAAAAACCTATCGCCACTCTTAATTGGTTGCTCGAGTGGTAGGGTTAGTATAGCACACGTATAGAGAACAATGTTAGTGGACAAGGGTTAGTCAGGTGATATATCTGGGTTGTCCCTACAATTAGATACATGAGAATTGTTACATGAAGACCCCTGATGATTGGTTAAAGTTAATGGCGTCAGTGATAGGAGCCCCATGTTCTGATTGGTGCGCCCGCGAGCTTCCCAGCCTGGGACCATCGCTGTTCCCAGCTCTCGGTGTACCTGTCATTTGCAACAATATTTCACTATGGGTACGTGCAGACAATGTGAGGACTTATTCATAGCTGGAAGGCCGACTACTCCCACTGTCGCAGATGTCCATTGAGCCTTTTAATTGTATCTGCCTATGTCTTGTAACGAGGGATCCAGACGCTTTCTTCCTCCTGGGCTTGGCATCCTGTCAGGTTCGGCTTGGTCACGTGAGGTGGGACCGTGTTTGAGGCAGAATTCTGCACAAATAATATTGTTTTTCCACTGTGTGCCTGGTTTAATTTGCAGGTGTGACTTTAACGTTGGTGTGCGGCGTGCGAGGTTGTAACATCGTGCCCTTGATGGTTTGCTCTCGGAATGTGGGTTGGCAACATTGCGACCTTGGCTGGTTGCTTCGCCGGGCTCATTCTGCAGGATCAGCAACCTGACTCTTGTTCTTTTAACGTCCATGGAAGCTCTTGCTTGCGGCCTACTTAGGCCTGTTGTATAAGTGGAGCTGTTTGGTGCACAGGCGCTTTAGGTTACAGTACCATATTGTCTTATGACCAGTATCGTGTCTTCATTATATTTCTCATAGTGGCAACTGGTTTTGGGAGAAGCGTAAGCAAGCTCTTTTAGATGAGTTCATGATGCGTCTTGCGTTTCTGTATTTTGAAAGCCTATGTGGAAAATAATAAAGATGCACGTCCGTGAGTATGTCTGTCGCCTACGTCATAGCACTGAATATATTCTTCGTGTAGATTGGTGCGGGAGTGTCCAGTGTGTATATTTGTACAGGTGTGCTGACCGTTGGCTAGGTCGTCATGGCATCTCTAACGACGTGTAGGTTTTAGTCTAGTTGATCCGGGCCGCAGGTGTCGGCATGGCTAGTGCGGGCTGCTGGGCAGGCAGATGGACACATCCGTATGCTCCTGTACCAGGGTATTTGGTCGTCTGGTAGATGGGCAAACTCTTCTCGTGGCGGGTGTCTGGGTCGTGACCCTTTAGGCCAAGCGCGAGAGGTGAAGGACGGGAGCCTGGTCTTCCATTCTCCCACTTCAGAAGAATAAACAATGGACTATTGAAGCTCCCCTTTCTACTGCACTCAATAATTTGGTTTCTATAAAGCTGAATATGGAAGGTCAATATATTGAGGATATTCCAACCGTGGGGGACCTTAGGCATGGTTCTGTTCTGGCCCCAACATTGTTTAATATGTCCATGGAAGACCTTTAATACTTTAGATTTGGTGTATCATTTTCCACTGAAAATAGGAGCAAATAAGATTCAGTGTTTATCGCATGCAGATATGTTCATTTTATCGGACCAGGCACCAATAAGATTCCAACAAAGTTCAAATGCTTTTAAGAATATTTTGGGGAATAAATAGCAAGTAGCAATTTAGAAACCATGTTAAAAATGTTTTTCACAAATAGAAATCATGGGCTGTGCTGCTGTCCCAGGCGATAAAGCATCCTCTGCGTAAAGATGTCTCCGAAGTGGAGAAGATCACTGTGAGGACGGGAGTTCTTGGGTTCATTCACCAAAACATATTTGGGTTTGATCTTTGAGGAAGGATCCCAGGACCACTTGCTAGGACCATTGTGTCGGAAAATAATATGACCATCCCTAAGATCCTGTGGAACATTTTTCAGAGTTTAAAGGAAGTTCACCATCAGCCATAGACTGGGTTTCCTGTCATTACCATGGTAGTGGGCCATCACAGGTACTAATTAAAGTTCCTTCAGCCATGTGTAATTGCCATTGTGTAGCAATGTCCTTTACAGTGCTGCTCCCCTGACCCATGCAATGATTAATAATGTCCCTGCTCTCTAATACACGCTGCTGAATCCTGGAAAAATCTATTGAAGAGCCATGCCGGTACTTTGTTAACATCTACGAGAGTATGCTTGCATACCTTGCAAACCTAGTGATCTTGCTCAAGGGAATAAATGTCCTTTAATCCTCAGATTCAGTAGGCAGTCAGAAAATCTGCCTTTATCCTGAAATGGCACCTGTGAACCTAGTCATAGTTCATGTTGTAACTAAACTAGACTATTGCAAGATCATTTAGCGAGGGCTTAATATAGTTCCAATTCATCAACTCAGATTAGTGCAAAACAGAGAGGCTAGACTGGCACTACTGTCAGATATATTTCACGAATGCCCTCCCCCCACCCTACTCTATTGTTATCTTACCTGTACATTGGACATCCTGGCTACCCCTTTACCTTGCCTTGACCTCCTTCCTAATACCCATGCTGCCTTTCCCATTACCATCCACCGCATAGATGCGTTTAAAGGATCTGGTTTTTTTTGCGCTCATAAAGATAACATTTAAAAAAATTTTAAATAAAAGAATTTCTGCTGAGGCGGTGGATGTGATTCTGTGATTAGGGTCACTGTTGGTATGTTGCCTATTTTTCCATTTTTTCAATGTCACTCATTTCAGCAGGGATCTACGTTTTGCTTATAGGGATCACACCTTTTTTTGTTATCCATTGAAGTAATAGCACAGAGTAGGTGGCACTGGGTGAAGCCATGAGGACAATGGTGCACATTATTGTCTCAGCTGAAATCCTCCGAAAATGCAGAGGTGCAAAGCCCAGCCCAGCTGTGAGATCACACATTGAGGACCCAGTAAAATAATGGCGATAGGACCACCACAAGTGTGCTGTACCAAGGCAGCTGCGTAAGGCACTACCATCATCGGGGTGCCATTTTAGCCCTAAATCTCCAATTATGGCCACATTTCAAGCATGGCCACCAAAGTAATGCTCTTCTCAGTTGGGAAAAATCTTTGCCCTGTTGGCAACACAAGCCAGTGAGGGACTCTAATTAATAGCAGTGGTTCACTCACCTTTCGAAAGACAGCTGAGCCTTAGCCATATCTGGCTTGTGACTGGTCAGTTCAGCCCTGGCACTATTTTAGACATGCAGCCTGGCAGAGACAGTGCCCATGCTTCAACACAGCCTAACATGGAGGCATCCATCTGGGTACCCCTCGTGTCAGTCCTTCTGTCCATGTGGTGAAGAACTGACCTTTCACTACACGTTTCAGCTCCAACAGGAAATCACTGATGTTCCGGCAGTGAAAGGGTAACATTTAATGTGTAGGAAACTGGAGTTTTATATGCACTACACTTTCTTTGGAATGGAGGATGCTCTTAACTAACTCTGCCTGCCCTTCCTCGCCGTTTGCCTCCACGTTTTCCAGTGACCTATGCAAAACAGCACGCTTGTAACATGGGATACTCCCCGGAGATAACTGTGAGTCGGTATGCATTAAACAGCAGCAGGTGCATGGATAACGCACCTGTTTCAGATACTCAACCAGGGACCTAATTAGCACAGAAGACCAGACCGAGAGACAGTGAGAGAAATGTATTGTGTCTGCAAGGAACGCACCCTGCCTTGTGCTCACTCACCTTTCAGATGGTCTGGAGGTGTCTGCCATCTTCATGGATTCAAATTCATAAAGGTGGGCCTGCTGCGGATGCCAACTGCAGTCTGGCATATTGTATGCGGATACCTGGGCATTGCAGAATGTTATGTTTTGAGGGTATAAGCTGAATACTGCGCTGCAGAAAACATCGAGGAAGAAAGCATCGCGTTTTTCCGGTCGAATTTCAACGCAAATGTATCTGAGGGGGTGGGTTAGGGTTGCAATTAATGTGGGGGGTATTTACTTGCGTTGAAATGACCTAAAAGATCAAAGCAACTTGAGGTTTTCGTCCTCAATGTTGTAATCACACCGATCCGTTTCCTTTAGGCTATGTTTGCTTCCCAGATGTTTCACAAACAAAAGTTATACATTACAGACCTAATAACCAAAACATTGGCATCTAAAAAGGATCACAGGAGATGTGTTTAGTAAGTGCCCATTTTTTTTTTACTGTTCAGATGACCCTATCCTCAAAGATGCCCTGTGCTATTCTGGCAGTCTGTACACCAGCTCAAACGATGAGCTTGCCAGCACCCATGCATAGTGTCGGTTCTCACACTCGTGTATTGTAGTCTCCTGGTGCCCTTTTGGGGTTTTGTGATGGCATTTTAATACTGAGAAATGTCAATAGAAGACACGCCTGTCCATCCCTGTTCCAGATATAGAAATGCAAGCTGAGCAGCAGAGGTTCCGAGCTTGGCTGTTCCACTTAAGCAATGTTACCCGAGCAGGGGAGGCATTACCAAGTCAGGTAATATTCATGGGCAGCGGTTACAAGCCTGAGTGAAGCACGAACTGCCAGGCTATTAGGCAAGTCTATGCAAAAAGGACGAGCATACTCGTCCTTGGCATTTAAGGGGCTAATGTAAGCCCCAGGGAATTACCAGGCCCGCTAATGCCCCCCGCCCCCGCTCTGGTAATATTGCTATTAGTACCCTGCCACGTTGTACCGGGGTACTAATAGTGTTTAAGTTGTGAAACAAAGTCTTCGCCATTACGCAAGTTTAAAAATAAATGGCTGCATGGATCAGGGAGAATGGCTGCCAGTCACGTGTCTCGGATGCGCCGGAAACACTACTTTTCGCGGCACAGCCAAGGGCGAAGGGGATGAAATGTAAGTGGTGCGGGGGTAAAGGGATCAAAATAAGTAGAAAGGTCGGTGGGGGAGGGGGAAGAGGACGCGGGCGCAGGGATCACTTACCTTAAATCCTGCAGGGGAAGATGGCTCTGAGGAGGCTCGCAGCGGGGGCTTTTCTGTGTGGTAAATCCCTGTTCTGAGCCTCCTCATTGGCTGGGAGGACTAAGCCACGCCCCCACCGGGTACTAATTAGGAATAATGCATGAATGATTGAGAAATCACACTCTCATGCTTTGTGCACTTCAGGCGCCTCACTCAGGATTGAGCCTATAACACCTGTTATAGGCGAACCCTTACTGTAGCATCACATTTCAGATGACATGGCTTAAAATATTACACACACATTTATTTATTTATTTAGTCATGTATAAACTATTGTAATGTGGCTTTAATTAAATCACGGTGGCAGCTGTCAGTGATATGTCTGATTATCTGGTTATGCACTTTAGGATTTCTTTACACTTCTTTCAGGATGTTGGGGCGGTGCTCCCCCTCTTTACCCTGCTCCTTAAAGTTATACAGTCAAGAAACGATTCGATGAAATGGACTTTGGAAAGGGAGATGCCTGACTTATGCAACCTTAAAGGAAAGCATCGATGCTCTGTAGTAAATACTCCCCCCTGAGCTCAACATGTAAAAAGTAAACACTGATCCTGATCGCCTGCATGGAGTCACCTTTCGATGCATTTGGTGTCATCCCCATGGGGTCTGATGAGCACAGAGGCAACTCTCATAGCTCTGCAGTTCTGAGTGAAAACTACCTTGCCATTGAAAAAGACCCGCTGTGCAACGTCCTTGCATTCAGAGCGCATGGCCTGCTGCCACCTCTCCTCTGCTTTTTCCCCGCCCTTCTGCTTTTTGACCCTTTCTTTTGATACTTCTCACTCTCTCCGGCCTCTTCCTCCCTCACCTGCGCGTTGCCGTTATCTGCTGCCTCCCTTTCCCTCCTCTCCTTCCACCTCTCCCATGCTTCTCCTGAATGCCAGGCATTCTTGCCTCTGCTTCCTTCCTTCTCTTTCATCCTTTCTCCTGTTTTTCTTGTCTTTCCCTGAATCACATGGCCGCACTTTCCCCTGTCCCTTTTTCTCCTTTCCTTGCCCTTCCCCCTCCTCTCTCCTGTCTTGTTCCCTCTTCTCTCCCGTCTCTGCCTCCAAATCCCTGCGTCCTCTGGATCCTTTCCACTTTTCCCCAGCTGCTCTTTCCCGATCTGCCATGTCCCTTCCTCCTTCTGAATCTTTCACCATCTCCCCTTCCTCTTCTCTCAGCTGGTTCTCGTTCCCACTCTCTTGGCTCTATTTTCCCATTTCCACACCTCACTTTTATCCAAACCACCCTTCTCTCAGGAGCATAGCTCAGGGGCAACGCGCTCGCCTTGGAAGCAAAACGACAGGTTCGATCCCCGGTCTGTGCTAAGAACCCTCTGGGTATTAAGCGCGTTATAAATAACGAATCGCATCATATCATAATATCCCTGCCCCTCTTCTGTCCTAAACCCGATTCACCCCTACCACTCTCTTTCCTCTCTTCTCCCCTTTCCCACATGCTTACTTCTCTTCCAGCCATCTCTAACTCTGCCCTCTTTCCCATACCTTTCTAATTCCCTCTCACCGTTCAAGCCCCGCTCCTGCCACTCCTCAATCATGTCTCTGTCTTTTTTCCCCCCCCAAGTACCCTGCATCGGTTCCCCCATCTCCCCATCTTTCTTTTACCCTTTCCCTGCCTCATTTTCAATCATCTCTCTTCACTTTTATCCCCATTTACTCTTCTCCCTTTTTTTCCAGGGGTGGACTGGGAACCAAAAGAGGTCCTGGAAATAATGTTCAAAGTGGCCCCATGTTACACATTTTCAGCAACACAAACCCTTTTCCACAAAAGAGGCCCAGGGTGCAGAGGCCTACCGGGAAATCTCCAGAGTTCCCTATAGGCCAGTCCGCCGCTGGTTTTCTCCAGCAACTCTTCTCCCACCCGCCCCCTTTCCCCTTCCTCTATTTTCAATCATCTCTCTTCACTTTCATCTCCATTTATTCTTCTCCCTTCAAGTCTTCTCCCATCCGCCCCCTTTCCCTTGCCTCTTATCACCTCTCCCCCTCCCCCACACCTCTCCCCGGCATCTCTTCTCTATACCCGTGCACTTGTCTCCCTTCTCTACTACCTCCCATCTCCACTTGCCCCCGTTTCTCTTTTCCATGTGTCTGTTTCCACCTTCTCTCCTTTCCTGGATCCCTTTCGTTTCCCCCTTTAGGGTCCCTCCTTTCCATGTCACCTCACGCCCCATATGTGCTCCCATCTGCCCTCTTCCCTCTCTCCTCCTCCGTTCACCACCTTCTTTCTACACTATCCACTACCCCTCCCGGCCCCGTTCCTTATTCTCATTTAGTGATGGGTAGGCCAGTCCAGCTCCACGCCCTGATTCACCCACACCTGCTGACAAATTCAGGATATGCGCGTTGTCTTTTCCCCCATCTTCTCCTCTCCATTCAGAAGTTGCGGAAATATGTTCACGAGAGTTCAGCCTCAATAGACATTTCCTTGTTTTGGTTCAAACGAATGATTAGCCAACATTAGCAGTGGCGCCCACCGCAAAGCAAATGCTTCTCACTGGGACTTGTGTTTAAGCTTTTAAGCTGCAGTCATCAGCCTTTAAGCCATGCCAGAGACTTGTAATAATACACATACAAGTTGCATTGTATTTTTTATTTATTTTCCTAAAGAAAAAATGCCTTCCCACCCAGCCGGCTGAAATTGGGCACTGGCCAAATCCGAGCAAATTGGCAGATAAGCCTCGACACTGTATGCTTTCTAAGAGAGGGCAAGCAAAGTTCAAGAACGCCGTGTTCGGCCATTGTGTTCTCCCTGCTGGCAATAACAGAAGTGCAGACGCTCTGTCGTGTTTAGGGTTCCAGGGTAATACGCCGCGGCAACGTATGACAGCAGCACAGAAAAGTCCCTCTCAGCACAGGCCAGGCAGGCACGACCCACACAGTGACGTCATCTCGCACCAAGGGCCGGTCCTTGCTTTGTCTGCCACAGCCGTGTGGAGCACTGCTCTGTGCATGGCTGGAGGTGGGTAGTTTACTCACGGTGGTAATTATGAAGGCGCAACATTCTTTAAAAATGGTGACAATAACCTTCACAAATAATATCCGTTCTGAGCTGGTCCGAAAACGTAACCAGCATCTGAAGTGTGGGGTTGGTATATATGTGTGGGCAAAACTGTGATATTCGCTAGGTAGAAACATTGGCGAATTGTCGGCAAAATGGGCCTGCTTCGGCCATTTCTTTTGCATAGACAAATGTGTTATTTAAGACGTCTTCCTGTCCGAATTTTCGTATTTTGCTCGCAATGTCAACTTTTGCCCGAAACTACATCTTTTTACAACGCATGTCATTGTATTAGTGACCCCCTACACGTTTCGGCGGCCTAATGGACGTGAATTTCGTCAATGTTGTTTCATCAGCGGTAATTTCGGTAATTTCGCCACGTTTGGTTACTACTACCAGTCAGGTTGGAGGAGGAGGAACAATGTGTGATGCGCTCTCCCATTAGTTTCCGCAAGCAATACATTGTTAACTCCAATGGGATTAACTGATTTTCTGAAAAGGCCCGAAAACGTGCACGCTGCTGCAAAGATATAGTGGTAGCTCCCAGGGTTGTTGTCCTGGTTAATATAAAGAGCGAGCCGCTTCCGGCTCGTCAGTCGATGTGATCCGGACTCCTCTGTCTTCACGCACCATGCTGGTGCGGCGCAGCGTGCCGTGGGCCCACCACGTGGCCCGGCATTAAGACGGTGCCCCTGCCGGGCAACACCGTCTATGGTGACTGATCAGGCTGTGTGAGCATGGCGATTGTGGAGCCTCGACCTGGGTGCCCCCAGGACCGGGGCTGGTGGGTCTGCAGCTCTGGTGTCCCGAGCTGCGGAGCCCGCGGGGTGCCCCTCGCGGGCCACTTACATCCGGTGATCCGGATGCAGGAGGGTGCCCCCTCCGGTCCGCCTAAGCGCATGGATGCGTATTGGGCCGGGGCCTGGTGATCCAGGCCCCCATAACAGGAAACATTCCTGGCAGCAGTACTTAATTACAATACTACAGAACATTTTGCAGACTCTAGTGGTAATCTCAGCCAAGCAGCTATTTACAGCTAGCATTCATTTCATGGAAGCAAGATGATGTGGAGCAACACAGATTCGATCCCCGGATCTGCGCTTAGAAACTTCTGAGTATTAAGCGAGTTATAAATAACCAATTTCAATTCCAATTGAAAAGGGAGCTTGTAAATCAGAGCAGTAGTTGTACATAAAAAGTTGCTCAAGGCCTGATGAGGAATTTAGAGGATTTTTACCCCGGGTTTCCTTATGCAGTAATTTCCGTTAGCACATGTGGAAATGTGATGGTCTGCACAGTACCGGCAATACACCATGCATATTTGCAGAACTCTTACAGCTTGTTGTTTTTCATGGACTCCACCAAATGTTTTGACAATCTAATTCCATTGCTTTTGGGGGAATTGCAATGGGTGCAGTACAGTAGCGGACCCCACAGGTACTGCACTAAGTAACATAATGTGCAGCCGTGTTTCTAAGGGCCGAACTGTACATCACGTCTGAAGGGTGTGAGAAGGTCAGCATCTCAGATGACCACATTTTCATTCCCTCAGGGAACACCCCACAAACCTTTGTTCCTAAGACTTGTGCATCCATCTATCTAACTCTGCCTTATTAAAATAACAAAAAAAAATACATTGAAGAATTCCTACTGTATGCACATTAAGACAGTCGACAATGTATTGTCGAAATGATCGAAATGATGCATGCGATAATACTTATCACTGCATAATTGGGTTAGCACTTAAAACAGGTGGTATTCCAGATATCTTCCTTTTTACGGATCTATGTTGTAATAGTGAATTTGTTTGTTCGAAAGTAAAATGGGTAAAACAAGTGTTACCAAATGATTTACCGCACAAGGCAGGGGGATACCCCACACTGCTCATTCCCCCCAACTTTTCTATATCGCTGACCCCCACCCACGATCTACCAGTTTGAAGTAAACATTGTGGTAATAAATGTGGTTAAAAAAATTCGACCAATTTAATTTCCACCATAGTGGTGAGTACCATTTTTACGGACACCGCCTAACCCATACTCAAACGTTCGTCTTTACCCACTTCGCATAGGCTATTTCCGGATTATTTGACTGCAGTGCGGTAAAATCCACTGGCGACATGGAGCATTCGTCTCTGTTTGACACCTGCAAAGTTTTATGGAGAGGGACTGTGATCTAAATCATGGGAGTACATCTCTATAGACAAAGGATCAGTGTTTTATCTCTGAGGGTCACATATTGTTCTGGGGTGAGGGGAAATGTGTTTTGGAACTCTGAATCCTTGAGCTCTGACTTTCATTTCACACTCTGGTTCCTACTGAGCGGGGCCTCAATATACGGCCACCTTTCGAACACACCTTGGTGCTGTAAAACCACTGTATGTGTATTAACAGAACAGAACCTACATCTATTCACTGTTTCTGTAAGCAAAAAGAAGAGAATCCCGTTAGTAAATAGCTGGGGAGTGGCAAATACAGGACTGGTTAGTTTTCTACATTTGTCAGAATAATTTCACCCAATGAGACAAAAAACTATTGGTATGGATAGTGGTGGATGTGAGGAATTGGATGAAGCCTCGCATGAGTACGAGGATGAGGAGGGGTAAAATGGCCCACTCAGCCCTCTCATGTCTACAAACCAAAACACAACACAGTCATAAAGGTAGAACAGGCACATTCAAGAGATATACCTCCTTCACCTTTTGTGGCAATGCAGGCCGAGGGAAGGCTATACTTTTAAGAGGGGTTTAAAGGTGAACGAGCAGTGACTCAAACAACACAGTATCACAGTCCAAAATAAGTGGAATGCCCATTCAAGGTTCTATAAAAATATATACACTTATAAAAATATCAACACACCATCTGCAAGTAGAATGATAAAGATTGCTATACAAAGACCCCACCCCAAAGGTAAGAACAGAGAAGATGCAGCAGACTGGAGAAAGTAGCACTCTGAGCATAGCTCCAGGGGCGGGACGTAAAGTACTACCATAAAAAGAATATTGGTTTGAACACAGGAGCAATTGTGACTTAATCAGTCTCTAGGGTCCAAGTGGGCCATGGAGGTAGTTAAGTGTCACAGTACCTGGATTCATTTATTGGTGGGCTGATGAAACAGTTCGAACATTGTTGCAAGCTGATCAGGCTGAGTCGTGCACATATGATCGTGGTTGCCCTAGGAAGAAGCGGGCATCGTGTAGGGACGGATGCAGGTGTTCTGTGCGGTCGAACTGTGTTGATTCAATGATAAAGGTCGGGCGGACCCAAGAATGCTTTACAGTTGGCCAGGCTGAGTCAGGCTTTGTTCGCTGGGAGATGTCGGTGAGTGATGCTCCAGCAGACCAAGACGGTGGGAGATGGTTGTTGATGTGGTGATCGAGGATTGCATTGATTTGCTATCAGTGAGGTTGCAGTTCTTGTGCTAGCTGGGCCGAGCCATGGCTGTAACCCCCTTAGAGTCGACGAATGACCCTCCAGAGATTCAGTTCAGGGGTTAAGTTGTTTCTTCAGGCCTAGCAGGTAATGCTCTTTGCTACGAACAATACAGTGTTGAGCTAGTTTAGATGTATGGTTGGTCCTGGTCCACAGCAATGGTCACTCCTGATGTTCCTTGGGAGTGGTTAGGGGACAGATCTGCTTTCTGTCTTGGACATCTCCTTCTTCACCTCCGGTGGAGGGCTTTGGACAATGCAACTGTCCCAACGGAAGTCCAGTTGAAAATGTTCAGAACGTCTCTTTGGCGTTAAAAGATCCTTGAGGAACTAAAGGAATTCTGATGAAGGGGTGCAAGACTCCTTCTTTTAAAGGTACAAGTGCTCAAGTGATTGGTCTAAAGCTAGCTAACCTGCTTTAGTGGACCAATCCCAGCTCATCACTGGGGTGGCCTTTGCCCTGTTGATCTTGCACCCCAAGTGCTTTGCTCCGGATCTAGTGGAGGAGACGAGGAAGGAAAATAGAGATGGTGATAAGTTACTGGAAGGCTTCTTCCAGTGTCCAGGGCATTCCTATCTATCTTGCACCCTTCCCTCCTAGTAACAACAAAAACCTCTGCATATGCAGCACCCTGGTGTGGGGCTACTCCTCCTGAATCGGTGTGCCCATTTGCTGCCTGCTTTAAGGGCTGTCTCGGGGAGGAGGTTACTGGCCCTCTTAAAGAGAGACTTGGTCCTCTGGGTCCTTTGGATCTCTCTCCTCCATCTGACCCAAATTCACTTGCCTTCCACAGCAGAGGTGACTCACAAGAGCTGACAGACATGCTATTTGAATTGGTATGTTGGCAGCCATGATCATATGTTTCGCCATGCACTAGGTCTAAAGTCGGGCATAGTTTGGCGCCATATCTTAAATGTCACCCCTGTGCTGCAGTAACTTTACCATCCCTGCGGCAGTCGAGTGGGTATCTTGTGACCTTTCAACCTGCTCTGCACCAGGAGCAGAGTGGGTGATGCGGATCAGGCTACTGATGAAGCAGGGCACACGTGCACTGTTTTTGGCACCGAGTTATGACATAGATGGCTTTGGTTAGCAGATTACACCTTTAGAGAAGGAATCACTCACATCATTTTTTGTACTAAAAATAAAAATAAAGCCATTCCTTTGCACCCTTGCCAGATGGCAATTCCTCACAGTAGATGGCAAGTATATTTCAATACATATCCACTTTGGTGATGTGCCATTTTTCCGCCCTTTTGTATTTTTTAGGAATTGCAATTTACTGAAAGGTGGACCTTTGATGTGTGCCTTAGAAGCAATTGCTCAGGCATGGTAATGTTTGTTTGCTCTTCAATGTTTCTTTCAAGTGTTTGCTTGTATTGGTGTTAAGCACTGTAATGATTGCTATCAGTTGCTTTGGGATAAACGTAATTGCTTTCCTTAGGACATGGCATAAGGAGTATTTGACAGTTTATATCATGGATCTGAAATCGCGGCGCCTCAGAAGTTTTGGACTTGAACCCTTTCAGCCATAGCCAGCAAAGTCAATGGTGGGGGATCGTGGGAGTAACAGTCCAGAACATCTGGAGAGCTGCGGGTTGGAAACCTCTGGTTTATACAAATGTTATTCGAAAATGGCATCATGATGAATCATTGACAGTAACGTGTTAATGTTATCAGTTAGCTCGGCGTGGAGTGAGATGGTTCTATCTTCTTTGACTGTATGTTATCAAAGATTGCCATTCACATGTAGGGTGTTAAATGGCAAGAGGGATGGCTCTGCTAGTATTATAGGCAAACCTGGCACGAAATTACATGTCCCTTAGTTGTTGGATGGGTGTCATTAATACGCCCTTCTATTGGTGAACAGAAACAATCAATACACACTTTATTATAAACTCCAACTCATGCATATTGTGTATAACAGGCTTCTGTTGGCAATATAGGGCATTTGATGGCGTGCAGCAGATTTCTGCAACATTTTGCTCGACTCATGTGTTCTTCTACAACTCCCATCAGCCTTAGATGGCATAGTCGATGTTTAGGGATCATGGGAGTTGTAGACCAAAACATCTGGATAACTATGGGTTGCAGACTTCTGGTGTACACACAACCTTGCATGTAGTGATTTTGATAGGTTTATGATGGCATTATTGGAGCATTTGAACCACGATTTGGCATAGCATGGCAGCACGTGCACGGTGGCAATACTTTGCATATGGTGACTTACCAGGCATATGATTTGCGCAGTTCTAAGTTATACTTAGCACCTGATGGCAAAACCTGCACATTCGTATTATACCATATCATATAGTTACTATCTGGCCTTTGTCGATCTGGCACACGCCTTCGACAGTGTGGACCGAGAATTGCTTTGGACTAAAATGACAGATCTTAAATGTCCATTAAGTTTGCTGACAACCGTCCAGGAACTCTACTCGGAAAAGAAAGTTAAAATAAGACGGGACCATAACGGAATCCTCTCCTCTCCAATAAACACCTTAAGAGGAGTGAAGCAGGGTTGTTAGCTGGGTGCAACCTAATTCAGCTCCTATATTGCTGATGTTCAGAGAGAACTAGGAGAAGTAAGAGCTTTCCCACCGAAGATCCATGGAAATCATATTGGTCATATCCTTTATGCTGATGACGTTGTCTTGATTGATACAACCGGGGTCGGGTTACAGCAAAATTGTGAGCCCTAGAATCATACACAACAAAAAATGGCCTTGTGATAAATGCGGCCAAGACTGAGATTCTTGTGCTCCAAAATCTCATCGAATCAAAATCCTTGAAAAGGAAAAAATTTAAGTGGAACATTGGTGGCAAACAAATCAACTGTGCCAGCAAAGTACTATACTTGGGGCCATGATTATCTCACACATAAATGACGAACCAATGGTCCAAAAGATAAAAAGGAAATGCAAACTCTTGGCAGGCCAAGGCGCCATGATAAACAAAAAGTATGGCAAATTTTCTATAAAACCAGCTCTCGACTACTATAAAGGAAAGGTGATTCCATCATTAATATTCGGAGCAGAGACCATGCTGGGGTGAGAACACATATTGGAATAAAATCTTGCATCTCCCAAAAGGGACTCCCAATGCTTGTATAAGATATGAATTGGGTCTGACGTCGATTAATGCGATGGTAACATGGAATACCTTGTCCCTATATAGGAAGATAAATGGCGCTGAAGACTTACCTCAATTTTTACATCTTGAAACCATCCGGGGCGAATTTCACAACTAATTCGATTCAGGTAGAATGGAAAAGAAGATGTCTAAATTTATTAGTACAACTAAACTCAGAGAAGGAATCTTTATAAAAAAAAAAGAAAACTGTGACATTGATTGGTGCGAAACCTGTGATTCTAGAAACGCCCATCACTGTATGTACCATGCTGCTTCAGAAGCCAGGGCATGTGGCACGATCCCGAAATACTTAGAAATAGTCCCATGTCCCATTAAAAGAAGATCCTACCTGAAACTCCGGTTGAATTTGTTTCAAACAAAAGAAATTTTGAACCTACAAAAACTGATAACGCCCCCGGATGACTGGTTTCGATTCTGCAAAACAGAAAAAGAGACTTTGAAACACCTGACCCTATATTGCACTAAAATCCTGGACCTAAGAACATCATCATTGGGGAACGTGTTGGCTGAAAGACCGTGCCTATCCGGAGAAGATTGGTGAAAAAGGATGTTCGAGGGAGTAGACGTAAAATTAGTATATGCCTTGTTAAACTTCTTGGAAGGATTAGAAAAGAGACACATGGAATTTGAAGTGGTAAAGCTGGCCGAAATAGGCTAAGCAGAAAGTGAACTCTGGGAAGAAATACGTAATGGTCTACCTATCTCCCTTGTGATGGGTGAAGAAACTTCGCGAAAGAAAGAAATAATCTTTTATGGACGCTTTGTGCGCCTGTAATTTGGTCTCTTTTCTTGTCTTAACTTGGTGTTCTTTTTCTTTGTTCCATTTTTTGATTTTCTTTTCTCGTTTTTTTTTTAAAAGTTTGTAATGAACTATATAAAAATAAAAAATAAAAATAGTTACTATTCTTGAATTATGTCTCAGGAGGATAGCTCAGCTGCAACATGCTCGGCCTTGGAAGCAAGACGACACTAAGCAATACAGTTCGATCCCTGAGTCCACGCTTAGAAACCTCTGGGTATTAAGCGTGTTATAAATAACCTATCATATCATGATGAAATTATTGTGGCGTTTGAGGCTGTACTTGACCTATTAAAAAACATATTGGCTTACTCAATATTTGTAAGCCAATATGATTATCAATATTTTCCTGATAATCTGCCACCAACTATCACTTACAAGGGTGAATTTCTGAACACCAATCTGAGTTATTTGGTGATGGCCCATAATTAATTTAGCAGTTGAAGTTGTTGGGCCAAAAATGCTGCGATGTGAGTCTGTGGTTTATTTGAGTGGATGGTTGCAAAACTGGTTGGAGTGATTTAGAGAAGATCAACGTTGGGACCCTCTAGTTAATAAGAGATTTTGGATGGCCACAGTTATTTCTGGAGAAGTGTGACAGCTGGATGTCCCCAGCAGTGCTGTGGTTGTCGCCAAAGCAGCAGTGCCCGTAATCGGGGGTCAAGTCCTAAAACAAAGTGGGGGGACTCCTTAAAAAAAGTGGGATGTGATGTCACCAGTAATTAGCATATCAAGGTGGAATATGCAAATGTTCAAGTCCTAAGAAAACGAAATGGGATGTGATATCACCTGTAATGAGCATATCAACGTGAAATATGCACATTTCATTCATTTGGCTTTTTTGCATCATCACACTACTTGCACAGGACGAATGACATTTGCCTTCATAAAATGAACATTCAAAACCAAGAGAGGATATTTTCCTCTAATAGTGTTTTGAAAACGTTAAAAGGTGTGCAATTTTTAAACTCCAAGAACCAATACCAATGTTTTCCTGGGAACATGCAGTACCGAAAATGGACATTTCACCTTTTGTTGGTTGGCATTTTTCGTCAGGTCATATAGTGCAGTGGTTAAGTGTCCGCCCTTCAAGACCGCGGTTCGAGCCCCAAGGTCAGGAATAATTTATAAATTCACAGAAGACAGGCAATGTTTACCATTTTACACACAGCCTATAAAAAACGTGGGTGGACAGCGTCCGCCCTCTGAAAAAGGCGGGTGGATTCCGTCAACTTGTATGTACCCTCGACTTGAGCCCTGTACCTTATTACAGTGTGATCGATAACATAACTTTCTCGCTTCACACTCCATGTTGGCTTATGGATGTTGCAGCGTCTGGTCATAGAGGCAGAGATTTACCGCATAATTCTTTTTACCGTATGCAGGCGCAGCTCCTTGAATTGTGCTCATTATTGGATAATGAGCTAGTGTAAGGGGGAGACATTTCAATTAATGTTCAATGATGTCATTACATGTATGATGGTTATTATAAAAAACAAGTGGTACTTCAAATACACATAGGTTGGTAATGCATGGAATATTTAAGGCATGGGGTTTATAAAACGTGGCTTATTTACCACATGCAGTAATATCCATGTACCTTATGCTGTATATATGGATTCTTTGGATTATGCATTACTTTCTATGTACCCCTGCTATAAATATCCCTTGCAAATATCCCCTCCAAACAGGTGTTCCCTTGCACTTCCAGAACCATTAAGGATAACATCTCCTCTCTCACTCCGGCTCTTGCTGACTTTTGTAGCCACTCCTTAGCATATAGCTCTTTCCATATTTCCCTCAAGCACTCCCTTGTGCACCCGCTCTTAAAAAAGATGTCTGCTGAACCCTCCGGCCCAGATAACTTTCGCCCTATCTATACTACCCCCTTTCAAGGTAAACTCCTGTAAAAGTTGGTCCTCCCCCAACCGACCCTTCACACTGACCTTTTTGGTTGACTTCATGACCACTAATCTGGATTCCGGGTATCCACAGGCACGGAAACTGCTCTTCTGAACACCTGTCAAACCATGCTCACAAATCTCGATTCAATACTCCTGCTGTTCATTCTCCTCGATCTCTCCTCTGGTATTGACACGGTCAACCATTCCATCCTCATAAAATAACCCTGTGACACCCTCGGCATCACTGACGGGGCACTGTATTGGCTAACATCTTTTATCACTAACCGCCCTTCCCAGCAGCAACTGGGCCCTTTCTCCTCCACCACCACACTCTCTAGCTGTGGCGTCCCCCAGGATTCTATCCTATCACCACTGCTGTTCAAGTCTACCTCGACCCCCCTGCCCACCTGATCTTCTCCTTCTCTCCTCATTTCCAGTGTTAGGCTGATGAAACAAAGCTTTCCTTCAAACTTGCCTGTACTTCCCGCTCTTCATCCTCTCTCATCCCTGACTGTCTGTCCATCATTCAGGCCTGGTGTGCAGCAAATGATCAACGCCAAGACAGAGAACCTCCTCATTGGGACATCTGTACCCTCTATTGGTCTACCCTCTGGCCACCCTCTTTGGGACCCCTTCCCCCTCCATTCTGTGTGGTCAGAAACCTTAGGATTACCTTCAATTTGCTCTCTCCTTCACCTCTCACATCATGGACCTTAATACAAAGTCCCACTTCCAGCCCCACCTCCTCAGAGGTATTCTTCCTTTTCTCACCTTCTCCCAGAAGCTCATTGTCTCCAGAGCTCCGGTCCTCTCCAGGCTGGACTACTGCAACAACCTCTTTCTCAACCTCCCGTTTTCCTCCCTTTGCCCTCACCCCCAGCTAATACAGAATAGGTCTGCAAGACTTATTCTTTGCCTCAAGCCCAGGACCCATATCTCTTCAGTCCTAAAATCTCTCCACTGGCTCCCGGTGTATTTGTATTTGTATTTATTTTATTTGTATAGCGCAGAACAGGCCCGGAGGCTACCGGGCGCATTCCTTAAGGCAATGGTTACATAAGTTGCATACAGTGATAATATATCAAACAATAAATATGGCATAGAAATAGACATAGGTAGGTAGTACAACGATACATGGATTGTCAAGTAGTACTTCCTTACATAGGTTATTGCAACACGTTTTCAGAATGTAGCTTAGGCATTGGAGAAGGCGAGCCAACATTTGGCTCTATGTTTGAAAAGGTTGAGGGAGGGGAGGTTTCTGATGGTCAAGGGGACAGCATTCCACAGTTTGGCTGCCAGGACTGGGAAGCTAGAACCACCAGCTGTTTGGAGCTTGTATCTAGGTATCAGTAGGCTCTGGTTCAGGGTAGATCTAAGTTAGCGAACTGGAGTGTACAGCGTGAATCGTGAGGAGAGATAAGTGGGGGCCAGATTGTTCATGCATTTGTAGGTAAGGGCAAGCGATTTTAGTGAGATCCTTTGGGTGACTGACAACCGATGAAGGTTCTTCCTGGTATCCGAAATGTGTGCAGATCTGGGGATATTGAGGGCTGCTCTGATGGCGTTATTTTGTATGATTTGGAGCTTGTCTAGGTTACCCTGATTAGTGCCCTGGTACAATGCATTGCAATAGTCAAGTTTAGACATGACCAGGGTCCTAGCAAGGGTAGTACAGTTGTGCGAGGAGAGGAGTGCGAGGTGGCTGCAAGGATCAAATTCAAGGCTGCCTGCATCATTCACAAGGCCTTCTGGGGCCTGGGACCACGCTATCTCCAACTTTCCTTCCCTAAATACTCCCCTGCTAGAGTCCTACGCTCATCTAATTCCAATTCCCTCACTGCCAAACGCTTCTTCAAGCAGAGAGTGGGGGGCAGGGCTCTTTCCTCGGCTGGTGCCTCCCTTTGGCTCTCTCAGACTTTAGCCGGACCGCCTGAAGTTCCGGAAACTGCTAAAAATCTCTGCTCTTCTCGACCTCTTGCCCTCTTTCACTCTCCTGCTAATCACCCCACTGCCGCTGCGACCGATGGCCTGTTCCTCATGAATCTTACTGGATCCCAGGCCCTTCTTCCCGGTTAATACTAGCACCCCTCTCCCACTGCACTGCCCTAGTGGCCCCTGCTTGGTGGTTCCATGTACCACCTTGAGTCACCTATACTAGCACTTAGCCTGATGCTCTCCTACTTAGCTCCCCTTAGCACTTCCCTCCCAGTCCCTCCTCCAGCACTTGTCCACTCCTTGCTCCTGCACCCGTCCCCTTCCCCTGCACTTCGCTTCAATGCACTTGCATTGTCAAATGCCACAAGGCCTAGTAGGACCATGATTGTATATTACTGTTTTTGCCATTTGTATTATTTGCCCTGTTCCCTTCCTATTTAGCCTTGTGGCATTTTGAAACACAATTCTCTTGTATAAAGCACCTTACAAATGCTCAATAATTGAATAAATGCAATCTAACCCCACACTAAGGCAGTATTTTAAAACAAGCATTGGCAATGCCAACAGTTTAGGCTTTTGTGTAGGCATTGAAAAGGCACTTGCCAGACACAGCCGTAGTGGTAGTAACTACCCATTGTTGGTAGCTGGTGAAAAATGGTGCGAGTACCTGGGCATCTAATAGCAGTGCCTGGCAAAAGATTCAAAATTATGAACATGCCAAAAATTTTGCCTTTGCCAATGCTTGTCTTAAATTGGACCTCAGTGGTTTTGCCAATGCTTGTTTTTAACAGAACTTCAGTGAAGGACAGGAGTGCTTATAAATCAAGTTGATGAAGGCAGGCCTGCTTTAGACATTTGTATTACACCAATAGCATGTTTACAACTCCAATTAAGTGATTAACTCTCATAAGACTGCTTTCAACAAACACCTGCAGACACTTTGAGTGCAAAGCCTGATGGTACGCCATGATTAAAGCAAGCTCAGAGTTCCCATGGGGAGGTGTTTTGGGTAGGAATGGTGATAGGGATTAGTATGGCCATGGGTTGGCACATAAACAAACTACACCTACAGGCCCGGTCTCCTTCCCTCCTTCCTCATATGTCATTCCTCCCTAGCTGTACTCTAATGTTATGGTTTGGGCTCATAGGTGTTGCAAGTGACACTTTAGATAGGAACTTGTTTACCATTGCCACCATACTTACAGTGAGGCTCTGGAACTCCGAGCTAGTATTGCTGCATGACGGGTTTATGGCCTGGTGTTTCTTTCTTGATTTGAGTAGGATTTCCAAACACAATCAACTGCAAAATCTAAGATCATCAGATCATACTGCTGGCTGATGACGAGGCAGTGGAGTTTCTTCTAGACCTCATTTCTCAATAGAACTATTTGCTGACTTTCTGCTGTGTTTCGAGACTCAACCCAGAGTCAAATTGGCTGACTTGTGATTTTGGCAGATCCTCGAATTGGTACAATGAACATGTATGGTGGCGAATGTGTCGCTGCCTAGAAGGATTTCCATACTCTAGAAGTTGATGTACAGTCAATTTCTTCAAACATGGTGTTCTATTGCATAAAGGCATATGGCCAGATTTACAAAAGCCTTTTTTAATGGGAAATCCCATTGAAAACGCTTTGTAAATCAGGCCCATTGGCTCATAGGGTCTTCCCTGCCCCATTTGCATTATTTCCTAATAGAAGTAGGTGCTGTCTACATCTTGTAGCTGAGCTTGAATGCCATAATCGGAGTTGCCCAAAAACCCAGGTAAATCATGAACAGTAAGGGGAACAGGGCAAACCCTCGGGAGCCTCCACAGGTTAGTAAAAAGGGAGATGAGGACATATACTTTGTCTTGCCATTGCTTGGGAGACTATGTCTCAGGCACTGGCATCAATGCTGGTCGTAGCTGCTGCATTCTGGGATTGTTATTCAACTTGTTAAATACTAATTGCTTTATGACGTAACCAGGGGTATTTTTTTGAAAGTACTGCAAGAAGTATGTATTAGTTCTATACCCCATACAATACTTTCTATCCAACCCATGCGATAAATGTGAGTTATTTAATCCACGCAGTACTTTCTATGTAAATATCCCATGCAAGCCTCACCTCTAGAACGGTGCTATTCTATGGGTTATTTAACTTATGCAGTTAAGGTTGAATGTCCTGATCAGATGCACCCAGAGCTCAGGTAAATTATGATCACCAAGAGGGCCATTGCAGAGCCCTGGGTTGGCAGTCAACTGCGCTAAAGAAGAAATGTGAGCAGGGATGAGAAAACCCCCTCCTTTTCCCTGACTTGTTTGGTGGCCTATATTTCAGGCTTTGGTATGAATCCTGGTCATGGTTTATGTATTTAGCGTGTTCTGTTCCACTTGTTAGTCTAATTCGTTTCTGAATTTACAGGCTGTGATGAGGGCCACCGAATGTGATATTTAAGGCAGGGGATATAATGAAAATACTGAAATGTGTAATTGTTTGTTATTCACCCCATGAAATACTTTCTATGCACCCCATACCATAAATATTTTTTATTAAAAAAAGCAGGTACTTTCTACGTAGCCCATGCTGTTATTATGACCCGTAGTAAGGTAACTTCTTTCTTCACGTTACAGGCTAGGGTATGGCAAATCACACGTGGTATTAATGTCGCAGGGGATATAGAAATCACTGAAAGGAAAACATACTATTTACCCCGGTAGGTCTTTCTATGTACTTCATGGAGTAAATATGGGTGCCTTTCTAATGCAGTACCTACTATTTACCCTATATACTACCCCCATGCATGCCAGCCTGTAGGAAAGGTGATATCGCACGTGTTTGTATCACATGAAGTTGAATGATGCCCTAATCTGATATGCCCAAGAACCCAGGCAAATGATGTACAACAAGCGGGACAGCGAAGAGCCCCCGGGGACGCCACAGACTAACAGTGTGGGCATGGTTAGGGAACAACCTGAGCTGGTTTTCTAGACTATATGCCTCAGACTCTGACATCCATGCTGGTCATGGTTTCTCCATTTTGTGAAAGTTCCATTTGCTAAAGGTAAACTACTTTCTGAGTGTACGGCATCTGGGGAGGACCATCTCGTTGACCCTTTGTGGCCTCCTTTGTGACTGCTGACATGCATGTCTACTCTACATCAACAGCTCTCTAGACTGTTTTGCCTTGGAGTTTAGATGTCAGTGCTCGCTTCCAGGAACTCCTGGTAAGTCCAGTCGACCAGCGGCAGAGTTACATGGTGGTTACACGTCGGTAGAACATGACAGGACCACTGTGCAGTGCCGTCCTTTTGGGCCCCATGGACCCCTTTCTCTAATCTCTCAGAGCCCGTTTGCCTGAAAGACAATGTAATAAAGCTACATAAGAACACACACGGCTACCAACAAAAGGATGCAGCCCTGGGAAACCTTGCACCTCTAGGGGGTTACCTGGGAGCAGTACACGTGCCCCTCTGTTGGTATGTGGCATCGTGGTTTGTTTCATCAAGTCGTTCAACTGGGAAACAATCACCCATGGAGTTTAACATTACATGCTATTTTCCGATTCTAACATTTCTAATTTTAATTTGGAGAATGACAATTCTACATTTTAATCAATATGGCCTGCTGGATTACCAGGTTAGGCGTTTGCAAATATCAATGTTATGTTGCACTTTTTGAGAAAAGTATCATACTTGTTTTGCTGGACTGTTTCTGTAAAGATCTGTAATTTATCACCAGATTTCTATAGCATGTGGTTTGGTGATCTGAAAACCTTGCATGGAAGTCTGAAAGTAAAGACTGGAAGAGTTGTCCTCTACTGGCTGATTTGCAATTTGTATAAAACCTGGTTTCTCGGCCCAGGTCTCAGTTTATCCCTGTCACCAAAATATGTGATCTTGAGCAAGTCCCTTTACCACACTATAGCCTTATAGACAGAGGGGAGGGGTCATTATTGCGGGATAATGACCCACCACCAAGTTCCAACCAGAGGCGAAGCGGAGGACCATAAGTTGGGGAAGGGTCATCATTATCCCAAGCAATAATGCCCCCACAACCCCTCCTACTCCCGCGAGGTCTACAAGGCTATTGGCACATAGTGATAGTAATAATACATGTTTCCGAGTTTTAGTGTCTGAGTAAAAACATTAATAGTGAGTAAAGTAAATAGGAAAACTGAGTTACTACATGACATTTGGTCTATGTGGTAGCATTTAAATAATAGGATTGTCCTCATAAGTTAAGTTTTTAATTGTAAACCTGGTTAAACTGTACCGGTTTAACATGAACATGCAATAGGTGACACATAAAACGAAAATGTTTCTCTATAAAACAAAAGATGAAAGTATTTTCTTATGTTTTAGCTTTCACTTTAGTGGGATAAATTCGATGTTACAACAAAAAAAACTCCTCTCAGAGAGGAAGTGTCTTGATGAAAGAAATCTTGAATGTACGTATCACAGTTCTTTCTCCAACAGTTGTTGAAGTTAGAATGTTCAGAATGCAGTCAGTATCAGTACTTATTGACTGTGCTCTCAATATTCTGATTGGCTGAGAGGAGGTCATTAACTATCTCTATGTGCTAATATGCATTACTGTCCGTAACTACTCCAATTGGGGCCACTGACATACGATTTAGTCCATAGAAAATGTCACATTCAGTATATAGCTGAAACGACCATAGTAGTGATCCATACATAATCATATTGTCGTATCGTATATTACAAAGTTTAATAGCATATGTATTGTAACTATTTATATTCTAATAGCCACATACTGTATCCTTGAAGTCAGTGGACTCGAATAATAAGATCTCTGAACAGTGAATCAGATGTTAAAACGGTACAAGCCTATAAAAAACAAAACACATGTATTGTATTTATTTCATTTATTGGGTATTAATAATGTGTCTATACAACAAATGGCGTTTCAAGGCGCCACAAGACAAAAACAGATGGGGATGGGCATGGATGAAGAATAACACAAACAATTGTACAAGGCCTTGTGTCATTCGGATTGTGCAAGCGCAGCAACAAGACGTGCAGGGGGGTGGGGAGGGAGGAGCGACAAAAAGAAACACGTACCCCTATAAATGAGCATTAATAAACCCAGGGCGCGCCAAACTCCATCCACCTCAAACCCTGCCACACTGTGTTCACCCAGGGCCGTTTTGTCATTTTAGCTTATTGACACCATTGCTTTGAAGATGCTATTTCAAACATGCATCGATGTCCTTGGCATGAGCGACAGGTGTAGACATGCCAACTATCATCTTTTACAACCAAGGTGTTTGGTTGGCTACTCTCTGAGTGCCAACTATCGGGCATCAGACAATGAAATGTGTGAACTTTCGGGAAACGCCAATAGATATATCGGCTCTGCGCTTTCAGCCTCGGCTGTGAACTAAGCAGCTAGATATTTAATGAAAAAGCAATAACCTTGTGATGTTATCTGCTAATCTATATAATTTTTTATAAAGCACCATTTCGCCCATGGGCCTCAAGGCGCTCAGATAGAGGAAACAAAAGACGATTAACAAAGAAGGAGAGTGGCCAGGAGGGGATCCAGGAAGGTCCAGACGGCCGCAGGAGAGAGAGGACAAACAGAAAGGTCTTGTGTAGTTGGTTAAATAAGACAGTTGTTTTACAGCTTTTCAGGTCCAGAGGGAGGGGATTGCAAATAGTGGGAGCCCAGAAGCTGAAGCTAAAGCCACCAATCCTTTTGAGGGAGACACGCGGCTGATCCAATAACTGATTGCTATTGGAGCAAAGAGTACTTCTTGTATGCAGTCTTTTAATCCTGTATTTACTAATACTGTCCAATACATGATCCCCTGAAGCAAAATATTGGGACATCCAGCAGACCTGCACTTCTCGTTGCTGGGCTCCGCTACTATGGGATATGCTCACTCAGCACCACATGAAAGAGATCTCTGCACAGCACATCCAAGGATTGTGGCTGGGATCAGCTTCTATGGAATATGCTCACTCATCACCACATGAAAGATATCACTGCGCAGCACATCCAAGGATTGTTGCTGGGATCTGCTTTCTGTGGAATATGCTCACTCAGCACCACATGAAAGAGATCTCTGCACAGCACATACACAGATCGTTGCTGGGATCCGCTTCTATGGCATATGCTCACTCAGCACCACATGAAAGATATCACTGCGCAGCACATCCAAGGATCGTGGCTGGGATCAGCTTCTATTGAATATGATCACTCAGCACCACATGAAAGATATCACTGCGCAGCACATCCAAGGATTGTTGCTGGGATCTGCTTTCTGTGGAATATGCTCACTCAGCACCACATGAAAGAGATCTCTGCACAGCACATCCACAGATCGTTGCTGGGATCCGCTTCTATGGCATATGCTCACTCAGAACCACATGAAAGATATCACTGCGCAGCACATCCAAGGATCGTGGCTGGGATCAGCTTCTATGGAATATGCTCACTCAGCACCACATGAAAGAGATCTCTGCACAGCACATCCAAGGATCGTTGCTGGGATCCGCCTTCTGTGGAATATGCTCACTCAGCACCACATGAAAGAGATCTCTGCACAGCACATCCATGGTTCGTTGCTGGGATCCGCCTCTATGGCATTTGCTCACTCAGCACCAAATGGAAGAGATCTCTGCACAGCACATCCAAGGATCGTGGCTGGGATCCTCTTCTACGGGATATGCTCACTCAGAACCACATGAAGGAGATCTCTGCACAGCACATCCACGGATCGTTGCTGGGATCCGCTTCTACGGGATATGCTCACTCAGCACCACATGAAAGAGATATCTGCACAGCACACCCTCGGATCGTTGCTGGGATCCGCTTTCTGTGGAATATGCTCACTCAGCACCACATGAAAGAGATCTCTGCGCAGCACATCCAAGGATCGTGGCTGGGATCAGCTTCTATTGAATATGATCACTCAGCACCACATGAAAGATATCACTGCGCAGCACATCCAAGGATTGTTGCTGGGATCTGCTTTCTGTGGAATATGCTCACTCAGCACCACATGAAAGAGATCTCTGCACAGCACATCCACAGTTCGTTGCTGGGATCCGCTTCTATGGCATATGCTCACTCAGAACCACATGAAAGATATCACTGCGCAGCACATCCAAGGATCGTGGCTGGGATCAGCTTCTATGGAATATGCTCACTCAGCACCACATGAAAGAGATCTCTGCACAGCACATCCAAGGATCGTTGCTGGGATCCGCCTTCTGTGGAATATGCTCACTCAGCACCACATGAAAGAGATCTCTGCACAGCACATCCATGGTTCGTTGCTGGGATCCGCCTCTATGGCATTTGCTCACTCAGCACCAAATGGAAGAGATCTCTGCACAGCACATCCAAGGATCGTGGCTGGGATCCTCTTCTACGGGATATGCTCACTCAGAACCACATGAAGGAGATCTCTGCACAGCACATCCACGGATCGTTGCTGGGATTCGCTTCTACGGGATATGCTCACTCAGCACCACATGAAAGAGATATCTGCACAGCACACCCTCGGATCGTTGCTGGGATCCGCTTTCTGTGGAATATGCTCACTCAGCACCACATGAAAGAGATCTCTGCACAGCACATCCATGGTTCGTTGCTGGGATCCGCCTCTATGGCATTTGCTCACTCAGCACCAAATGGAAGAGATCTCTGCACAGCACATCCAAGGATCGTGGCTGGGATCCTCTTCTACGGGATATGCTCACTCAGAACCACATGAAGGAGATCTCTGCACAGCACATCCACGGATCATTGCTGGGATCCGATCTATGGGATATGCTCACTCAGCACCACATGAAAGAGATCTCTGCACTGCACATCCACAGGTCATGGCTGGGATCCACTTCTATGGCATATGCTCACTCAGCACCACATGAAAGAGATCTCTGCACAGCACATCCAAGGATCGTTGTTGGGATCCGCTTCTACGGAATATGCTCACTCAGCACCACATGAAAGAGATCTCTGCACAGCACATCCAAGGATCGTGGCTGCGATCCGCTTCTACTGAATATGCTCACTCAGCACCACATGAAAGAGATCTCTGCACAGCACATCCACGGATCGTTGCTGGGATCCGCTTCTAGGGGTGATGCTCACTCAGCACCACATGAAAGAGATCTCTGCACAGCACATCCACGGATCATTGCTGGGATCCGCTCTATGGGATATGCTCACTCAGCACCACATGAAAGAGATCTCTGCACAGCACATCCACGGATCATTGCTGGGATCCGCTTTCTGTGGAATATGCTCACTCAGCACCACATGAAAGAGATCTCTGCACAGCACATCCACGGATCATTGCTGGGATCCGATCTATGGGATATGCTCACTCAGCACCACATGAAAGAGATCTCTGCACAGCACATCCACGGATCATTGCTGGGATCCGCTTTCTGTGGAATATGCTCACTCAGCACCACATGAAAGAGATCTCTGCACAGCACATCCACGGATCATTGCTGGGATCCGATCTATGGGATATGCTCACTCAGCACCACATGAAAGAGATCTCTGCACAGCACATCCATGGATCATTGCTGGGATCCGATCTATGGGATATGCTCACTCAGCACCACATGAAAGAGATCTCTGCACAGCACATCCATGGATCATTGCTTGGATCCGATCTATGGGATATGCTCACTCAGCACCACATGAAAGAGATCTCTGCACAGCACATCCACGGATCATTGCTGGGATCCGCTTTCTGTGGAATATGCTCACTCAGCACCACATGAAAGAGATCTCTGCACAGCACATCCACGGATCATTGCTGGGATCCGATCTATGGGATATGCTCACTCAGCACCACATGAAAGAGATCTCTGCACAGCACATCCACGGATCATTGCTGGGATCCGCTTTCTGTGGAATATGCTCACTCAGCACCACATGAAAGAGATCTCTGCACAGCACATCCACGGATCATTGCTGGGATCCGATCTATGGGATATGCTCACTCAGCTCCACATGAAAGAGATCTCTGCACAGCACATCCATGGATCATTGCTGGGATCCGATCTATGGGATATGCTCACTCAGCACCACATGAAAGAGATCTCTGCACAGCACATCCACGGATCATTGCTGGGATCCGCTTTCTGTGGAATATGCTCACTCAGCACCACATGAAAGAGATCTCTGCACAGCACATCCACGGATCATTGCTGGGATCCGATCTATGGGATATGCTCACTCAGCACCACATGAAAGAGATCTCTGCAGAGCACATCCATGGATCATTGCTGGGATCCGATCTATGGGATATGCTCACTCAGCACCACATGAAAGAGATCTCTGCACAGCACATCCATGGATCATTGCTGGGATCCGCTTTCTGTGGAATATGCTCACTCAGCACCACATGAAAGAGATCTCTGCACAGCACATCCACGGATCATTGCTGGGATCCGATCTATGGGATATGCTCACTCAGCACCACATGAAAGAGATCTCTGCACAGCACATCCATGGATCATTGCTGGGATCCGATCTATGGGATATGCTCACTCAGCACCACATGAAAGAGATCTCTGCACAGCACATCCATGGATCATTGCTGGGATCCGCTTTCTGTGGAATATGCTCACTCAGCACCACATGAAAGAGATCTCTGCACAGCACATCCACGGATCATTGCTGGGATCCGATCTATGGGATATGCTCACTCAGCACCACATGAAAGAGATCTCTGCACAGCACATCCATGGATCATTGCTGGGATCCGATCTATGGGATATGCTCACTCAGCACCACATGAAAGAGATCTCTGCACAGCACATCCATGGATCATTGCTGGGATCCGCTTTCTGTGGAATATGCTCACTCAGCACCACATGAAAGAGATCTCTGCACAGCACATCCACGGATCATTGCTGGGATCCGATCTATGGGATATGCTCACTCAGCACCACATGAAAGAGATCTCTGCACAGCACATCCATGGATCATTGCTGGGATCCGATCTATGGGATATGCTCACTCAGCACCACATGAAAGAGATCTCTGCACAGCACATCCATGGATCATTGCTGGGATCCGCTTTCTGTGGAATATGCTCAATCAGCACTTCGCTGGCAAACTCATTAGCATTCCAGGTCCATCCATCAGCACCCTTGTCGCTTTTAGCTCAAGATAATAGCTCTCAAGAGTAAGTGCCAACGTCTTCGCTCGCTAATGAGCAGCTATTAATTGTAAATGTAATTTTGTTTACATTTAAATATTTCATGTTACGTATTCCCACAGCGGAGCTGTCAATACAGATTACCTGCACGTGAGCAGTTTTGTGTGTAATAAGCGTACTGAGCACAATTAGTGAAATTTGATGGGCTTAGAAGCCACCTTTGCCGACAAAATCCATATTTCTATGTAAGCCTGTGGCAATCGGCATGCTTGCTGCTTCTTGCTAAAAATAAGCTCTGTGGGCCCTGAACTCGTTTGCCACTGGTGTGATGTCATGGCAGTATTTTATTTATTTATATACAGGAGGAACAATGCTCTTTTGATCATGAAATAACATAAGATAGATAAGACGTCAGATTTGACAGGAAGCAGTGAGCTTCTTGCAATGGGGTGAGTTTGAGGGACATTCTGTCCGGTGTGGAGGGGAGCAAATGGAATAGTCACTGGGGACAATACATAAGTGGACATACATAGATTAATGACATGTTGGACATTGTTAAGTGCAGGTAGGTGGAATGGCCAGCTGTGCTGGGGATGTGACAATGATGGGTGAAGTGCCTGAGTGGAGGCAGAGGGAAGTGAGGGCCACTGGCAGGTTAGAGGCAAGGACACCATGTTAGCTTGCAGGCAGATGAGAGATAGGTTAAGAGGGTAACTCGGAGGTGAAGCGATAGGCTTTTGGTTTTTAGGTGAAGCCCTTTACTTGATTGCAATCCAAGAGGCAGGAGCAACACCATGTGTGCCTTTCACTACATGGCTACCCCTACTAGTTCTTGCCACCAGCCTGGATGATGATGATGATGCCACTGTACCAATGACCAAAGACAAGCAGGTAGAAGCTAAAGAGCGGCCATAGCAAGCAGTCTTAGTCTGCGCTCGTCTTCCACTGATAATGGGGAACAGCAGCAGCAAGCTATGGAGCCACAGGGTGAGCAGCCGGAGAGATCGGCCATCATATATATGCAGCCTAATCCATTTGGGCAAAGTCACACATGCCACAGCGCCACCTAGTAAGCATTGGTGGAAGTTCACCTCCAGTGTGTGACTTGGAAAAAGGTCGGACTGGAGCATAAACTTGTCTCGGCCACCGATGGAAAAGTGCCCACGTTTGTCAATGGCAATTCATTCCTTTTGTGACAGACTGAATTGTATCAAAGGGTTTTTTTTTTGTTGATAAAATGTGATAGATATTGTGCAATTTAAAGAATAGTTATTCAGTAACACTGGTCAAAACTACTAGCCACATGGTGAAGTAACTTATCAATCTGGCCCACATGAGCCAAAAAGTGGCCCACTTTGACCAAAGAAACTGGCCAACACTAGCATTTTGCATTTCTGGTTTGGTCATTGCCCTATAGGCCTGTCCGAGCCTGCTTGGCAATAGAGGTTAAGCCTCTTGCATGCACACTCTTGTCATTCCTTTCTGGTCCACCATGTTGCCCCTATTTTCCCCCATTGTGGTATTCGATCCAACAGCAGGAAACCATTTTTCCACTTACAGATATCTACTGATAATTGACACCCCTGTCTTATTCTAGGAATTCTTCAAAATAACAATGTCCTCCTTGGGTGTTAAGCCCTCGGCAAATCAGTTTGTTGAGTGGTGGTAACATGTTTTCACTATTGCTGCTCCTGGGCGTTAGAAATTATTTATTTTTTGGTTGTTTTGGGAAACAAAATTCTATACAGATCTTAGTTTGATCAAATTAAACAAATAAGTGAACTTGTTAGTATGTTTACAAAGGTGAACATCTGATTATACTTCAACATGTATGTGCCAGTTAAAAGAGAATTGCGCCTGAAAACATTAACGCATGCATCTTTTTAATCAACCTTTTTATTCTTTATAACCAGATTTTGTTTTTTCTCTTTTCAGCGATTAAAGAGAAGTGCACGGACTGGACGGAATTTCTCATACATGATTTGACTGGATCGCGGACGGCACCTGCAAACCTATTGGAAGGGGTGCGTATTAATTTGCACAGTGACATATATTCCTTAATATGTTGCAGTTGTGTATTTAAGTGTCTTGGGAGGATAGCCCAGGGGCAACGTGCTCGCCTTGGAAGCAAGACGACACAGAGCAACAAAGGTTCGATCCCCCGGTACGCATTTAGAAACCTCTGGGTAGTAAGCGTGTTTTATACAACCTATCCTATAATATCATTTTTGACATTGGCAGTGGATTACGAAGTGACGATTAACAAACCAAAGTGGACAACAGCTGTGCACCGATTGAACTATTGTCAATGTCTAATCAACTGCTCTTACCCCATATCATGAAGCCATTGTAGAGTTAATAGAGTTACCACTGTCCTTTTTTGAGCTTACCTACATCCCCGCTTCCAAACTTTGAGCATCACCTCCATGCATTGGACTCAAACTTCATTTGTTTCACAATTCCAATATTTTCCCTGTTGTGATTTTTTCTAAAACTCTGAGTAGTGGAAGTGGCATCACATTACCCATAACAGCTCAATTACATCAAAGAAATTGACATTGCAGAACGGGCTATCATTGAAATCATGCTGGTAGGGGATGGTAACGTATTCAGATGGCTAAGAGCAAACATTCACAACTGCTAATAAAACTATCAAAGCTATAATATTTGATACAAATAAAATGTCCGTTTGGATAGGCAATACTTTACTGATGTAAGGAGGAATTAGGAAACACAGAGTGCCCGATTCATGGAACTTTTAGCTCAGTGCAAATCGACTTTGCACTGGTGCAAAGAGACATTGCACTGCCAACAAACACCCTGATAAACAGAACAGTGCAATGTCTATTTTTACAGTGCAAAGTGACTTTGCACCACTTTTGCACCAGCACTAAAAAATACACTTTATGATATAATATGATTATATGATATAATAAGTCATTTATAACGCACCTGTACACAGTGTTTCTGGGCGCGACAAGACAGGGAAGAGAAGACAGAAGGAGGACAAAATAACGACCTTACGAGGCCTTGTGTCGTTCAGATCGCGCAAGGCCTTGTGTCGTTCAGATCGCGCAAGTGCCGGGACTTTTCACCACTCCGTGGATCAGGGACTTTGTTCGCAGTGCAAACAGACTTTGCACCGCGCTAAAGGTTCCATGAATCGGACCCCAAGTGGCTCCATCGGGGCCCATTAAAACAGGCCGGATGGTCTCTGTCCTGCCCCTTGCACACATTGTCCCATGCCACTCCAGTAGAGGGCCAGAGGGACATGCCCAGGTTGGAAGGAAGGAGGGGGCCATACACCCTTCTCTGCCAAGCAGCTCCCACACCAAAGCCTTTTTAACACTATCCCTGGGAGGTGAGGTTGTAACCCCCCTGACGCACGAGCACTCATGCAGGACTCTGGGAGGCCTGACTGAGGCAAGTATATTCCTACGTCATACACGTTTTTATTTGGAAGTTGTTTCACCAATCCTGCATTTCCTAAATGGCCACACATTTTTATTCCTGACCTTGGCTTTTGCCGTAGTTCTTTTTTCCTTATTTTCTATTGCATGTCTTTGCCCCATCCTCTAGGCAGGTATCATCAGAATCAATAGTAATTATATCCGTTTTTTATATGGCGCTTCCTGGTTGCCTCCTCCTACTTTTAAGTGTTGTAATAATAGCTGCTATTATTACTCAGCTTAATGCAACTCACATGATTGGTCTCGGAAGTCCAGAGTCAGCTCTGCCAAGACTTGGACTTGCAACATGTAATCTGGCTCCATTTGAGAGGCTAGCAATGGAAGCATGAGCAAACAACTCAGGGATGTCCTGGCCTTCCTTGAGTACCCTTCCCTGAGGTCCATGTGACACGGAATATTTTAGGACATGAACTGCATTCGGTGAGTCAGGGGGTAATTTGGAACTTGCTAAATTGCAATCAGCCAATAGCTTCAAAGCATGAAGTGGAAGGGTCAGTGTCATTCTCTGTTAAACCCGAAGCCTGCATTTCCGGACCTAACCTGGAAGGCAATTGGGGGGGCGGTGGATAAAGAATGAAAGGGGATAGCGGGAGACATTCTTTGATAAGCCCAAAGGCTGGCAACAAAACCTGATGGGTGGAAGCGGTTAGATAAAGTTCTAGAAGACAGGGCCAAGTCATTCAAAGCTAAGACCAAAGGCTGCATGCCAAAACCTGATGGGTGGAAGCGGTTAGACAAAGTTCTAGAAGACATGGTCAAGTCATTCAAAGCTAAGACCAAAGTTTACATTCCAAAACCTGATGGGTGGAAGTGGTTAGATAAAGTTCTAGAAGACATGGCCAGGGTCATTCAAAGCTAAGACCAAAGGCTGCAGGACAATACCTGATGAGCGGAAGCGGTTAGATAAAGTTCTATAAGACATGTCCAGGTTCATACACAGCTAACACCAAAGGCTGCATGACAACACCTGATGGGCCAAGCGGTTAAATAAAGGTCTATAAGACATGGCCTGGGTCATTCAAAGCTGAGACCAAAGGCTGCGTGACAAAACCTGATAGGTCAAAGTGGTTAGATAAAGGTCTAGAAGATATGGCCAGGTTCATACATAGCTAACATCAAAGCCCGCTCAGGAGTAAAGGGCGCAACTGTTTCTGCTGTTCGGCTGGGACCCTGCTTACTGCTGCACTTCGTTTACGAATCTCTGAACTTACCATTCTATCAAGGCAAAAGCCGCTCCGACTCACGTGAGCCTGTCAGCAGGAGCTGACAGCAGTTTGAAGCGAGCGGCTCATCCCGTCGATTTCGACTTCTCACGTGACATCCGTCACGTGACCACTCCAGCCACACCTCCACGAAGTCTTCCCCTACAAATGCAGAACTGTGCGACCCTTGCGGCGTGAAGCCCGCTCAGGAGTAAAGGGCGCGGCTGTTTCTGCTGTTTCCGGCTGGTACCGGCGGTCCGCCGGTAAGTGCAGGAAAAACCAGAACTTATAATTTGTTCGCTGTTCATCTGCATAAAACCAAACAAGGAGAGGGGTCTGGCAAATCGCCCCTGCATCCGTCCATCCTTAAACTAAAGCCAGACCATCCAAAAACCAAAACAAATCACTAACTAACATGAAGAAACTAGTGACGGCTAGCCAGAGCGTCAGGGATAGCTGCCCGCTCCAAGGAGTCCCCCCATCTAACATCATCGAAGAACCGGGACGCATACTACGAAGCGGCCTCTTAACAACAAAAAGCCAATCTGAAATGACCATCACACACTCCATACCAACATTGTCACCCCCAACCCCCCCTCTTTGATCCCCCCACAGATACAATTTACCTACTTGTGACGTTGCACGTTCATTGGATATGCCTGGTGTTGCTTGTCCTTCCAGGGGAGCTAGACGGGAGCACATCCGGCTGTAGCGGCACCTCGCCGGCGGTTGCCGGTAGAGGGGCAGGAGAAGAGAGCACAAATCTGGTATCGGGGGGGACGACGGGTGGTGAGGGGGGACAATGCAAGCGGAGGGGAGCGTGCAGATCCCGCCCTTGAGCTCGTCTGTGGACCCAGAAGAGGCACGACGAGACAAGACGGTGGAGGCGAAAGAGGAAATACCTGCCGGGCTCGTTAGAGCTCGACAGATAACGATTTCTGCATCTGTCACCATAAAGAATCATGAGACAGAGGCCGGCGAAAAATACAGCCGGACCACTGATGACTTGACACAGAAAAAACTCAATACCATGAACACAGCTAACTCACCACAACAAATCTTCTTTACAGAAGAAGGTTTAAAAACTCATTAGACCATACCTCTTCCAAAAACCAAAAAGAGAACAACACATGTCCGCTTAGTCTCAAACGACTGATCCAAACAGAGACACACCCAGTGACAGCCAGGGCAGATCTATCAAGCCCCAAACTGAATTTAACTGATTTGAGAGAAAACTACTCAATGAATGGAACTATATCATACTTGACAGATCGGGACGGACAAGAAATAGATGACATCAACATCCTGAGAGAACATAACTGGGTCCAACCACAAACATACTCAGTTAAGGACCCAAACAACAAGATCTCGTTTCAAAAGGATTTGAACCTCTCACGTGTCGATCAACACGGAAAAAGAAAATACCCAGGAACCAAAAACCAAAGAACTCGAAAATAATCGAAACTCAAAAAAATCAGAAGTCAGTACCCCTGACATTACCTTTTCATCAACTCCAATCCTCAAACCCCTGCTGAAAATACATTAAAAAAAACAAGGCAAAACGATGCCTCAGACTAACAACCCGATAGGAAGATTTTTTGAGAAGTTGGGGAAAAATCCCATTATGAATCGATTTGAACTTTCTGACATGGAAATACTTGAGGGAATTCCTCCATCCCCTCAAAGAATCCCATCCAAACAACTACCAGCAACGCACCCCCTTGAAATAGGAGCCTCGACACCCCAATTGCGATGGCACTTTGGCCAAAATGAGACCCTTCATGGTAAACAGGAAAAACCAAAACTGGACATTGAAAGTTGTACGAGTTCAAAGAAATCGATTCAAAATAAGGAACAAGAAAGTATTTTGGAAAACAAAATGTCATTTAAAGAAAATGGAAACAACCAGAAACCGAGACAAAATCCAAAAACCCAATGCTCGAACAATAAGGAGGAAGTTATACGGATAGAAGAGCTCTCAAAAGAGAAAACTACGTTCGGCCAAAAAAACGCGATTGAAGAACCTAGAAAATCAAACCAAGAAACAACAACAATTGAGGCAAAAAAGAGCCATGAAATCATACAGAAATCTAATACCATCCGTGCAAGAAACCAAGAAGAAATACAACTGGCAGAGGCTATACTAAATTACAAAAACATGATTAGGCGTAGAGAATGGAACTCAGATTTGAAACCTACTTGTCAGCAAAGAAAGGACGACACCCTGGTGGATGCTCTGCGACCACTTTTTTCGACTCCAAATAAAATTTAACTAGGACAAGAAACCACAAAAACAAAAGAAAAAAACTCACCTGGAAAAAAGCCGGATTTACAACTTGTGATGTCAGCAGTGACAGTTGGCTTAGCACCATTTGGAAAATTATATGAGACCGTTAACGATACATTGAAGGACCATACTTCAATATTAGCATCTGTAAATTCGAAGCTGACTCACTTGGAAGGATACATTTTGGCCCACGAATCATGGAAGGCTAATATAAGAAACCAAGGAACACAAACGGATAAAATAGAACCAGAAAATAACTACCCAGACCAAGGAAAGAACGATGTGTTTCAATTTAAGAAAAAATCAATGAATACCAGCACTCAAACTACTCAGATGAAAACATGTGAGACCAGTAACGAAAAAGAACCATCAGAAGCACTAGAAAAGCACACCGAGAGATCAGCACTAAAGTGCAACAAAGATAAACCTAAGGGAGACACACGAGAATCAACCAGTACAAAAAAACACATGAACCCAAGAGACAAGCTGAGTGAAATTGAGACATCGACAAAAAGTGAAAGGAAAGCCGATCACTCAAAAATTCCACAAGAATCGGAAAATTCCAACGTACAACAGGTTCAGAAGAAAGTGGAAAAAACAATTAAAACAAATGAACTAATGACAAAATGGATAACCGTCACAGACAAAAAAACTAAGAAAGAGAATAGCAACATTCAGAAGAATCAAAAAAGAGAATTCAACCAGGAGCCAGATGAGAGCATGATTGATATATCTAACATCAGCACTTATTCAATTGAAAATTCTGAGTTTGTAATACCTTGACCCACGGCAAAAAAAAGAAAGGTCTCATTTGCGGAAAACAAACCGCCAACACAAAACCGAAAGGTAAATCAACATAAAAGACAAACGAAAAGTTCAGAACAAAAAAAAGAAAATTTGGAGGATTCAAAATACAAAAAAGACCGGATCACCCCAGAAAGAAAAATGCTGTTCCGACTATCAAATACAAAGCTAAACAAACATGATCATAGATAAGGAGCCTACGTGGAAGCTCATCCAAAGAACAACAAAAGAAATTCCGAAAATGAGAGACAAGAAGAAAAAACAAAAAGAAGTGATAGACGACATCAACAAACTTACTTGACCCCCATAGAACAAAAGGGAAAGGCAAGCGAGATAAGAACACAGAGAAGTTCGGTCACCGAGACATACAACAGTAGAAGAAGAGACAAACCTTCAGAAAAGAGAAACAGGTTTAACCAAAGACCTTTGGACCAGTCCTCACAGCAAAACTGAACTAGAAATTCAGCGATATTTACTCACAAGAGTAACTCGACACGAACACTAAAACTTGAAAGAAGAGTCAGCTCGGAAGGAAAAATCATTCTGAACAGACGAGCCATGTTGAAGCTCTTGGACAAACTCACAAATGGAGATCAAATTAAAAGCATAGACATAAACATAGTAGAATTTGCGCATAAAGGACGGACAGATAGCATCTTCTTACATATTACGTCCCAATCAGTAAAAAAACTCATGCTTCAGTTGACAAAAGAATTTTTGAATCGAGGTTATCTCCTGCGAGAAACAACACTAGAAGGGAGAGGACAAAAGAGCCAAAAAACGATCGGAACAAAACAAAGGCACAGTCATGTGGACAAAACAAGCGAAACTAGGGATTGGATAAAGAACACTCTGAACAGAAAGTATGACCTGAAAGAAAAAAGAAAATACCCTCCAATCACGGTGAATTATGAATATACGAAAAAAGCAGATGGAGAAGCAACCTGTAAACTTAAGGGTTCAAGCTCGACAGAAATTACAAGAGAAAAAGGAAAAGAAAAATTAAGAGAAGATCACCACATCAAAAGACACTGGAATGATGACGATGAGGACACAGAAAAAATTAAAACCAGAAAAATAAACGGCCCTATCACGATGCAGGAGGGTACGGGAAAAGAAAAAACCACTGTGAGAGAAACAACCTCGACCCAGAACCGACAAGATCTAGTGCAAAAAAACTCAAAAAGATGGGCATGGCTCCCTCAAGCGTTAACACGCTACACTGGAAAATAGCAGTCAAAGGGTTTCCCTTCAGGTGAAGAAAGGGTCAAACAAAGATGGCAAACGCTCTATACAAGAAAGAGCAAACAATCACTATCGGATCATGGAATACCAGAGGCCACATTCATCTTACAGAACCCGGCGAGATAAACCTAGGTGGATTCGACCTATTAAGTCTACAGGAAACTTGGCTGCAGCGGCCGCCTAGCATGGACGGCTATGAGGTCCAACTGTCTCCAGCCCAGAAAGGCGAAAAAGGTCACCCAACATCGGGCCTTTTAACAGCCGTCCGTACAGGCGGTTCTCTTCGAATAGCCCACAACCTGGTATCAGACACATTAATCCAGGCGATTGTCCTAGAATGGGCAAAAGAAGAAAACGTAACAAGAAAAAAGAACAAAGATCTTATCCTGTTGCTGAACATGTATTGGAACCCGGCCATAATTCATACGTCCGTCTTCCTAAACGAGATAGAAAAAATATTAACGTTGGCTACAACAACATTCGACGTGGACCACATTTTAATATGTGGAGATTTGAACTCAACTTGCCCAATGGTAGATGATGTAAAAACTCTAGGAAACAAACCCCTGCTCAAAATCAACAGCAAGAGGCCTCGCGTGGGCGGAGTTGATGGAATCCCGCGATTTGTATAATCTAAACTCCCTAGAAACAACCAGACCTAGGATTCCAACCTGGAAGGGGGAAGGAAATGCAAGCACCATCGATTACATCTTCGTATCCAGGGATCTATATCAACAAATCAAAAGCTTCGAGATAGTAGTATCCATCCTGAGTGACCATAACTTACTCAAAGCGACATGGCATGCCAACAAACGCCCGCAACTTAAAATGTCGACCAAGATGGCTACAAACACCCAAGGAAATCGACTAAAAATCACAAAGGATGCCATTGCATCAATCACAGTGATCTATAAACAAGAAGAGATAGGAGGAAACAAGAACAACACATTGAAAAACTTGAAAAACTTGGACGACTGCCCGTTGCTTACTCCATACCTATGTCCCAGGCATGTAAGAAAAACAGAAAAAATCCATCTCCACAAATACAACGAGGAACTTCGCACAAAGAAATCTGATTTACGAAAAACATTAAGGAAAGCCAAAAAATATCCTACGCAGTTAAACTTAGATTCTGCAAACAAACAAAAAAGAAAGTACACATCGTGGCTTCAATCAATCCGAAGAGAACTGTATCAAGCAGACAGAGAGACCATGCTTAGAGTAGTCTGCAAAAGGAATTTGAACGACTTTTGGACTCTACTAAAGACCAACCTATCAGGTCCAGCGAAAACAAGTACCAACAACGTCCCTGAAGACAGATGGCTAAAACACTTCACAAACTTATTTGAAGAACAAGAGCCATCGGAAAAAAGACCACAAAAATATGAGAAAAGTAAATGGATGGTATGCACGGAGGAAGAGATTCGAAAGGAAATCAGTAAATTGAATAACTCCCGTGCACCAGGTCCGGATGGGATCACAAACCTCCACCTCAAACAGGAGGTCGAAACCTGGGCCCTGTTCATAGCAATTTACAAAAAAGGGCTGAAGGATGACCCAAGAAATTACAGACCTATTGCCCTATTGGACGTGCTGGGCAAACTCTTCGGATCCCTGGTGCTGGAGAAATTTCAAGACTGGCAGAAAGTGGCAAAGACAGCAGATCCACTGCAATCAGGCTTTGAAAAAAATCTAGGCACTGCGGTCAACATTATGATGATCAGTATCCTGAAGGCCAGAGTCTTCGAGGGCTACTCAACAATCTTCATAGCTTCGATCGACCTGGTACAAGCCTTCGACCGTGTAAACAGGAGAAAACTATGGAGCAAATTGGAAAAACAAAGGTGTCCAACCTCCCTCCTCGATCCTATCAAAACGCTGTATAGCAACACCTCAATCAGAGTACGCCTGAATGAAGCTGGGCTATTATCAGAAAGTATACAAACAGCAAGAGGAGTCAAACAAGGATGCCCTCTGGCTCCGGCCCTCTATAAGGCGTACATGGCTGACATAGTGGATGCAGAAATTGATACACGCTCCTTTCCTCCAAAAATAGGAGAGTCGAAAGTGACAAGACTGCTCTACGCGGACGATATCCTTTTGCTGGATCAAACACCAATCGGACTGCAGCGTCAACTAGACAGTCTTGTAAGCTACTTGAAGAAGAATGATTTAGATCTGAATACACAAAAACTAAAATTATGATCTTGGAAAAATCAACTAGGCCAACTAAAAGATCACAATGGTTTGCAAATTCAGAAAAGCTGGAGACAGTGAAAACCTTCACATACTTAGGAGTGAAAATATCTCGCAGCCAAATAGAACTATCGATGCAAGAACATCTTATCCTAAAGACGTAAACATTGGCTGCACAAGCAATACTCTTGGAAAGGAAATTTGGAAAATTCACCATCCTCCCAGTACTAAAATTCTTCAAAGCCAAAGTCACTCCAGCATTAACCTACGGGGCAGAAGCAATGCCACATCTTCCTTCAACACTGTGGACAAAATTGGAAGGCGCTTTTTGGCGCAAAGTCTTACGACCACCCAATTCTACCCCAACAGCAGTTATTCGAAGAGAACTATGTCTTCAATCACTAGAATCAGTAGTAGTCAGAAACGGTCTCCTGTTCCTGGGAAACATTTTAAGAACTCCACGTCCTAATATTCTGGACATCATCTATCAAGAAATGACGAATCAAAAAAACACCATGATGACAAAATGGTACAAAAACCTACTAGATCAGTCAGAAAAAATCGGATGTTCAGAGTGGGAGATAGAACGTACCCCAGAGAAAATTAAGAAAAAATTAAAAATCCACGATTGGATCGAGACCTTGGAAAAAGCTGAGAAGTACACACCACAGAGTCACCATACAATCAACACACAAAGGATAGATGAGACAAGGAATTACTTAAAACAATTCCCGGACAAACCCTTGCATACAACTTTCTTGAGAGCACGTCTGAACATTCTAAAGACAAAAGAAGTGTTATACCTCAGAAAACAGGTTCAAGATAAAAACTGTCGATACTGTGACACCCTAGAAATCGAAACAGTGCGACACCTACTTCTTCACTGTTTGGGTACAAACAATCTCAGAACGACCTATTTACGACCACACAGAATGAAACATCTTACCACCAGTGTAGAAGATTGGTGGAACATGCTAATGAGCGGAGAATCCACAACATTGACAGTAGCAACAGCCAAGTTCTTCGAAGGTCTAGAGCTGGAAGATATACTAAGTCGAGAACAAACAGAAAAACGGAAAAACGAGGATTTTAAAGAAACAAGCACAGAAAGGGGAGAATTTTAATCTCACAAAATCATGGATTCACAATCAAAACTCCCTTAAAACATAAGCCAAGAGAAAGATTTTGTAAAAAATTGTAAAACAATTAAATGCAAAAAAAAAAAAAAAAAAGACTGTATGCCAAAGCCTGATGGGTGGAAGCGGTTGGATAAAGGTCTAGAAGACATGGCCAGGGTCATTCAAAGCTAAGACCAAAGATTACATTCCAAAACCTGATGGGTGGAAGCGGTTAGACAAAGGTCTAGAAGACATGCTCAGTGTCATTCAAAGCTAAGACCAAAGGCTGCGTGAGAAAACCTGATGGGCGGAAGCGGTTAGACAAAGGTCTAGAAGACATGGTCAGGGTCATTCTAGAAGACATCGCCAGCATCATTCAAAGCTATTACCAAAGGCTGTGTGACAAAACCGGATGGGTGGAAGCGGTTAGATAATGATCTAGAACACATGGCCCAGGGTCATTCAAAGCTAAGACCAAAGGCTGCATGACAAAACCTGATGGGCGGAAGCGGTTAGATAAAGGTCTAGAAGACATGGTCAGGGTCATTGTAGAAGACATCGCCAGCATCATTCAAAGCTATTACCAAAGGCTGTGTGACAAAACCTGATGTCGAAGCGGTTAGATAAATGTCTAGAAGACATGGCCAGGGTCATTCAAAGATAAGACCAACGGCTGCATGACAAAACCTGATGGGTGGAAGTGGGTAGATAAAGTTCTAGAAGACATGGCCAGGGTCATTCAAAGCTAAGACCAAAAGCTGTGTGACAAAACCTGATGGGTGGAAGCGGTTAGATAATGGTCTAGAACACATGGCCAGGGTCATTCAAAGCTAGCACCAAAGGGTGCATGACAAACCCTGATGGGTGGAAGCGGTTAGATAAATGTCTAGAAGACATGGTCAGGGTCATTCAAAGCGAAGACTGAAGGCTTCCTGACAAAATCTGATGGGTGGAATGGTGACTAGGAAGGATTACGCTGGTAATGTCTGGCTCTTGTAGAAGAAGGCCCAACAGGTAACTTCAAAGTCCTAAAGAGGAGAGAGGAGATGGGGATGAAAAAGAGAAAGGGAAAGGGGCCAGTGGGCACTAGGTTAGCTTGGGGCTGCTCCCCGGGACTGTGAAGATGGTCCCATGGGAGAAAGAGAAGGGGAAACAGAAAAGGAGGCAAGGCTTAACTCTTGGCCCATACAGGCATCATTAAAATAGCTACATAGAATACTAATTATTTGATGAAAACAAGTGCAATCTAATACCTTTGAGTGGTACAAAAGTGAGCAGAAGAGAGTGTTTAGGGAGCCTGTTAGTTCAACTGATACAGGAGGAACAAATGTAAGTGTGCTGAGCCAAGTGTCTCACAAATAGAACTGGGCGCACTTGTCCCCCTCCCTCACGCTTCTGTATGCGCTCTTGCACGACCTAGAATGTACTAGGCTTAGCATGTTTGTCTGTCCTGTCCTCCTCTATCCCCCCGCCCTATCTGGTTATGCCTGCATGCATAGGCGCATTGATGACCAATCCTTTGTTTTGTTCCGCTCCGGCCCCACCTCCCCCCACTGTTTGTCACACACTTATACTAGTAGAAATGCCTTGGCCTAGTATGCTAGTTATTGTTGTTAGATCATTCAGAATCTTCAAGGCCTAGGAATGACAATTATATCCCCTTGTTCCCTTCCCGCCTTGAAGTGCTTTGAAGCACTTCACTTGTGTATAAGCGCTTTACAAATAAACAATTACAATTTACAAATACAACTCAATGGAGACAAAGTGATTTCCATACACAGCCCAGCAAAGGATAGTTGCTTAGCAAATAGGTGATATGTTTTGTATTGGTATTTTTATTTATTTGTAGTAGCCCGTGGTATTTCCAAAAGAAAATAGCATAGGGGAGAGTTCAGAGCAATGCTATAGCCTGGTGCTTTACAAAAGAAGAGTAGTATTAGAAGGGAAGTGAAACCAGATGAGAGCAATCAACATATTGGGACATAACATTGAGGCAAATACTGACAGGCAATGGTATGATTCAAGCATTCATTAAATAATTGGAGTAGCTGTCGATACAATATGTTCAATGGTGGAGGATATCAATGAGGGGAAGATGTTTTGTGTTAGGGCAGCATATGGAGGATGAGGATAAGGAGTTTAAGGGCAGATTTGAAATTAGGGATAATGTTAATATTCTTTGATATCAAGGAGTCTGAAACTCCAGTGAAACATGGGCAAGGAGAGAGAAAGAGCATTCATAAGGGAGGGAGGGCTTGTGGAGGGACAGAGAGTTGAGTAAGGTGATCGCACTAAGGGTACGAGATGGGATGTATCAGATGATCAAGGTAGCCACATAAAGATGGTTTCTAGTTCATAGACTGATTCAAAGACAAGAAGAAGGGAGAGAAGAGTGCTGCATGGAGAACCAATCAGAACTGAGATGCCAGGCGAAGGTAGTGAAGGATGCAGGTATGTTGGACATAGTTTAAGTTGTGAAGTTTAGAATTTTGTTGCAGGGGCAAAAGTGTAGAGACAGAGGCCCAGGAGAATGCTAGGTCTGTAAAGGAGTCAACTAACTCCAAGGGTGGAGATGCGAGTCTTGGTGGACTGCTAGGTCATAAGGTGGCACATTTGAACTGACAATTAGTAGGTACAGACTTGCAGCAGCTGCAGTGGAGGTGATACATTGGTGGAGCTTGAGATCACTGTCAAAGAGAACCAGGCAGGGCACTACTCGCTGTAAGTCACCCACAGTGCCAGTCTACTACTGGAATGTTGCAAAGCTCTAGACTTTAGAGTCTATTAGAGGGTAAGGTAAACCAGAGAATATGCAAACAGGTGGCACTCTCCCATTAACCTTCACTGGACACCCGTGAAAGGACGCTCTAGGAGAGTCTATAACTAAGAAGGATCCTGTGCCCAGCAGCAAGATGTTGGGGCTACTGGGATGTTCTGGTACTGGCGGATGTTGTCCTGATCCAGGATCTTGTGGTCATCCAGTAGGACACAATGGAGGGCCCACACCCGTGAAAGGACGCTCTAGGAGAGTCTATAACTAAGAAGGATCCTGTGCCCAGCAGCAAGATGTTGGGGCTACTGGGATGTTCTGGTACTGGCGGATGTTGTCCTGATCCAGGATCTTGTGGTCATCCAGTAGGACACAATGGAGGGCCCACTGGATTTTCAACATTGGCCCGCTAATGTAGACTGCATTCTGTGAAATGTACCCCTATCCCAGAATATCATTGGGGGATTCAAGGTGCATTATGGGTCAAGCAGTATTCTGGATCCTCTGCTCTCTGCTAGATAGAGTGCTTTCTGGTATTAGTATTGCTCTGCATGCACGTTCACTGAGTAGGGCAGAGTGCATCCTGGTAGAGGCCTTTCACATAGTAACCCCATGCAGAGGGAAGCATAGTACTTCTTGGGACATGCAATCCAATGGGGGCTTTGCCTGGCAGAGGCCCGTGTGTCCTGTATCCTGCACAAAGTCCTAATGTGTGCATTGTACATATTGTAGTCCAGTCTTATAAAAATATGTGTAACAAATCACCTAAAACACCCAAAATAATTCAAAGATTACAAAATCAACCTTATAACATTATAAAAAAATGGTCACACTGCAACTCGGGACGAATTCCATGTTGAAAAGGCTTGGATAGTGGGATGATTAAATGGAAAATGTTCTTCTAATCGTTGGTTCAGCCATGAGGCAATATTGTTTCCTGGTTGTTGACGATATTAGCTTTATTCATTATGGGAGAGCATATATTTAAACTGCATATTTTTCTTAAAAATAGACGCTCCTCCTGCGTAGGGTAGCATGGCGTACCCTTTATGCCAATTTAGTGCAGGCCTGGCCTAGCCCAATTTTCCAAGATTATATTGTCGTCTTATATAGTGCTTCATACTAGACTCCTCCAGCTTCTAAGCATTGTAATAACAGGTGTTATTATGACCTCATTTTGAATGGTACTTGACTTACCAACCTCGGACGGATGGAAGGAATAGTCCGCACTGCCACAGGATTGAAACGTGTGAGGTGCAGTCTGCTGGTATCCAGTGATGTTACCGAATGGGTAATACCGAAGAAGGTTGCAACGAAAACATTTTCACCCAAAAACATATTGAACGTTTTTAAAAATATACATGGGGGGTGGGGTAAGTGGGCGAAATGGGTAGAGGGGTTGTTAGGGTGGTATTAGGAGCATTATTAAGTGGGGGTTTTAGGGGGCTTCCCCCCCATAAAATGTGCATTCTTCAGGTATTACCTTTTTTGGTAACATCACATGGAACCCAGTCTGTTTTCATATCGGAGACCACCGCTTTACTCGGATACCCATCTTGATAGTGGGTACCATTAGTGCCATTAAGTACTAGTAGGGGCATACACAATAGATACCCTTGATGCTCCTTATGGAACAGATCTAATGGTAGATGATGGGAAGCTGGGCCGGCCTGTGCAGACCATTATAACCTATCTGTGTTGGAGGTCTCCTTCCCTTTCAGGAAGGAATAGGAGTAATGGGCATGGCATTATATAGTTGGGATGCATGCATAAGGAGGCATCTGGGGGGTACTCTGCTCTGGTTAAAAAGAAAGGGAGTTTCTATGAAGGCCTTTTTACATTCCCTTCTCAGATAGAACCACATTACCGGGATCAATTGTTACTTAAAACAGACTAAATGGATCCCAGGAGTGACATATAAGGCAGAGGGGTACTTTAGGTCAACTCTTGTGACCACTTCTTTATTCTGCACACTGCTTGCGTAAGATGCAATTATGCCCTGCATAATTATGCCCTAGGAGCCCTATTCATGTTACATTGTGCATTTCTCCCACAATTTCTATGTGCTGAAAAACAACACTGTGTGAGGTCGCGCGCAGAATAAAAAATGCATGCACCGCATATTCATGGAATTTACTGCGCAAAAGTAACCGTATTCGCAAGTCGCACGCGGACGCTCTTGACATGCCACCAGGCAAAAGAATAAACAATCAGAACAGCTACCAGTGTGAGCTCCCCCGGGCGCGAATACAAGCACCCGACAAACAGTGCGTGGGGTCCCCCAAAGCGGGCCTGTATCTCAGGGATCTGCAGAGGGTCATCTGTAACTGTTTCCGGCACCCCAGCAAAATGCATATGACACTTCGTAACTCGGCTATAACTCGAAATATCTGCAGCAGACCCCTGTAAAACTGGTCCAGCACCCCACTACACAGTGTTTGCGCACCCCTAAGTCCGATCAGCGGAATCCCATCTGTGTGCACGTACCCCTAAATCTGACATGCAAACTCACCCCCACAATGTGAATTCTATACGCAAGTGCACCTGCGCCTGCCTTCGGTGGCAGAGAAATCGAGGGATTTGCATGGGCATTTTGCAAGTGAGAGGTTGCACAGTCACATCCATGAATACGCTTTGCTGTGCGCATTTGTAGGCATGCTATGTACTGCCTGCGGGCCGTTCCTAGTAACACCCACTTTTTCCCTTGTTCTTCCTAATTTTCTGAGTTCCGCCCCCTACTCTGTCCTCTGTGCAGGCCTCGCCCACCCTCTGTACGCAGTCTTGTGCACTCAGCCACTCGCAGAGTCATTCCGAACCTGCGCGAAATCCAGGCAAGTCCAAGGAATAACCTGTACATTTGATTCCAGGAATCGACGTACTGGATTTGTGAGGCAGTTAGGCGCCCAAGTACCCTATTTCCCGCACAAATATTGCCATGAATCGGGCCCTAGTTCTATTGCAGACAAATATTCACCACACAAAGAACCCAGACGTGTTGAAGGTCGCTACAGCACTACTCCACATACATTAAAAACTGTATTAATGCTGCAAATCCTCCAAAATACCTACCTTTATTGTATTGTTGCTCAGGCATAGTACAAGTATCGCACATAGAGAAAAGGTACAGAGAGAGGGGGCTAGTGCCTTTTCAGGCTTCCTTTACAAAGTTACAACAATTATATTAGTCTCGGCAAACTGGGGAGTGCCTGGGTGATGCATTGGGTCATAAAAAGGGGGAATTTGGTGGCATCAAGACACACATGGTCTATATTTAGACCATGAGCCAAAACACCCACAGGAGACACATTAGAGACACGTTACAGTATGCGACTCTGGCTATTCCTCTCTTATGCTCAATGGTCCACAGTCTATAACCATTCATATCAGTCTTTCCTCGCAGGAGCTTAACCCAAAACTCTAACACAAAAAAAACTCTCAATAAATTAACAATATTTTTAGAATACATTTAAAACAACATATTTCAATCTCTGTTCCACTTGCGTTGGAATCTTCTGTACAGATGGTTTGTGATGGGGTTAGTGCACGTGTGCCTTAATGATCTTACAAAGGTATTACATTTAGTAATGACTAAGTGTCACTCTATACCGCACAGTAATTCGTCTGGCCTTGATGCCTACACTCATCACAGGCCCCACCTTTTGAAGTAGATACAGCTGTTTAGAAGCAGCATGAGGCCAGGGCGGTCATCATGATTGGAGGTAAATGAGGGAGTGCATAGTCCTTGACTTGGTAGTAGGGGGAGCTTGAGCCTGGTCTAAAATAAGCCCACTGAATTCATTTATAGGACGTCAGTTGTGGGGGGCTATTAGAGAGAAGGAGTAGGAGGCAGCATAAGGGGGCGGATGTGGCAGAATGCTTCTTGATAGTTTCTTGAAAGTTGCACAGCAGGGATCCATGTGGGAGAATGGGGGTAAATATAAACATATAAACTGCCAGGTGGCGTGGCGTAGCCTATGGATAGATTTCGAGAGAAATTTCAAAAGGGGGTGATGGGTGTGTTTGGAAAAGTTAAGTACTTTCTTGAGGGGCGCAAAAGAGAAGAGGGGAAGGCCCGGGAACAGCCTGCAGCAGTAGTCCGGTTTGCATCAGGGCACAACGAGGCTCGGTCGCAAAATGCTTAGTATTCTTCATCCAAACCGACTCCATATGAAAAGCAAAGCCAACCATTACACTTACTGCTCTGCGATTTACACTTGCCTTTGGGATCTTTTTCAAGAGAATTAAAGAAAAAGAACATTTCTCATTTTCCAGAAAACAGTGAACAGTAAAAATTGAAGAGCATGTGATAAAACCAATAGTAAAATATTCCTGAAAATGGGAAAAACAAGATGGATGGAATTATTTGCAGATGTGTGCATGAATATAAATCTATACAAAATGTCAAATCTATACAAGGTATTTGTTGAAATCAATATGAAATCTATGAAATGTCCATTTCTGTGTCAGCTAATGAAGGCAAAGGGCCTCATTATGGGTTTGGAGGCAGCCATGCCCTTAATAAGGGGATGGCTGCCTCCAAACTCGGGTCCGTATCCATGGTCCCTGAATGGGGAAATACCGGGCCATTCCAACTTTGGAGGGCCCGGTATTCCCCCATTCAGGGAACCCGGACCATCCCCATTCAGACGTGAGCCCCCATAGGGCTCAATGGGAATGGGGAGCATGCTAACAATGGGCCTGTTAATGACGGCTCCGTTGTTAGCATGCTGGTCCCCTCGCAGGACCCGCAAAGGACGTCTGGTCTGACCAGACGTCCAGAGCGGGTCCTGCGAGGGGACCTCGTAATGAGGCGGTACGGGGTTAACGGCCCCGGCACCTTTACTGGCGCCGTTAACACCTTACCGCCTCACTTGTAATGAGGCCCAAAGTGTTCAGGTGATTTGAATTTATCATGTACGAATGTGTACCTACATTTTCATTATTGATTCCCATATTGCCAATGTCCACGAAACAGAATAATCACAGTCCTGTGCTTTTATTTGAATACAGCAAACATATCAGCTCACATTCGTCAGACCTGCCCTTCAGACCGGCTGCCTTGCCTTATGTTCTCCCCACCACGACCATGAGATTGAGGTTAGAAGGAATCCTGGTCTGTGCTTGTGGCTGAGGAGTGAGTGGTGTTGGGATGGATACAAGTGCAATTTCCCAACCGTGGAAAGAGGTTTAAGCTGCATAAATTGTATTAGCAAAGAGAGCTGGTCACTTAATGTTGGGATTTTGTTGTTTTGATGGGCATTCTGCACACGTGTTATTTGTAGTTAACGTTGACTTACTTTAGAGAGCATCACAGAGCCTGACACGATGAAAGAAGGAGAGAAAAATGTAATAACGTTGCATATTATATTCAGAGGTTACAGTTAGGGCATGTGTAATAAGTTTTGTAATTAGTAGAATTGATTGATGTTGTGCTTTGGTTGCATTAAGTAGATCTTAGTAGATATTGTTTTATTTTATATGCAGGAAAGCTCTTTACAGGTGACAAGGCTGGTTGAAGTGTTAAGCAGTGAGATAAGGTAAGGGTCGTGCTGTAGTAACATGAGAGCTGTGTGCCGCGTAAGCAGGATTTCCGTCATTTCGATCCGGCCTCATTAGAAATTGCAGCTTCTGGTAGTTGGAAAAGCAGACCATCTTTGGAGCTTTTGCTCCGTCCATGTAATTAGAATGTATGCATCCTTCCCCTAGTGAGTATTCAGGCAGTCAAGGTTACGGAAGAAATTGAGACGTGCAGCGCAGTTAGCAGCTAATTGTGCCAGGCCGAGCTGCTCACAGGAGATGAGAACGGAAAGTTGCTTTCTGACATTTAGATTAGTGCTGCCACTGTGAGAGACGAACCTCATGCGAATAGGGCCTGGTGTCGGCATTGCCAAGCTGGTGAGCTATATTTGGAGTAATACTGCTCCCATTGAGAAGCGGCCGGTCCATTTGAACTACAGGTGTCTGAGCACATAGAGCAAATAAATATATGAAGTTCATCCCCAAAAGCAGTGCCTTCGCTATGTTTTTTTTATAAAGCACCTGGTTTCCAAGGAAGATAAGATAGGAGACGTGCCAGGGAAGTAACATGTTCTAAGACGGGAGTAGCAAAAGGTGATGCAAAAGAGTACAGCTGAAAGGTCGAAGGGGCCATCTGGGGATGCCAAAGTTTCTGGTCTCATGAGGAGGTCATTGTTTTACCGGGAGGGGTTGACCTCATTTTTCACATACGCTCCCTGATTGGTCGGGGGTAAGCACATAACGAGTTGGCCAAAGTTACCTTGATCAATAAGGAGAGTGCATTGTTGCAACAGAGTACCTGAATGTAGTGGATCAATCACATCACAGTGTTTTCTGCTGCTGATGCCATTAGGTAATTTTGTAAGGCGTTGTATTTAGTGCCTGCCTAGTGCAGTAGTGTACTATAGGGGATGTTTAGATTTTTGTATAGGTGTTATCTAATGGGCAACGTGGGACTATGTTGTATCTGATATGTTTTACTTTGTTTTTTTTCCGCTACAAAATATGTAACTAGACATGGGCATGGCGAGCTTGGGTTCAGTTTGCAGTGTTACAGGACTGACACACCGACTCGACACCGTTTTTGCATGAAATAACACATTGTTCTCCAGCATTGGATCTTTCATGGATTCACATGCTTAAAATATTCCCCGTCGACAGACTGGGAACCCTCGGTAAGCTTATAAAGCCGTTTCCCATAGGAAAACGTTCAACACTTTTGTGTCCTATCTATGTCGTTTTGGGCCACGCACGCACGCCCCACTAGGACGTAGTGGTATAAATGCCCCGCTCCCTTCAGATTTCGACCCCTCCAAAGTAGAACAGGGTGAAACAAGAACTACAAGCCGATTGCATGTAGGGGAGGCTGGCGGGCGCATGTGAATCCATGAAAGATACCAATGCTGGAGAAATAGAGTTACAGGTAAGAAACTATTCCCTTCTCCAGCATTGGATCTTTCATGGATTCACATGCTTAGAATAGAATGATGCACAGCAGTGAACCTGAAACAAGGGAGGAGGTGTGAATGCAATCCGGCACCCACCCCATCCTGCAAAAGGTGAATCACCATCACATAAGATTTGAAATTAAAACATGCCAGAGTACTGCACCAAGTAACATTCGTATAAGCCATAAAAGCATACATACAACACACACACGCGTTTACATCTATACATATATTCTGACATATATCTCTCTATATATATACATATATAAATGCATATCCAAATCAGCATAGACCCCGCGGCTCCCTTCAGATTTCAACCCTCTCCAAAGTGGGAACACCTCGTGTAATTTCTACTTGGTTAGGTTGTGCTGTTGCAATTTTTTCTCCTGAGGTCGGGAAAAGCACTTTTCTGCCCGTGCGCTACGTGCGGACTAAAGAAGGTGTACTGTCTGCACCCTCATCACTCGGCTGACAAGTGCGACATATGTAAGGGCTTCTCCCAGAAGACTCTTAAAGATCGGAGTCACAGACTCGTAGCAGGGTTGAACGACGGAGCGGGGGCATACCCGCCTTCGGAGGTAGGCTCCCTACGCAGCGCGGCCTCAGTGTCAAAATCTTCAGGGGCCCCGCCGCGCCGCTCATCGTCATCAGAACCCCTGGTAAAGAAATCACGACCGGTGGACAGGGAATCGTCATCGGGTATTCCAAGGACTCTTCTTCGAAGAAGGCCTCTTCGTCCTCATCTTCAGCGAGGAAAGACAAAGAAAAATCTAAATCCTCCTCGAGCGATCGTCATAGATCAGCCTTGAGTCGAGAGGCAGAGAAATGCAGGTAGAGTTCAGAAAAGGCGGGAACAACGCATAAGCCTGCACGACCACCACCGTCATCGACGGTAGGGCAGTCGTCAACTACTTCGCTGACGCAGTTGACATCAACAGTTCCTGGACCGCAGGCGACGACCACGTCGATGACGGGGCCGACTATCGCTTCATCGACGGCAATCCCGCAAGAGGCCTGGCGTCCAGAGGTCTTTGACCCAATTTTGCCAGAGGCACTTCTACAGAAAGAGGCCTTGTCGGTGTCCTCGGGAGACGAGGGTGAGAGAATAGCTGCCCCTGCAGACCTGGGGTTACAATTTACCACACCTCTCTCCGGGAGCGTTCCGGATTCTGTCCGCCCTGCTTAATCCGCAGTCATTTTTGTCATTGGAGGTCTTGTCCACGTTACAAACACTGCTGAAGACACTGGATGACAGACTACCTCGAACAACTCCGGCCAGGTCGGTCGTCGACGACCCGTGCCCGTCTCGCCACCCACCACCTTCAACCCCTGCGGCAGTGCCGCCGGAAGCAAACCTCTCGGCCCCACGCTGCGATGAACGGGAACTGTTGGATTCGGAATCAGGCAGCAGAGCCTCGTCAGTGGTCCCCCTTTCCCCCTCCAGGGATCTGACCTGGGAGTCTGATGCAGAATTGGAAGCCCAGAGGAGCCCGGCTCAGCCGTCTCCCCCAGACGATATCGGGTCATTTCACACCATGATGGCCAGGGCTTGTACGGAATTCGGGCTGGCCCAAGAGGAAGAAAAAAAGGACTGTTTTCTTTTCGACCACATGGGGAAAAGGAGAAGGTCGGTGTTTGCAGTGCCCATCCTGGATCATGTGTGGAAGGAAGGACTTCAAACCATGCGTCACCCTTTCTCAGAGCCAGCGATAAAGGGTCGTCTAGAGAAAAAATTCAAAGCCCCGGACTCTACTCCCAAGTGCCTTTCCTCGCAACCAACTCCTGACTCTGTGGTATTGGCGGCGGCGGCGAGAAAGGCAAGGGCTCAACATAAGTGTAAGACCCTGCAATGAGGAACCAATAGCGGCCAATATGGAACAAAACAAGAGGGAGGGGGGATGAGCCTATGATCACACCAGACCATATAATGACAAGTTTAAGAGACACGCGGGAACAAGTAAAAGCCCAGACTACATGTCCCACAATGCACCACCAATAAACTATCACACCGGACAATACAAATATAAGAGACACAAGAGAAAAGACACAAACGACATATCCCAGAATGCCCCAACGGATACATAATCAAAACAAAAGCCAGAAAAAGGGAATAGAAATCAGACAAGGAAGACGAAAAACCATGTTTCCATATAATGGGGGCTACGGGCAGGCGGGGGTTAAATGCAAAGCTAACTCTGTGAAGTTGAAGCTGGGAAGAGATGAATTAGCCTCAGGTGTAAGGAGCCCAAGGCTGGGAACGCCTAATGCTAATTACTGGGGAGGAGACTCACCGGGGTTAAAAGCATCAGAAAACAGCTCAACTTGTCTCTCGTTTTGCAGGAGTGGAAGGAGGCTGACAGAGTGGACTCGGAATGAAACGAGGACAGTACCCCATATCGGTGGGCGTATTAGAGGAAAAAGGAAAACTCACCGGAGTGTACCATATTGGACCTGTGGTCAAATCCGACTGCACAGCAGAGGAAGACGCCTGAGTCCCAACGGCGGAAAAAGGGAAGTTTGGTTATTTACTGAAGTCCAGCCAAGGCCAGTGTGGAACGGCTGGCTCCGAGCACCGGCCGCAGAACTTGAACAGAAAAGGCTCTGAACCATTCGGAAGTGTTGTGTAAACGCTCGGGGCTGAATATTGCTGCTTTGAACAAGAAAGGCTGCCATTCCTGTGTTCTCCGTATTTTGAACTGCATTCCTTTGTGAACAAGCAATATTGCAATCCTTGAGTTTTGTCTTTTGAGCAACCTGGAAGACCCTTTATTTTGGTTTTGTTGCGATGAACGCTAATTGAAGAAAATTGGATAAAGAGAAGTCCGGTTACACAATCATTTAACCTGTGGTGAGCTGTAAGAAATAAATACTATTGGGTAACTTACTTCCTTGTCTCTGGCTCACTACTTTACAGACCCCCCGGAAAGTGATGCCAGACGACAGGATGCTTTCGGCAAAAAAGTCCTGTCGGTAGGTGCTACGACAGTGAAGGCAGCCAATTCTCTAGCCATAGTTGCTAGATACGACAGGGAGATGTGACATCGGCTGGCTCCTACACTGGAACACCTTCCGGATGAACATCGCAAAGCAGCTATGTTGCTGGTCAGGGAAAGTGAAGAGGCTTCAAATCATGCCATAAACATCGCAGTAGACCTTGCGGAGTCAGGGTTTAAGCAGGTGAACAACGGTGTGGTTCTCCGACGGCAAGCATGTTTAAAATGCACCAACTTCCGACCAGAGGTGCAGTACAAGGTACTGGATATGCCTTTTGAAGGAGACCTCCTCTTCGGCGAGAAGGTCGACGAAGCCCTGAAGGGCATGAAGGAGGATTTGGACATGGCACGTTCCTTGAGGGCCCTCCAGAGTCGTCGGAGTTTCCGGTCTTTTCGTCCCTTCAGGGGAGCATCGGGGAATTCCAGATTCTTGACATCGAGGGACAGACCCTTCGGTAGGCCAGCATATTCCTCTCAGGGATACAGGCGAGCTCCGCAAGCGGCTAAACGTCGCCGGGACTACCAGGCCCCCAAGAAGAGAGCAGGTTACTCGTCGTCGACGAAGGATAAGTAGAACAAGGACCAGCAATGATGGGCATCGGAACGTTCTGGGGGCAGAGTATCATGTTTCATCAACGAATGGGAGCTAATAACAACACATCAATGGGTGTTGGACACAGTAAAATACGGACATTCCCTGCAATTCAAAAGCAACCTTCTGCACATTCCACCGGCGGGTGTAGCTCAATCCCATCTGAGCGTGTTGCTGCAGGAAGTAGCACTTATGCTACAAAAAGGGGCTATAGAACTAGTGCCGTCGTCACAAAGGGGTCAAGGGGTTTATTCCCGATACTTTGTGGTGAAAAAGCCAAATGGAAAGTGGCGTCCCATCCTAGACCTGCGCGAGCTAAACAAATCGTTGAAAAACATAAAGTTTAAGATGCTCATGCTCCAGGAGGTGATCCGGTCAGTTCAAAAAGGAGATTTTCTGGCGTCTCTGGACCTGCAGGATGCGTACTTCCACATACCGATGTGTCTGCGACACAAGAAGTACCTAAGGTTTGTGGTAGGATGGACTCACTACCAGTTCACAGTTCTTCCCTTTGGACTGAAATCTTCCCCCAGAACGTTCACGAAATGTTTGGCTCCAGTGACAGCCTGGCTGAGAAGGCAAGGCCACCATGTATACCCGTATCTCGACGACTGGTTGGTGAGGGGGACCTCCCCTATGTCGACGCACAGGAGTCTACAGGACACTATGAGCCTCTTGCAACGGTTGAGGTTTGCAATAAACTTAAAAAAATCCTCGTTAACGCCGTCAAGAAGCTTGTTGTTTCTGGGTGCACAGTTCGAGACCCAGTTAGGGTTAGTCAGACCATCCCTCGACAGGATCACCAGGCTCAGTCGATTGGCAAGTCAGTTGAAAATCAATTCCAGACTGTCGGTGAGAAAATATACATCAATCCTGGGGGCTATGGCGTCCGGCATTCCTCTGGTACCCAACTGCTGCCTGTTCATGAGGCCAGTGCAACAGTTTTAAGCGGATCGTTGGACGCAGGCTCAGGGCCTCTGGTCAGACAGGCTGACCGACGACGACGACGAGCTCCTGTTAGCTCTTCGGTGGTGCAAGAGGGTTCAGAATATATCCAAAGGAGTACCCCTACAGGAGCCGGAGTTCCGGTTCACCGTAGTGACGGACGCATCCCTAACTGGCTGGGCAGCGCACATGGGCACTCTGCAGACACAAGGCCGTTGGTTTCAGAAGGAATCTCTCCTGCACATCAACGTTCTGGAATTGAGAGCGGTACACTGGTCCCTGAGGGCGTTTCTGCCTCACATCAGGGGGTCCACAGTGAGAGTTTTGACAGACAACACCACTGCGATGTTTTACTTAAGGAAGCAAGGCGGCACACGATCCAGAACCCTCTCCATCGAGGCTCAGAAGGTGTGGCACTGGGCTCTAAACACGATATATCCATCATAGTTCATCGCCTTCCAGGAGTAAGGAACAAGCAGGTGGACTCGCTCAGCAGAAATATGGACCAGATTCACGAGTGGGAAATAGACACCAATCAATTATCGAAGGTCTTCGAGAAATGGGGGCGGCCTCCGCTGGATCTCTTTGCCACGAAAACGAATGAGATGTATGCCAGCAAGTGGCCACAGGAAGATTCTGTGGGAGAAGCGTTTTCCTTCCCATGGACGGGCAAGTTCCTCTACGCCTTCCCTCCGTTTCCTCTGATACGGAGAACTCTGCAGTGGATACGCAGGTACAGGTGCCGAGTCATCCTGGTGGCGCCGTGTTGGCCGAGACAGCCATGGTTTTCCGACCTGCTTCACCTGTCAGCGGATCACCAGATAACGTTCCCAAAGGTTCCCAACCTCTTGTCCCGGGACGAAGGAACAGTGTGGCATCACAATCCGAGCAGTCTCAACCTGAATTCAGAAATTGGTGCCCTGAACATTCCCTCGGACTGTCGGAAGATCTTACAGGCTGCGCGGGCCCCTTCCACCAACAAGTCCTACAGGTGTAAGTGGTGAAGATTTTGTATGTGGTGTGAAGGACAGGCAGGAGTGTAACCTCTGAGGGTTACTCCGGAGCAGCTTCTTCCGTATCTACTACATTTGGCGAAGAGTGGATTGTCTTTTTCATCACTAAAGGTTCACCTGGCGGGCATCTCTAGGTTCACAAGAGGGAGGAAATCAATGCCCTTGTTTAGCGACAGATTAGTGAAGCACTTCATGAGAGGTTTGTTCCGGACGTTCCCTCTGGTTAAGCGTTTTCCACCGATGTGGAGCCCGAACATGGTACTGGCAGGGTTAATGAAACCACCCTTTGAGCCAATGGCCATATCGTCGATGAAGTTTTTATCATGGAAGGTGGCTTTTCTAATAGCTATAACATCGGCTAGACGGATCTCAGAGTTGCAAGCATTGGTCATAGATCCTCCGTATCTCAGATTTTTCAAAGACCAGGTGATTTTGTCAACAAGTCCTCGTTTCATCCCGAAAGTTCCTACAACTTATCATAAACACTCATCCATTATCCTGCCCACCTTCTTCGCGACCCTCTCATCAGCTGCGGAGAAGGTCTTACATACCTTGGATGTTAAGAGAGCTCTAAAATTTTACCTTCATCGAACTCAACAACTTCGATCTACGCAGCAACTCTTCGTTGCATATGGGCCTTCGGCAAAGGGGAAGGCAATTTCAAAACAAGGACAGGCCCGATGGGTCTCATCGACGATTGCCTTCTGTCATTCAAAAGTGGGGAAACCGCTACAAGGATGTCCGAGAGCTCACTCAACCAGGGCGACTTCGTCGTCGACGGCATTGTGGGCGGGGATTCCACTGACAGACATTTGCAGGGCGGCAGCATGGTCAGTGCATCATACATTCACCCGCCACTACTGCCTCGAACGACAGCATGCGGACGAGATACAAATGGGATGAGCAGTCTTGCGACACCTTTTTCAGTAAGGTAAGCCCTTTTCTTCGAGAAGGGTCTATGCTGATTTGGATATGCATTTATATATGTATATATATAGATATATGTCAGAATATATGTATAGATGTAAACGCGTGTGTTTTATGTATGCTTTTATGGCTTATACAAATGTTACTTGGTGCAGTACTGTGGCACGTTTTAATTTCAAATCTTATGTGATCGTGATTCACCTTTTGCATGATGGGGTGGGTGCCGGATTGCATTCACACCTCCTCCCTTGTTTCAGGTTCACTGCTGTGCATTCTATTCTAAACATGTGAATCCATGAAAGATCCAATGCTGGAGAAGGGAATAGTTTCTTACCTGTAACTCCATTTCTCCAGCATTGGTATCTTTCATGGATTCACATGCGCCCGCCGGCCTCCCCTACATGCAATCGGCTTGTAGTTCTTTTTTCACCCTGTTCTACTTTGGAGGGGTTGAAATCTGAAGGGAGCCTAAGGGGAGGGGCATTTATACCACTACGTCCTAGGGGGGCATGCGTGCGCGGTCCAAAACGACGTAGATACGACACAAAAGTGTTGAACGTGTTCCTATGGGAAACGGCTTTATAAGCTTACCGAGGGTTCCCAGTCTGTCGACGGGGAATATTCTAAGCATGTGAATCCATGAAAGATACCAATGCTGGAGAAATGGAGTTACAGGTAAGAAACTATTCCCTTCTTCTTGCAAACGGTGCACTTGTTATTGATCCCCCTCGGAGCTGTTTTTATCTATTGGGTTTTGGGCCTGCCTTACAGTGAGTGGCATCTCTATCACTCCCCCTACCCATGTATCTCCTCCATCCATCAAATCATCCTGGACCTTGGCCTAAAAGGCAGGAGTTTCAGAGAAGAGAGAACTCCTCCAAGTCCTCCCCCATCCATCCTTGAGCATCCTTGAGCTCCAGACCTGCCCTGAGTGACCAGGAAGGACAGGGCTAGTGGAAAGGACTTGCAAAGCAATCCCTCCTCTAGTGGGGAAGAGTGGCATTCCAGTCCCTTGCTGCCTCCTTTGCCCTAGATCGCCAGCCATGAATTGGAGGTTAGGGAAGTTGGAACTGGGGGAGGAAGGGAACACTTAAAATAGCCCTTTTGCTATTACTCCACCACCAAGTCCTGCAAGAATCACCCATAAATGTTGGGTAGCCATCTGCACATTTCATAGGCAAACTGACATCATCGCTGATGGAAGCCAGACCACACAAGGTGCGATTCCATTCCAGCTCTCCACTCCGCCGCATGCAGATTTGAGATTTTGGTGTGTTTGCTCACAATTAAATATCTGCCAGCCTTGCACACCCACACAGTATTACCACAGCCCACACATCATAAGAAAACATTGTATATAATGTTCTAGGAATCCTTGTGCTAAGACAATCAGACCGTATATAAATGTCCCAAGCGCATGCTGCAGCTGACTCGGGTGCAACAGCTGTCGGATGAACTGGCCATTTCCCTGCTATCTGCTAGCTTGAAATTATTTCAGCGCCTCCTTACCTGAACCATGAAACAAGAAATGCAAACACCTCCCTTCCCTCTTTATGGTCATTGTTTGCCCTGAGCAAATTGGTTCCACAGAAAGACTCTTTACCATTGCTCCAGCCAACGAATAAGTGCCTTTGCCCGCATCATCAAACATGACCAAATTGTCTCTGGTGTGAACCCCATAGCACATAGGCAATCCTTTTTACACATTTCATGCATTCAAAGATTAACTAACTACATGCATTTTAAATGAAAGGTGTGCATGCATTTCGTCTACAATTACGTACTAACGAGCTGCCGGTTCGGGCAAGCTGTGGGACAAAATGTTGTAAGATCTTGCAGAATTCGTCAGGTACGGACTAGCGATGAAACTGGAAAGCACCTCCTAACAGAATGCCAGAGTCTAGGTTCCACATATATGACCATTTTAGGGGAAATTACGCTCAATTATGAGTCTATAAAATCGCCAGAATTATGTTCCTACTGTATCAACAAGGATTCCAATACAATGCACATAGCACTTGCCAGGGTGTGGTTGAACATACTGAAATACTTGGGGGATAACGGTTAACAATATTTGGTACTGCATTCCTTTTTAGGATAAAACGGACTTGATAATGTTTTACTGGAAACTATTCAAATATTATTACTGTGTATTTAATTTGAGGTTGGTAAGATGTAATGAACTTATGTAATGACTTGAAAGTTATAAAGAATTGAAGGTTGTAAGTGTAAAAAGATGTGATATGTGTTATTGTATGATATATATTAATGAAATGTTGTCTGTTTTAGCTTGCATTGTAAACGTTTCTTTGAAACTAAATACAGTGTAATAATAAAGTCAAAGTAAAAGATTTTAAATTAATACAAGCCATACTTGTAAAATTGACAGGTGTTCTGTTTGAAATCTGATGATTGGGTATCCAATTTACATAATAGCAATTTCAGTGTTATAGTTTGCGTTAGTTCTGTGTTGAAACAGAAAGAGGACTTGTAATGACTTGTTAAGAATTTGTACAACCCAAGGAGGCACTGTAAAAAGAAGTGGTTATGAAAAGAGTGCATGTTTTTAATTGTCATAAGTGTTCAAATTATTCATACCTTTAAAGTGGAGAGAGAAGTCCCCACAGAACTAGCCATGGGTTTGGGATTGTCGCCTGTTGTGAGTTGCTGAAACAGCACAGATTGGAATGGCTTGTGTTTTTAAGATCTTACGAGGTATTAAACTGCTATATGGAAGATGCTGCAAGGGTATGAATGATGACATTGTGCAACACTACGGTCTTAAGATGACTAGTGCCACACAATTAATAGACATAGAAAACATATCTTCTTTCTATACACCTCAATTAGTCTTTAAAAGACCTCATTTGGTTTCTTATATCATGCTTTGGGACCAGGATTGAGCATCGAACCTGTGCTGCTCAGTGTAGCCTTGTTTTCAGGATGGGTGGTTGCCCCCAAGCTATCCTCGTGGCCAGTATTATCCAAAAGTGAAAAAGGGTATAAAATAAATATGAATACATATTTATGCCTTTTAACTGTAAAACTGTTTGATGAGGAGAGGAATCCAGGAGTGATCTGAGCTCCCCATGTGAAAGCTTAACTGTAAAACAGCATTCCCAGCATAGCCAGTGCATGTTCACTGTGGAGAAAAGAGGGGTACATTTCTAAGTATGTAACAGGTACATTTGTAGAGCACCTACTCAGCTCTAGAGGGGTATCTTGGCACTATTGACAGATAATATATGTTTCTTGGTATCCAACTTAATAGTACTCATTTTATTGACCTAGGAAGGATGAAGGGGTGAGTGGACCTACCCAGATTTGAACCAGTGATCCTGAGGCCAAACACTGTCTTCTGTAGTGGATGCATCAGTCCACTGAGCCGCAGACACGCTCTAACATGTAAGCTAGTGTTTGAACGTCCTATAGATTTAATTGCCCTAAAGTATAGATGCCTTGCAATTGATGGCACTAGTATTCAGTTTGAAAAAAGAATCAAGGTGGCACCGATGTGATATAGTTCAGAAAGTCCAAACTAACAAAGTGGGCACCACAGATGTAGACTACGTTTTAGAAATATTTCTCTCCTGCATTGGAATGTAACCATATCTCAAAATGTTCCGGAAAAGCCTTGTAAGAAACTGATAAGAGCCCTTGCCGATAACCCGCTGCACATTTATTTCTCATACATTTTCAATACGACCAATTTGCTAATGCTGTATACAATCCAATGAAAAGTCTTCAATAGCAGACACAATCGATGATACAATGGTTGTCCAATGCATTTCGGACATTGCTATCTTCAGTGACATTTCTCTGCTGTGTCTATTGCAATCAAAAAACAATACGCTCTTAAACTATTTGCTTCAGGGATAATGTCCCTGGTATCTGGGGAATACCAAAAAACAACCTTCTAAGAAATTGCTCTTCCACCAGGGAACAACGTGATCTGATGCATGGATCAAAAATATTGGAATTTTTGCATATCTTTTCAAAATGCGATTGCATGGCCCATTGCATTTTTAATTTTTTTGGGTCAAGAACTTTTTAATGAAAATGTTGAAAACATTAAATTATAAAAATGCATGAATAGGTTACAGAAATTCTAAACTCATTTCTCCTGCATTAACGTTTCCAATTCCCTTCCAACTTCATGTGACATAACATGTGACATAACATAGTAGGATCCACAGGCAACAGCAACTCCTGTGCTACATTATCCGTTTGGAAATTAAATCTTGTCTACTTACTGCACTAATGATCCAGCCAACAGTCTTGACAGCATAACATTTCACTCAACCAGGGCCCCAAGAGGCCCAGTGCCCTCTGCCTTGTTGGACAGATATGGGGCCTCATTACAAGGTTTGCGGAAAGGCAACAACGGCGTCGGTAGTGTTGTTAACTCTCCACAACATTACGAGTTCTGCTTGCCGAAGCCGGACTTCACGCGTGGTCTGACCAGGTGTGCAGACCGACACCACAGCCAATGACTGCCCTCTACCTAAGCCCCGCCTCTGGCAGCCATCTTCAGATTTGTACCGCACGTTCAAGTTTAGGGAGTCCTCGTGCTTAGCTCTCGAGCTTTTACTGCGTTTCGCGCTTTTTCAGGTGAATTTTCACTTTTTTTAGGTTAATCGAGCCTCAAGCTCCACCGTTCCTACTCCCGTTAACGGCTACCCGTTGCGGGATTTTCCTACGCCCCTCAAGGGTGAAGATTTCGTCGAAACAACTTTTGGAGGATTCCAGAAGATTCACGGCCTACTTCGAGATGGCCCAGGATGCGAGTTCGTCGCCCGGACCCAAGCTGTTTCGCAGCTGCCCTGGATGCGGGCTGCAGAATGTGTTTAAGGAAGACGAACATTTGCGATGCCTCTACTGTCTTCATGGGGACAAGACTCATGTAGAGAAGGACTGCCAGTTCTGCAAGAACTTGTCGGAGCGGACCATGAGGGACCGTCGATCCCGTCTCGCAAGCTGGTTGGAGAAGGGCTCGACGGGTGAGAAGAAGAAGAAAGGGTCCGAGCGGGCTTCTAAGTCCTGTGCAGCGCCCCGGCAACAGAGGCCCAACACCAGGCCAAGCGGTGCGAGTCCGCTGGCTCCGGGAGCGCCGAAAGGTCGGGTTCGGGGAAGAGAAAGTCAGAGACCCCGGGAGAGCATTGGGAGAAGCCCTGTCCGATCTCGGAAAAGGGGGAGCGAGGCGTCGCCCCTCCCCCGAAGGAGAAGGCCCGGGATGCACCTAAGGTGGTGAAGGCCCCTACCCAGCAGGCGAAAGCCTCTATCGAGGCTATCGCGGCGACTCTTGCCAAGCCGGCAGAGATACTGCCAGCGGAGACTGCCTCCGGGACTAGAGTTTCCCTGCCGCCAAGGAGGGAATCCTCTTTTCAGCCCATTATCGTGGCCGCCATGATGGAAGAAGCGAGGGGGGGCACGGTGCCCTCCTCGAGCTCGGAACTGACCGAGGCCATGAGGAACCTCGAAGTCCAATTCGAGAAGGTTCGATCCCGTCAGGAAGATCCTCGGGAGATAACCGAGGAAGACGATGATGGTGAGGAAGAGTGGCCTTCCCTTCCGGCGCAGCCGGATCCTAGGCCTCAGGATGGCTCGGTGGCCATTTTATCTGCCATCCAGTCCTTATGCTCTGAGATAAGGACGAGATTCCCACGGCCCAAGCCGGAGGACCCGCAACCTGGCCCGTCGGGAAGTCCTCAGAACAAATGACGGAGGACCCAACCCTCTCCTCCGCTCGCCCCCGTAAGGCCTACAGTTCCCCCCTCATCCTCCCACGAGTCGGGAGATGACGGTGCGTTGGGCTCGATGACGGGTTCTGAGGGCGACGACGACGGCTCATTCCACGCCATGATCGCCAGGGCGTCCGAATTGTTCCAGCTCTGCCCGGAGGAGCAGAAAAAGGAAGGTTTCCTCTATCAGCGCCGGGAGGCCAAGAGGAAGACGGTCATCGCGGTGCCCCTAATCGATGACATCTGGGAGGAGGGCCTGTCGGTTCTCAAAAACCCCTCCACGGCACCAGCCAAACGGGACTGATACGAGAAGAAGTACCGGGTCCCCGATACCGCTCCCCTGTGCCTCAGGGCCCAGCCAACGCCAGACTCGGTCGTCTCGGCGGTGGCGAAGAAGAAAGCGGCGGGGTCAGGAGCCTCGACGTCGAATTCCCCGCCGGACGGCGAGGGAAAGAAGTTGGACACCATGGGCTGGCGAGTCATTTCGTTGGCGGCGACGATGATCAAAGCGGCCAACGCCATGGCGATCGTGGCCCGTTACGACAGGGAGCTCTGGTTTAAGCTGGCCCCCATATTGGACTTCCTGCCGGACGACAAGAGGTCCGAGGCCCTGGAAATACTGCAAGAGGGCGAGGTGGCGTCGGACCACGCCATAACGGTGGCAACCGATATTGCCGATACCGGGTTCCGCCAGCTGGGCAACGGTGTTTGCCTACGACGACGGGGTTGGCTCTATGGCGACCGACTTCCGTCAGGACGTCCAGACCAGGGTGTTGGACATGCCGTTCGACGGCAGCAACTTGTTCGGTAAGGCGGTGGACGAGTCCCTCCAAGCCATAAAAACGGACACGGAGACGGCCCGCGCCCTAGGAGCCCTTCAGCAACGACAG